>NW_027225573.1:5384414-5741914 GCF_038994185.2 Dermacentor albipictus | reverse complement strand
CCGTGACCTGACGCCCTGTGCACCTGTGGTAGCTTCCATTGGCGTCCTGTGCTGCTCCGAGCTGTCTCAGACAAGTGATGGTTTCGCAGTCGGGTGGCTGCTGGCAGCAGTGGTCAATCTGGCGCGGTGATGACAACCCGAGGGCGATCCTGGCGTCATACGACTGGATGAGGTACTGGGACATCGCAAGGACGCCATGGACACCAAACACGGGGCTCATGGCGCTCTTCTCTCAATGAGAGATCTGCCTCCCCACCTGCAGTGCTTCTGGAACGACCGCTACCTGCGACGAGACGGCACGACGACGCAACAGAACATGCAGCGAGGCGTTGACGATGATGATGATATTCCTCTCTTTCGGCGCGTGTCAACGTGTCCTCTTCGTTATCGTCTTTGTCGTCTCCTTTACAAGGGCGCGTGACAGCTGTAACTCTTCGCGTAATCCACACTGGAGTAAAATGGAAAATTTTCAAATAAATAATTGCAGTACAATTACGAAAATATTTGTTAGGCATTCTATCTGTAACGTTAGTTTTGGTGCTTTGCGTCCGCTTTTACAGGTTATTTGTAAATTCATTTTTCCCGCTCGAAATGGAGCGGAAATAAAAGAAGCTCTAAGAACTTCTTACTTTAGGTGATAATATTTTAGCGCGGAGTCTATCCGTGGAGAATCGTTGGGGTGAAGGTAGGTGGCAATTTCGCGAGCTCATTTCTTAGGCAGCATCCAGAAATATTTTTGTAACTGAGCACTACACTAGATGTGCTGGTTGTAATCATGACTATGTGAGGAAGATGAAAATATTTAAATTATTGCATTATATGTGGGAATATTTTATTTCTTTTTTATTGTGTTTTCTATGTTTTCATACCGTGGGGTGCCTACGAAGCTTCTCAAGTGGCCAAAAATCTTTTTCTCAAAGAAAACCACCCCCTCTTACAGTCCGTGAAGATGGACGAACAGCGAAGGTGTTAGTTCCACCGAGTGTTACACCACGGTAGTCAAACTTCGATAACAGTCTGCATTGTAAATCTTTGGTTTCACCATTCCTTCCCCACATTTTTGCTTTTGAGCTAGGCAGCTTCTTTCTCAGGAGTACGCATTACTCGTGGTCTTCGCATAGTTGTAGCTGGGATGGAATGTGCGGAACCACTAATCCAATGCTCCTTGTAATGGGTGCAAGGCCCACCCCTCGAGATGCGGCAGCTGCAATTGTTTTGACGATTGGTTGGATTGCTTTGACGATTGATGTGCTTGTTGTGTTAATGAGGTTACAGACACGTTCGGTTGCAACGGAGAGAACGACGTCAGGGACGGCACGGCCGCAGTCTCCCGTTGTCGCTTCCATTCGATCTCTAGAGTTTTCTCGGTGGCATGGTTACCTGCATCCACCCGTCATTCATGCTTGCGATTCTTCAAAACTAAATTTCCTCAAAATTAAATGCAGCCATCACGCAAGACAATGAACCGCTCATATCCCCTTAAATAATGGCTCATACACTCGTAAACGTAGCCTCCCTATTGCGACGACAGAAGTGACATTGTACGTTGGAATGACGAGCGGCAACGCACCCAGCTGTGGAAGAAGACGACGACGACAACGAACTCGGGAGCAGTAGCAAGCCCGTGACATTCCCATAGGGCCGATGGGGCCAATTTTCGCAGGCGACGCTAGCGCCGCCTGGATGCTAACGGTAGTTGCACTGATACCCGAAAAATGTTTATTGCTAATAATAGATAATGTTTTGAATATTACTCCCTCACAATCTAAATTTAAAAATGACAGGCGACGTCTGAATAATTTCTAGTTCTTTAGAAAGTTACATGCGTATCGAAAGCGCAATGACACTTGTGAGAAATACCGCATAGCAGACGACCGACACCGGCGTCGTCTGCTTCTGCTCTTGCTGAATAAAGGGAAAATCGGACATCCACCCGTTCGTAGTAATTGCTACGAACAGGTGGATGTCCGATTTTTCTTCCATTAATTGCTTCTCTCCACCTTGCGGGTTTCCGCAGAACTGCTACGTCAATCACTTCTGCATTGCTGTTGCGCTGCCCGCTTGCTTTGGCCAGGTACATACCACTATATATATATATATATATATATATATATATATATATATATATATATATATATATATATATATATATATATATATATATATTTTACTTCCCTTAGATATATATTCACTTATATACTTATTTACCTATGAAGGTTGCCACTTATGGTGTTGGGCTGCTGAGCACGAGGTAGCGGAATCAAATCTCGGCCACGGCGGCCGCATTTCGATGGGGGCGAAATGCGAAAACACCTGTGTACTTAGATTTAGGTGCACGTTAAAGAACCCCAGGTGGTCGAAATTTCCGGAGTCCTCCACGTCGGCGTGCCTCATAATCACAAAGTGGTTTTGGCACGTAAAACCCCATAATTTAATTTTTTTTGAAGGTTGGCACTGCTACATAGGCCGAGAGAAATCACGACGCTAACCACACTAACTCGCTCCCAATAAACAACTTTATTCTAGCATCGTCGATGTTTACATGAAATAAAAAGCACATGAATAGCGTTTCAAAGATATACTGGTGCGTACCATGCATAGTTGTTTATGTGCAAAAAGATACTACGTGCAGTCTCGCCAAACATTTCTGGTGAACACAAGCTGCCCACCGCTGAATGAAGAAACACATCCGACCACAAGATGCCATCGCACGCTGGTATGTTGCTAAAGTTATTCCACTTTTGTAGCTGAAGACGTCACGTCACTTCGTTCACAATATTCGTAAACTGCAACTTGATTTGAGCCAGTGCTTCCTGTTTGAGCAGAAACACGTAGCTTTCACAAGGGCGAATTCTGTCGCGACTGTTCGGCTTCTGGTCCAGAATGCCTGCTCTCTCGCCGTTAACCATTCGAGAAGCCACATTATAAAAATTTTCAGTGTTTAAGCTGAATTTGCTTCGAAAAATTTATAATTTCAGGTAGAAATATGTTTCTGTACGTGCTGGTTTGATGCGTTGCAAATAAAGTTTACATAATGAAGGCTTAGCTGGCATTTCGATTACCGCTGCCGGCGGTGCGCTGTCGTCGTTTCGATGGTGGCGCCATCCCAAGGCTTGGACACGAAATACGCCACATGCCACAGGCTTGACGACACTCATATGACGTTTTTTATTGCTGCGACTACACCAAAATTTGCTTAATACAGTAAATTTCACTTTCTTGAAACTTTTTTTATTAAAAACTGAGCCACAGGAGAATGGTGTTAAGTTCGTAAGCTTAGCACGTCAGCTTTGCCTTCGTTCGCGTGATGTTTGCTCGCCGTCCGTTAATGCAGGGCCGATATTTTAATTTCATTTCAATAACCTCGGGGCCTAAAATTCTGTTACAGAGCTGATGGGTGCTTACTGTATGTGTGTTTCCGCCTAAGTAACCTTGAGTGATTTACACGCATACCGGTGCGTTGCTGTTGCGTAAGAAGCTGCCCGTCAAGTTGGGGACGGAGACAACCGGGGGTGTCCTTTCACGAGGTGCCAGTCGAAAACGCTTTGCGTGCAAAGTGGTTGAGAACTATATCAAGAAGTGACGATTTGCCGATCATTACTATCTCGGACTGCTCTGTTGTGTGTAGCCTCCACTTCCGTCCTACGGATTTCAAGGAGAACTTCACGAAGCGGCTTCTGAAACCCGGTATGGTACCCAGTGTGTTCGCTGAACAGACACCGTGCCTTGCACAAGCCGAGAGCACGACAGTGCCCGGTGTGTTCGGCGAACGGACACCGTGCATCTCACAAAGTGAGAGCGCGACGGAACCTCAAGGCAGGACGCGAAAACGTAAGCGTACCCCTTCGAGTGCTTCGCCGCCTTGCGAACCACCAGAATGCCCAAATGAAGGAAATCAAGGACCGGCCACGCCTCCAGGTCACGAAAGTAACGAGAGCAACATTGAAGGAAGCGAGACAACGTGCTATGCCATTCGACCTCATCGAGAGGAAACCACGATGGAGGCTCTAACAGCCGAGACTTCCGGTAGCTTGAGTGCGGCACGTACAGGGATGGTGCATGCTAAATGCTCGTACAAGACACAGACACCATTGAAGCTGTATTCCTCGACGTACTCTGTCCAGCGCAAGCGGTGGCGCGAATAAGAACGGGCGGTCAAAGCGGAAAATGAGAGGCTGAGTAGGACTGTAGAACCGTACAAAGAGGAACTACCCAAGCTAAAAGAAGCAGCACACGTTAGTACATTTCTAGAAATGATGTCCGATGCCGTCAAAGAAAATTTAGACGCACTCCTAATCGTTGATCAGGTAAATAACTACAGAAAGAAAAAGCCACAGTGGTCAGAAACAACGCTGCGACATAGCATCGTACTCCGAAATTTGTCAGCGATGGCATATGAGTACTTGCGCTCCGAAGACCTGCTAAGGCTGCCCTGCAACGAGACCCTCCAAAAATACATCGGCGCGGTTTCCGGTGAAGTTGGCTTTACTCAGCCAGTTCGTTGCCGCCTGGAAACAGAAATATTAGCGCTTGAAACACCACAGTCAAAAGTTGGTTCACTCAGCATAGAGGAAATCAGAATTCGCCAGAATTTACAATATCACAAACAAAGGGACGCGTTCATTGGCGACGTCAACACGGCCACGGAGCTGCATCGTTTTGTCCCAAACTGTCAGAATGAGTGCCTGGCAAACTGGGTTTTCTGCTTTTTGCTCTGCGGGCTCCACGGTCGATACAAGATACCTGTCGGGTATTTATTCACAAAGGGGTGCAAAGGGGAGCAACTAGCAGAAGTCATGGGCCATGTTATCCAGAAAACTTCGGAGATTCGAAGTTATTGAACGAAGTCCTGCCACAGTGATCGCAGAGGAGGAAATGCGTGAAGCACAAAGCAACGCTAATCATTACTATGACAGGACGGCTCGCACGCGCCGCTTTGAAGTGGGGGAAAAGGTAATGATCCTGAAAACCTCGTTGAAAAACAAACTAGAGGTTCAATGGGAAGGACCGGTTGACATAATTCAGAAATTATCTGAAACAAACTACGTAATCATGGTACCGGGAAAACGAAGTACGCCACAAGTGTACCATAGCAATCTACTTAAACCCTACAGGCAGAGGGAAGCCATTGTGAACATGTCCCTTAACCAACCTGAGGAAATGCCTGTCGACTTTCTAGAGTTAACAGCAGCGACGGAGACAAAATACATTCACGAGACCATTGATAAGTTAGTAGAACAGGCGGAGTTGAATCCCAATCAAAGGGCCTAACTGAGGGAACTCGTGTTTGAATTTAAAGACGTATTTTCAGACACACCGGGCAGGACCACTGCGATCGTTCACGATATCGAGTTAACCTGGTCGGACCCTGTTCGTTCGAAAGCTTATCGCGTTTCGCCTCGTCAACGTGAAGTCATGACCGCTGAAATAAACAAGATCTTACAGCTAGGTGTAATCGAGCCAGGAGAGTGCGATTATACCTCCCCTCTTATCTTAGTTGAGGTCCCAGGTAAGGAGCCGCGCCCATGTATCGACTACCGCAGGCTCAATTTAATCACGAAGGACCAGACTTATCCAATACCGCATATCGAAGAAAGACTTGAGAAAGTGAGCAGTGCTAATTTCATCTCTACGACGTTTTAGTCAGAGGGTATTGGCAGGTCCCGTTGACCGAGAGGGCAAGCAGGCTGGCGGCGTTTATTTCCCCGATGGGAACCTTTCGTCCGAAAGTCCTGAGTTTTGGATTGAAGAATGTGCCATAATGCTTCTCTAGCCTTATGGACCAGGTGCTACGAGCAATGGAGGACTTTGCACTTCCCTATCTCGATGACACAGCAATCTTTTCTTCATCATGGGCGTACCATATGCAACAGCTGCGAACCGTGCTGTGTCGTCTACGAGAGGCCAACTTAACTGTTAAGGCTCCCAAATGCCAATTAGGGCGCGCGGAGCTAGCTTATCTAGGTCATGTAATAGGGCAAGGTCATCATCGGCCTTGCGAGGTTAAACTGACCGCAATAGACAACTTCCCGCAACCGCGCACCAAGCGGGACATCATATCATTCCTTGGCTTGGCGGGTTATTACCAAAGATATATCCCGCGGTATTCCGAGATTGTGAGTCCTTTAACGGATGCTCTCAGAAAAACAGAACCACAAACGGTAAAGTGGGATGACGCAAAAGAAAAGGCTTTTAGTATGTTGAAGAACGCACTAACGAGTCAGCCAGTGTTGAACGCGCCCGACTACTCTAAGCCATTCATATTTCAGTGTGATGCCAGTTACAGGGGTATTAGGGTGGTGCTCTGTCAAAAGAGAGATGACGAGAACGAACACCCTGTACTGTACGCCAGTACAAAGCTTTCAGTTCGTGAAGAAGCATACAGTGCATCAGAAAAGGAATGCGCCTGCGTAGTTTGGGCGGTGCAGAAGCTAGCTTGCTATATCGCTGGCTCAAGATTCACTGTAGAGACTGATCATTGTCCCCTCAAATGGCTGCAGTCCATGTCTACGAAAAATGGTCGTCTTTTGCGCTGGCGCTTGGCTCTCCAACAGTACAAACAAGAAGGGTAAGCTTAACGGCA
This sequence comes from Dermacentor albipictus, assembly GCF_038994185.2. NCBI lineage: Eukaryota > Metazoa > Arthropoda > Arachnida > Ixodida > Ixodidae > Dermacentor > Dermacentor albipictus. The sequence goes on along the minus strand of NW_027225573.1, from coordinate 5,735,331 downwards.
ATGCCGACGGTTTAAGTCGTTGCCCCTAGTGTATGGAAAGCCTCATGCTCATCCGAGTTTCCGTGGCATCTTTTTTGTTCGTTCATACGTTTTCCGAATTCATATGTTTTTCCAAAGTGAATCCGATTGTTAGCTTATTTTAATAACCACGTCTTAACGCTTTCAAGAAATGGCTGTTTTTAGTGTTCAGGGGGGGGGGGGCGCGTAGGGAATGGGAAAGGTGTAGCGGGTTTTCTTTTTTTTTTGAGGCCGAGTGTGTCTTGGGGTAGGTTGGCCTTGTGCTCGCCGCTTTGAGGTTGTGGGTCCAGTACTGTTTTTGGGTGATTGCTTGACCATGCAGGAGACGAAAAGTTGCGAGACCTCCTGGCAAGACCAATTTCACCGGACCGGACCAGGAAGAAAAGTCACAAGAGCGCCACGAGGACTGATGACCACTTCCATGAATCTACCTGCTACCGAAACGCCGATCCCTCGTACAGCGGCTGCTGGCCCGTACACGTCGGGATCTTCCTCCCCCGCCGGAGATGCTGTTAGGGTTGGCGTCTGACACCACGTGGCGACAGGAATTTCATCCACCAGGCTTCGTCGAAATGAGGCGTGACTTCTGCGATGGTTAACGTCCCGCACTTCGTGCACAAAGAACTTTCTCTCGCCGAACCTTTTACCTGGCCTCGTCGAAATGAAGCATGACTTTCTAATTCGCCATTACCGTTTCGAGTGTGCCTGTCTGCCGGAAGCCCCGCAGTGTACAGCCTCTTTTGTGTGTGTGTTTGTGCGAGTTTAGAGAGGCCCTTTCCTCGACTTGGACTTAGAACTTCCACGAACCCGCAAAGCGCAGAAGAGGCGGGCAGGCGTCTACAATTCCGGGAGGCGGGACGACTTCTTCCTTCAGCAGGCTCGGTATAGCCAGAGGAGGAGGGGCCCTCTTTCAGTGCCTGTCACGTGACATCGACGGAAGCAAGATCCAGCCCACGATTGTAGAGAGCCTATTTAAGGGGCTCCGAAATGTACTTTTAATAACTTCATGCTCTTCTCATTTTCTTTCATCTACCTTTGAATAAACCGTGCAAGTTTCGCACTAGAAAATCGTCTCCCCCTTGCTTGGTCGCCATGGTCTACCGGATGCCTGCAGCCCGCCGACAACGCCACGATACCCAATAAGTAACGTCGGTCAAGCTTCGATAGGCAAGCGCCGCTACTGCTCGGCAGCAGTACGATACGCTACCCTGGAGTACGCAACACCTTTCACTCTCCCCAAACGGAACCCAAGGGCGGCGACGGTCGTTCAACCACCGAGATATGCCGAGCTGCGGCACCGCCAGCTGCACAGCGCCCGCTCCGTACGAGACACGCGCCTCTCCCGCAACTCCCGCGGGGAGACTTCAAGATCGTAGTCCGACCACGCGGCGGTTTGGGCGTAACCAAGGAGACCCCTCGAACGCTCTTTGCAGCAATCTGTGATGCGACGAAAATCCACCTGCAGGAAGCGCTCGCTCAGGACGAGGTGCGGCTGCATCCAACAAACAATACCTTGACGATCAGCACTCCAGAGGAGGCTAGAGCTCACGCTTATGCCCAAATAATGTCAATCCTCATCGGCACGAGCGCAACTGATGTCACCGCATACCTCGCTCCGCCCGATGATGCGTGAGGGGCGTCATTCACATGGCCCGCAGTGGTGAGTCGCAGGGTGAAATCCTGAAAGGACGTGTTCCCTTCAATCCTCAACTACCAATTATTGACGCTCGGCCCTACGGGAAAAAGCGATCCATTATCATCACTTTCGCCACCGGCCCCCTGCCAAACGCTGTCCGCTTTTGGGCGGGTATTCACACTTGATTTCCTAATCGACCAAAAATGGAGGCTCGCTACAACTGCCGGCGTATCGGACACCGCCAGGATGTCTGTCCCGCCCCAACTAGCGGATGTTGTCACAATTGCGGTGACAGGCACACGCCAACGGAACCCCCCAACCTATACACCCAAGTGCATTGTCTGTGGGGACGAGCATCATACTGGGAATATTCAGTGTAAGTACCGGTACACACGCCCGCCACCACGCACCCAGCCAACCACCGTACGCCATTCAAGAACCCGGGAGCAGAAGCCAGCCCCGCGAAAGTCATCGCGCAGTGCAAGCACTGCGCGCTCCGTTTCACGTGACCGTAGCCACAAGCCCCAGCAGGACCTCACCTGGGCCGACCGTGCAAGGAAATCGCCGCCTGCCCCCGCCCAGAAAACTCCGGGCCACAACAAAGGGGAGCTCCGGGCCCTGCGGCAGGAGGTAAGACGCCTCACAGTCCTCACTCAGAGCTCATTTCCCTCTCCTACTCTTTCTCACTCCCCCCCCAACTTCACCTCCTACTCTATTACAAACCAACACCGCTCCCTCTCAATCACCCCCCTCAAAAAAAAACAACGTATCACTCACCCACCCCTCACCTCCGAGCCGGTCGATGTCGACTCCAAATTGAAAAACCTCGCCGCCCAATTCGACAAAAAACTGAAAGAGATTGAGGTTCGCCTCGAAAGCAAATTCAATGCTCTCATCACTGACCTCACTACGAAAGTGGAGACGCACTTGGAACGCTGCGTGGAATCTATACTTCAGAAAATGGTCAACCTCCTCGAAGCACGCCTCACGCAGCTGCCCCCGCTCTCTACCCCCCTTCTCCCCACAGCTCAACTAACTGCCATGGAACCCCACATCCCAATAGACGCGAGACTAACCCCTCTTATCCATCCCTTTACGCTCCAATATGGCGGGACGGGGCAACAATCACTCCCTTCACATGATAACCTAGAAGTGCCGCGGCTTCCGGGGCAAGCAAGCGCCCCTGCAGCTTCTACTTCCTACACTTTCCCCAACATTTCCAAATCCTTCTTCTCCAAGATACCGCCAATCAGGCCACACTCCCCAGTTACAACTCCACACACTCTGACACCACAAACAGACACAGGGCGTCCACACTTGTGCACCGCACTCTAACACACAAGACACATTACATCACATCAAAAACGCCCTGCGTGATCACCGAAATTATCCATCATACACATACACTCCTATCCGTCTTTATTGCCAATATCTACCACCCCCCATCCCAACCGATGGCCTCGTTAGACTCCCTCCTCCGAGAGTTGTACCGCCTAGCAGGGAAGCACCCCGTACTAATCGGTGGGAATTTCAACAGCCAGCACACTGACTGGGGATATAAAACAACCACACACAGAGGTCGCAGGCTCTGGCTGCTCATGCAGAACCTCCAACTTTTCATCCACAACAACTTTCAGATGCCTATGCGAATCGGCAACCGTGTCAGCATGGACACTAGTCCGGATCTGGTGATCACCCGCTCCCTCCGTGATTCACGTAACCTGGACGAGAACACAACACACACTGGGCAGTGATCGTTACATGACACAAGTCACTGTCCCATTCAAACCACCCCGCCACGCCTACATGACACACAAACTCATTAACTGGCACGCTCTCCGCACCGCGCGGACTGCCCTCCCTGACAACCCCATCACCGACATCACCGACTGGGTAGACTCTCTTCAGACTGACGTCCAACACCATACGCAGCTGATTGAAACCACCACAGACACCCCAACACTAAACACTCGACTCGCCCACCTCTGGGAGGCCTACCACAGCCTCCTAGAAAGGTGGAAACGGGGTAAACATAGCAGAACACCGAAGAAACGCTTAGCCGCTTTACAATCCCAAATTCAACTACATTCGGAGAAGCTCTGCCGCTCAAATTGGGGGCAAGTATGCGACGGCATCGCCTGCAAACTGACAACCAAAAGGGCGTGACACCTCCTCCGACACCTCATCGATCCATCGAAAACAAAAAGACCACCCAGCACCAAGTCACCCGGCTCATACATACACACATGGGCAACCCCGATGCTCTGTTGGGTACACTCCGCGACACATACACTTCCCCTGGCATACCATCTCCTCTCCCCTCATACACAGGACAGCCGAACCCCGAACTCGACACCGACATAACAGAGGCGGTGGTCAGAGCAGCCCTCATGACTCTCCGCACCAATTCCGCGCCCGGCCCCGACCAGGTCACCAACACAACGCTTCGTATGCTGGACAATCAATCGATTATTCGCATCACGGAGTACTTCAATCAGTGCTGGAAAGAGGGCACCCTCCCCCAGTCCTGGCGACACGCAAAGGTAATCTTCATTCCGAAGCCCAACAAATCACTTACACTCCAAAACCTTCGCCCAATCTCGCTAACCTCGTGTCTTGGAAAGCTTTTCGAGCATGTGGTATCAGCGAGGCTCGCACAGCTCATGATAGACCATGACTTATACCCTCGCAGCATGGTGCGATTCCGGCCCCATTTGTCCACACAAGACACCATGTTGCAAATCACCCATGACATCTTCCATCCGCTCATTCCAAGCCACACCAAGGCAGTCCTGGCTTTGGATTTATCCACAGCCTTTGATCGCGTCGAACATCACGCGATCATGACTGCACTCTCCCCACTGAATGTGGGCGCACGTACGTACGTACACCTACATTCAGGCATTCCTCACAGCACGCACGGCCGAGCTTCACTTCGGCCCGCTCACCTACCCCACATACTCAGTAAAAAGCGTAGGCACCCCGCAAGGCTCCGTCCTCTCACCTTTCTTATTAATTAGGTAGTGACTACAGTGCCGGGGCCCGGCGCTTTAACATCTGCCCTGCAGTGACGGGGCCCGTCTCCACTTTAACGTCAACACTGTAGCGACGTCAATGGCTGCACTTCTTTCAAACAGCATTCTATGCAAACAACTTCGAGCACTTCACGGCAGGCAGTGAACCTTATTAAGGTCCTAAGGAGCGACTCCGAAACTCTCTTATGAGGGAGGGGCCGCCGCGAGCCGCTCCCACGTTGGGACGGGCAAGCCGTACCTGACCGCCTCCTACTCTTCCGTGGTGAGATGATCGTAGTCCCGTAACGAGGGACACCGCCAGAGCATGTGTTCTAAAGGGCAGAATGGACCTCCGCAATCTGGACACGAGCCCCGCACGGACGCGGCGTTAGGTTGCCCCTGTGATCTGCAACGGCCGCTGCGAACCGGTCGGACGAACCGTATTGGGCGACGTCGACGAACGCGACCGATCGTGGATCGTCGGCGACGGATCCGAGAAGTGCGGCCGCCCGGGCCCGGCGTCTGCCTACATTGCGTTGCGGGTGCACGTTGTGCGGGAACAGCGAGACCGTGACGGCCTCCCGCGACCACGCGTCGAGCGCGCACCGCCTTTCCCTGACGGGTTAAAGTCCAGCGCCTCCAGGATCCGCCTCCCCGCAGGCGAGGAAGCGAGCCTGACAACCTGGACTAATTTCTGTGACTCAACCTCATGGAAGGTGTTGTTGACCCCCAGCTGCATGAGCTTCGTGGTGCTGGCGTCTATGGGGATGCCGAGCACTTCACGGACCGCGATATTTTATTGCAGTACTGTCCCCATTATATTTCACATCCGGACCCAACCACTAGCTTGCAGTTATTGGGTCCAACAATCTTTTGCGTATGCACTGTAACACCTATGATGATTATATTAAAGAAAGAAGGTTCACTGTAATGGAAAGGGAATGATAAAAAATACATAAAAAAGGCACGGCACATGTTCCTGCTCGTGTAACGCCAGACAATGAATATTCTACTGAATTAAGAAAAAGAATCAGCTAGTCGCTTAGAGAACCGATAAACATGCAGTTCGATGAAATTTGAGAAATAATGATATTGAAGCTTCCAATACTTTAGAAGAAAAGAAAAAGAAAATTAAGACCGAATCATCGCGACGGAACATCACAAGTCGCCGTAGGCGTCGAAGGCCCTAGCTATAACGAAATTATTTTTGAACAGCTCCGATAGTGTCCATGCAACAATGGTTGCTTGCGTACTGTCAAATGCTCATATGCTGCGGCATAAAGCTCAGGCACGGTGCGAAAACGTGCTCGGAGCGAAAGCGAAACATCGTGCGAGGACATGCATGCAGACGCGAAGTCGGTCACTGCGAACCCGCGCGATCGCTGCATTAACTGTTATGCTACATTTAGTTACACAAACAGCCATCCCACCATAAGAACATACTTCACATAGTTTTCTCGGCGATTGCTTACGTTTCACGCAAAACGGTTCGGGGGAATTGATCGCGGCGACCGCGCGCAGTGTCCCAGCTTACTGTACGTAGTAGGCAGATAGCGTCTGTAAACCATTCTGTGCTTTCTGTTTGTCCAACATTATTATTTTAAAGGTAAAATACTGCCATTTCGAGAGTACTTGCACAATTGTTCAGGAGGGCTGCCGCGTAGTATGTTTATTTGGCGCCGACGCATGTGAGGCGCTTCCAACAGATGGCGACTCCGTAATCGCCCCCAATACCGACATCGTGACGGCCCCGTCGCTGCAGTGCTGTTGTTAAAGCGACGGGCCCCGTCACCGTAGTGTAGATGTTAATGTACCGGGCCCCGTCACCGTAGTGCAGATGTTAAAGTGCCGGGCCCCGTCACTGTAGTCACTACCTATTTAATATCACACTCATCCCCCTAGCTCGACAACTGGCAATCGTTCCTCACCTGAAACATACTCTCTACGCAGACTACATTATGCTATGGACCACCCATGGCAGTGATGGCGCCATACAGGACACTATCCCACAGAACATCTATACAGACTATCCAAGCAGCCACCAATCTGACCCAAAACTATGCAGTTAGAGTGGGACTTTCTTGTTCCCCAGAGAAGTCCGAGCTTCTGTGCATTCGTCCCAAGAGCCGCAACTTGCCCTACTCCCCCATCGTCATCGAGCTGGACGGTAGACCGATACCAGAGGAGGAAACCCTCAGGATACTTGGTATGAATATCCAGAGTGATTGGAAGCACACGACTACACTCCGGAGACTCAGGCAGGTAGTAGGGGCGATCTAGCACCTCATCCGCCGGGTCTCGGGCCACCACAGAGGCATGAGGAAGCGTGATCCATGCCGATTGGTTCACGCCTTTGTACGCAGCCGTGTACTCTGCTCCACCCCCACGGTGTACGAATATACTGAGGTGTTGACACTGCGCCCGCCGGCGCGTCCATAGTATGTTCGGCCGCGGCGGGGCGCACCCTGTAGTTCTACCATAGAATAAAGAACAACTTTAGAGAAGGGAAACTGTTCCTTCCACAGTGGTTCGAAAATAAGAAGCGGCAGCGCATGGAACTTAGTGGGGAACCCGACAGATGGCGCTACTTAAACAGGAAGCGGAAATTTTTTTTTTAGTACACTATTCAATATGGCCGCTTTACAGCGGTGGCGTCTGCTGCCGCAACCAACACAGCGACATGGACTAAACGGCATTTTAGCGTTCCCGCCTTTCCAACCTGCACGTTTCTTTTTGTTCTTTCGGGGGCCGCTAATGTGCAACTCATAGTTGGTGCCCCACATTCTCCATGTGGGCATCACCATTTTGCAGCCACTTTTGCAGGCCTTTCCACCCATGTGGCTATCAACTTCGGACCATGTAATAACGTGTGCTGTCTCCGCTCACGCCACATCACGGCCGATGAAGGCCCACAAGCATAATGGGCCGGCGGCTGCAGCAAGAAATGTCGAATGGGGAGAGCACCAATTACGGTGCATGTAAATTGGGAGTCTTTGTCGCTGTGTGGACTGCAGGAGCAGATGGTTACCTCGGGAGACTGTTGCCCATGCAGCTAACCAGGTCGCCACATCGAAGAAACATAACACGGCGACCATTATCAAATTAGACTCTGCATTCAATCACCGCATAAGGTTCAGACAATACACTGTACATTGGCTAAGATCCACATGACAACAGTGGGCATTCACGCACTACAAGTTGCATACAGCACATTCAGCTATCCGACTTCAGGCACAGTTCTTGCCTACGTCGCACATGGTGGTCTAGTAACGAGTGACAACCAGTAGCACATGCAGATTGGACAGTGCCCCACCTGTTTGCAATGACAGTCACCGTAACTTGCACTGCAAATCAATCGGGTGACGCAGGCACCTGCTGCCATAGCCAACACAGCGACGTGAACTACCTGGCGTCCTAGTGTTACCTCCTTTCTTACATGCACGTTTCTTTTTGTTCTTTCAGTGGCCACTAATGTGTCGCTCACACTTGGTGCCCCACCTGCTCTCAATATGGATGTGGTCTGTTTTGTGGGAATCGCCAATTCGCAGCCACTTTTACAGGCCTTTCCACCCATGTGGATATCAACTTCATACACTTCAAACCATGTAATCATGTATGATAGTCTCTGTTCACGCCAAATCATGTACAAAGAAGGCCACAAGCACACTTTACCCATGGCTGCAGCAGGAAAGGACAAACAGGGAGCACCAATCACAGTACATGTAAACAAGGAGTTCGTGTCACTGTGTGGACTGCAGGAGCAGGTGCTTACCTCGAGAGGCTGTTGGCCAATACAACTAAACAGGCTGCCACATCCCAGAAATGTAACATGGCAACCATAACCAAGTGGGACAACATTGAAACAAGATTATGTAATCAAATCACTTCAGCATACTCTAACATAACGCTCAATCTATACATTGGCACTATGCATTGGCTGCGATCTACATGACAACAGTGAGCATACACGCACATGGGCTGCTTGCGGCACATTCAACCGTCCGACTGTAGGCATAGCGCTCGCCTTCGTCGCACACTGCAGTCTGGTAACAAGCAACAACCAGCAGCACAAGCAGATTGGACAGTGTGTCCCACGTGTTAGTATCGACAGTCGGCGTTGAATATGAGCAACTTGCATTGCGAAACAATCGGGTGACGCAAGCATCTGCTGCCACAGCCAACAGCGACATGGAGTGCCCGGCATATTAGCGTTACCGCCTTTCCAACCTGCGTGTTTCTTTTTGTTCTATTGCATGCCACTAATGTGTAACTCACACTTGGTCCGCCACATTCTCCATATATGGACATGGTCGGTTTTGTGGACATAACTATTTTGCAGGCCTTTCCACAAATGTGGATATCAACTTCATACACTTAGAACCATGTAATTATGTATGAGAGTCTCCGTTGACGCCAAATCATGGCTGAGGAAGGCCACAAGCAAAATTTGCACGGCAGCAGCAGGAAAGGACGGAACGGGGAGCACCAACCACGGTGCGTGTAAATTCGCAGTCTATGTCACTGTGCAGACTGTAGGAGCAGGTGCTTGCCTCGAGAGACTGTTTCCCAATGCAACTGACCAGGCTCCCACATATGAGAAACGTAACACGGTGACAAGTACCAAGTTGCACAGCGCCGAAACCATATTCTGCAATCAATCTCTTCAATGTAGCTTGCACAAAAACACAGGCTGTCGAGCAAGAATAGCAATCCTGAATGAGACTAGGAATTCAATATTGGAATGAGAAAGCTTGCATTCAAGAAAGAAGCCACTCTACCTTGCAAGCATTGAAAGCCAAAAACATTACCAAAGGTAAATGCTACATAGCACACAGTGTAAAGGTTAATGCAAGACACACGCCAATGCCGCATCAGCTATTTCAGGAGAGGAATTGCACATGGCAACATACACTAGAAAGAACTGCTACACATATGTTGTGCTACTAGACAGTGACTGGCATTAAGTATGAGCAAAGAATCGGTTGACCTTTAATGTTTGTATGAGGAATAGGAATGATCTCTAACAAAAGTGTGGAATGAAGAAGCGTGCATTCATTGAAACAAAATTATACTTGGCAAAAATTGGCAAGGCCAGGGAGCTCCCTAAGGAAGGGCAAGCTGACAGAACACTCTTAGCCAGCGTCGTCTGTGCTTGTTCAGAGGTTGCAGGTACATCTGAAGACAAATAATTTTTGTTGTTGAGGTACCTGGATGACTCGGCCAATATCCGTGCTGGTGGAATGATGGCGTAGGCTCTTTTCACTTTTGAAACAGTCGTCCGTAGACTTGATATCTCATCCAAATAATTCTGGAATGGCTTCTTTGTTCGTGGTCTTGTGAATTCAGTTCCAGCCCCTTCCTGTTGGTGTAGATGGGGGCTCCCGTGATGACCAAGATGTACTTGGCACAGACTCTGTTGGGGCAAAACAATGGCACATGAGATACAGCAAAGATTATCCAAACTCATGTAGTGTTTTCTTTTATGTTCGAACTAATTATGCTGAACTGTAAACATGAACAAATGTTCATATCGTCTGCTACAAACAAATGACATGTATCTCAAGACTAGCAAGCCAATACAGCATATATCAGGCATATTTATTTCTGAACCAGGTGTTGTTTACCTTGTAGTAGCAGCCAAAGTCCACACAATGACCTTGTTGTAGCAGGCAGCAGCTTCTGTTTAGTGCATGGAGTGTGTTGCTTTATACTGGTGCCATCCTCATTACTGCATGTCTGGAACAGAAATTTTGACTGCATCAGAAATCGAATAAGCACAATTTTGCAATATAAAATGCGAAACGGTGCGACATATACATTGCAATGGTTTGTGACTACAGAACACATGCAAATGTACACTGTTTGTTCTAGGGCGCTTAAGCAGCATGGTAAATAAATATGGTTACTCTCCGTAAAATCGATGTCTGCGTAACTACAATGCATGTCAACAGCTTAAGTATTATTAAGATCACAAATAAGAACATTTGTGCGCTCGTTTATACACTAGAAGAGATCACACTGCTGATTTCACAAGCAAATAGATGAAAGACGTCAAGCTATTAGAATTGATGCATTCTTTTTGTGCATGAACGTGATGCACCGCTTCACTACTGCAAAAATAGATGTCCTGAGGTAAGCCAAACTGAACAGCAAGAACATTTGGAACCAACAGGTACGAAATATGGGTGAATTATCATGTGTGCAGCTGTTTAATACATTAAATTCAAGCTTCACTTTATCAAAAGGTTATTCGGTTCTGTGAACGAAAGAAGTTGCCGGCGGACTCGAAAAAAAAAATATATTAATAAGGCAACTCAGTCACGGCTACGGCTAAAACGAGATGAAAAATGTGACGCGCGTTCCGATATCGTTTCCCTTTCGTGAATGTGTGCATAATGATGGTCCCGCAACTGAAAGTTTATTTCGGAAACAGCAACGGAGGGTCCTGACTGCCCTTATGTAATGCAGCATCAAGTTCGTTAACTTACCTCCGCCTGTAAGTTAACGAGACGAATAAATTACATAGCGATTGAAGCAGTGATGTTAAACGACTCACCGGTATTGCTGTCCCCAGTCGCAGCAGGACCCGGCTCCCATTTCGATGCAGACGTGTTCCACATGGCTCACGACTGAAACCTAGCTTTCAGGCTTACACTCCAAGTTAAATAACGCGAGATATCGAAGCGCAATAAACTGGTGTTAGCACAAATTAACCAACCAATGTACGAACCAAGGAATCCGTAGCTGCCGTGCACGCGAACATACCGTAAAAATTTTAAATCCAGGCCAGAGGTCACGTGGGAGGTCGATGATGCTGAACGTTATTTTGCGTTTAAAATGACAAAAAAACAACAAAGTTGGTAATGAAAAGTACAATGTCAAATTAGGAATTATACTTTTGTAGTCTTTATCATGCGATAAAAACGCTTCGTTTACTGTTGAAGAAAGTTTGAAGGTTAAAATTGCGCTTACTACGGCGCCTCTAGCGGGAGATAATGCGCTCAACGGGGAACCTTTTTAATTGGCGTACTATGCCTGTTTCTTTAGCAGCGCCGCGCGGTCGATTTTTTCGCCCTCTGTGGCCATTAGTTGAACTTGAGATTGTGCCACCCCTGGTTCTACTGCGAGACGACAGATGGCGCCGCGACCAGCGGGCTCAGATCAGTGGGCTGGCGCCTTGAGATACCACTGCCCGCGCTCGATTTTCGTGTTTATTAGCGTGAGTACAACTGAAAGCGCTAAGAAAATGCTTTACATGTAACAAAATCATGCGTGTGTCAGGCCCAGTGCTTTACTGATACGAAAGTATCTGCTGTACAGCAGTTAATGATGTCATGCGGATCGCAAAGTACTTAAAGCCCATTTCCCAAGACGCGGTGTCGCTTGTTGCCTGTGTCAGGCCGTGGGAACGGGCGAAGAAGCACAGCGATTTCGCATCTAAGTTCTGTAGCGCAGCAGCGTGGCAGCAGCTGAAGTGCACGGGGTTTTGGTCTCTTCGAAAACACGTTGGGCATGTCCGGCGCCGAGGGCACCGGCTGCACACAGCGGCACCGATCGCTACTGAATTGGCTCTTAACGGACATCATCACATTCCCAGTCCTCTACACAGATAAGGCTGTCGAGTTTCTGCTTCACCGCATCTACGAAGTCTTTTGCTGATGTGGCATTGTTCTGGTTTATAAGGGCCATGAAATCGGATATGTCTAGTAGCGGCTTCTCTACTACTACTTCGCTACTAAATTTGGCAACTACTCTGCAGTTGCCAAATTTAGGAGGCTTGAGGAGGGTGTAAATGTACAATGTCTGGTACAGCTGTAAGAAAGTAGGCATTGACGGGTGGTCATTCTGGCTTCCAGCCATTCTTACCTTACTAAAGAAACGTTCAATTGGATCTTTATTCATCTTGCTTAACAAGACATATTTAAAATTGTAATCGTGCAGGAGAGCATTGCAAAGTTCTTTTGTGGATTTTGATGTGACTCGAAGGTCCTCAGATGTGCTCTTGGTGAGGAACATGTCTTTTGTTATCAAGCCACACTGAAGCTTCTTCTCCCAGCATATATTGAAGATGATGTCGCTTAGCCGCTGGCTCCAAGGCTATTACCGAGTCCACAGGTGTCGCAGCGGGCGAAGACGCTTGCAGATGCTGCGTCGCACTCTTGTCGACTTTCGGCCGACGTCGCTTGGGTGCTCGCCCAGGAGGTTCCCTCTTAAAAGGCTGCTTTCGAGGTCTGTTTGGCCGTGTGAGGTACTTTCGGCAATTTGGAAATAAGGTGGAAACTGCGTCTTTAGACAGTACAGGCCTCTTTTCGGCGTTAAGCAGCACTTTTCCATTGAGCTTCGCGTAATATATCCGGGATATCACGGCCTATGAAAAATGCTTGGCGCAGACATGCTCGGTAGGTGTCAAAGTCCGGTCTGCCCTCGGAATCGCACAAGCCACTGCTCCAAACGAACATTGTCAGACGGAGCTTTGAATAGTTCAGTTCAGTTCAGTTTATTTCCAACAAAATGTTGGGGGTCCTCCAGGCAAAAAGTTGTCATAGACAACTTGAGGGCGCCTGGGAACCATACAGACAGCAGGCAAAGTGATACATTTACAAAAGAACAGTTTGAATGACTTTACATCACAGGGTATTTTCAAATAGTGAAAATAATATACAATCAAGAAAAAAAATCAAATACAGATATGTCTACTACGAACATACAATGAAAACATAAAAACATGAAAAAATAAATATGCACTTGTGTTAAAGGGTTCTTCACTCATACAACAAAAAACGTCTTATTTGAGACTTGAATTTGTAGACTTTCATGCTGAAATTTATTTGGGAATTCACACGCTTTATTAATGCACGTATTTGATAAGCCAGCACAGCCCTTCCAAAATTTGTACGTGTTCGTGGTGTTGCTATCCGTTCGTTACGTAGTGCATAACGAGCTGACGTTGTGTGTGCTGAATGTAACAGGTTATGTTTATGTATATGCAGCAGGAGTTTGTAGTCATATATTTTACTCGCTTTGAGCAAATTGTGTTTAATAAACAAAGGATTATTTGGTAGATCTTTAGGTTCACCATGATAATTCTCAAGAATCCTCAGCACTTTCTTCTGTAATACCTCCAGTTTGTTATAATTCGTAGTCGTTGTAAAGTGAAAGTGAAAGTGAAAGTTTATTTTCTTTTCAACGAAAAGAGGGCGCCAAGACAAAAGGCAAGAGCCTGACAAGGTCCCGGTCACCCGTAAAACAGCTGGCATTGTGCATAAGCACTTCACAACAAAATACACAATGAATTTCTCAAGCATAGTAAAAGCATGAAGCAGTAAGTTAACATGCACAAAATTTGTACAAGAAAAGAATAAATTGAGTACACAATTTATCGTATTAGGGGTTTAAAGACACAACATCTTTTTTATACAAACAAATATATCAGTCCTAAAACAAAGAAACAATATCACAGGTAGCAAAAAATACAAATAAATACAACAAAAAGTAGTAAATAAATACAAATAAATACAAAGTATGTCGACTAAATAAATGTATCATTCTGTTTGTTCCAATAGGTATTTTTTAATTGTAGATTTAAAGCGTTTTTGTGGAAGGTAATACTCAGTTTCAAAGGGAAAGTTATTTATTATCGTGGGAATCTGGTAGCCTAGTGTTTGCTTGCCATAATTGGTGCGTGTGATAGGAACAAGCTTACGTTTCGTCCGAAATGCATAGCGGCTGTTGGAATTATCTGGGCATGAAAAGAACAATCTATGATGATGGATGTACTTAAGTAGACAGAAGTTGTATACTTCTTTTACTTTAAGGATGCCATATTTCTGAAATAGCGGTAACGTAGGTAAATCTGAAGGTCTGCCATGAAACCCTTCAATGGCACGTATAGCGCGTTTCTGAATTGAAATTAGTTTGAGGTAATTGCTGGACGTCGTAGTTCCCCATACAAGGATACAGTAAGATAACCTTGAGTATAGAAGTGCGTAATACATGGATATCTTTAACCAGGGGGGCAACAAATGAGATATCTTATACAAACAGCCGACTGTTTTACTTAAATCAGACATTAATTTGGTTATATGAAAATTCCAAGAAAGGTTCTCATTGAACCAAACACCAAGAAATTTCTGGTTTGAAACACGTTTTAATTCAGTATGTTCGTAGCAAATTTTCAGAGTGATACTTTCTACTGTATTAATAGGCTGAAAAATTATGTAGTTAGTCTTTGATAAATTGAGGCTTAGCCGATTCGTCAATAACCAGTCATGTAACTTTCTTAAATATGCATTTGCCGTAGCCTCCATTTGGGACAAGGAGTGGGATGAAAAAAATATATTCGTATCGTCAGCGTACATGACCAGATTAGGCGATTCGGATATGTTAGCGATATCATTTATGTATACTAAAAACAATAACGGTCCTAATATAGATCCTTGAGGAACACCATGCTGGATTGCCAATTTCTCTGAGGGTATGCCATTAACTTGAACATACTGTAATCTGTTATTTAAATAGTTCTTTAGCAAGTCAGATGCAATACCACGTATGCCATAACTGTTGAGCTTCCGTAGCAGGGTGTTGTGATGAACGCAATCGAATGCCTTTCGGAAATCTAAGAAAAGACCAAGAGTGAACTGTTTCATTTCGATATTCTTAATAATTTGTTCTTTTACTGTTAAAAGCGCCTGCTCTGTTGATTTGTTTTTCAGAAATCCATACTGCGAGGAAGTAATAACACTGAACTTATGGAAAAAATTCTCGAGACGAGTATTAATGACACCTTCAAAAACTTTTGATAAGACGGGTAGAACAGAAATGGGTCTATAATTCGATATGTCATTCTTTCCCCCACTTTTGTAAACTGGACATACACGTGCTATCTTCAGCTGATCTGGGTACACTCCGCTTTCTAACATACGATTTGCGATGTAACACAAGACGTCACATATTAAAGAAGATACATGCTTCAAAGGTACCGCTAGTATACCATCATGCCCTGGTGAAACGTGATTTTTTACCTTATGTATTAATGAAGCTATTTCATGAGTAGTAGATGGCATAAGCGCAATAGAGTTTTGTAAGGGAGTGATTAGATTAGAAAGTGCGTCTGGTACTGATGACGTACATACAGAATCTGCTACATTAATGAAAAAATCATTGAAAGCAGTGCCACGCTTTGAAGAATGCCTCCTCCTCCTCGCGCACTCTGGCCGAGGATGCCGCTGCGTCGCTATTGGTATAATAGCATCACGTGGGCCCTCGCGCCTTGCTTCAGTGCCATTTTTGCTCGAAAAGTGTCTACGGAGTGGCGAGGAGCGCATGTTGGCGCCGTTGCTACGCTCGATCAATGTAGGTAGCGCCACAATCGAGGAGGGAGCGCGAAAAAGAGGAGAAACGAGGAGTGAAGGCGGAGAAGGAGAGTGTCACTACTTTACGAAGTTTAAGGATTTTACCACCACCAGCAGCCTATTTTTATGTCTACTGCAGGACGAAAGCCTTTCTCAGCGATCTTCAGTTAACCTTGGCTTGCTCCTATAGCTGCTTCCAAGTTGCGCCTGCAAATTTCCTAATCTGCTCACCCCATCCAATTTTCTGCTGTCCTCGACTGCGCTTCCCTTCCCTTGCTGACTTGCCGGCAGGCAAGCGATATATAATCGCTATGTCGCAAGGCGCGTTGCAGAAGATGAACATGTTTGATAGTATTTAAATAGACCCTAAGACATTTATCTTTTTTTCCGTACTGGTTTCTCACCCGTGGAGAGATAAGGGTGCGAAATTATTTATCGCTCACTAAGTCAAATGGAGCAAGATCTTTAGCAGTTGACGAAGCCAAAATCATGGCGCAAAATTTGTCGGTGCCTTAAAAATGACGTTGCGTGCCTTTTGACGAAAGAGCGCAGCCACGGGGTTTACACATCGGGCCGAACTCGTTACATTTTGGCGCGCGCTAACCTTGCGTGAAACGGAACCAGGCGTCGGCGCTCTGCAGCCGTGCAGGAAGCCTCCCGAGCGCCAGCCCTTCTGCAAGCGTCTGCCGCCAGGGACGAGGGTGCCGCCGCTTCCGTCCCGAATGGCGTCCGGTGCGTCGCGCACGTGGGAAGATAACGTGTACGATGACGTCGAAGTGCCCGGCTTCAACAAGCCGCAGCTGTACCTGCAGACCAGGGACGGCCTGACCGAGGTCACCTACGAGCCGGTCCCCGACCAGGACCACGTCGAGACCACCATATCGCGGGACAAGGAGAAGCGTGCCGTCTCGCCCGATGCGAAGCACTCCGCCGGGGCGCCCGGGGCCAAGTCGAAAGGAGCGGCGGATTCGAAAATAAGATATGCCGTACCAACAAGCCCCTGTTGCTATCCTCATCGACCAAGCGTTCGCCCAAAAGCGAGGATGAGCACATTTACGAGGACATCGATGCCGCCCATATAAATCAGCAATAGTCAGTTAGGCTTATACTTCCTGAACTATGTATAACCGCGATTTTTTTTTCGATACACTCGAGCCATTGTTTATCTTTTCTTTTAGGCTCGCGGACCCCAGAAGGCGTACTTGAAGAAAAGAAAAGAGTGAGAGTCATCCGATTGTTTTTATTGCGTAGCGACGAACAGTTTGCATACACAAAGAACAAACCTACACCAAACTATGCGGCAGCCCCTTGGTATATAATAGTTTGGTAACCATTACACATAGATGCACTTGCGCAGCAGTGATGCTATCCTCAGAACATTACAGTGAGCTGGGTTAATGCAGCGCGAGCTGAATTTGCGTTGTCTAAAGTACGCTCTCAGAATCTTCGTTGCATAGCCTCCATAGCTTTACTATTATTATTTTTAGGCGCGAGGTGAACTTGGTCAATCTGTATAGTTTACTGCGTGTTTTGTAAGGTAGGTTTGCCTGGTTCATATAATGTTAGACCAACACAATGTTGACATTATGTAACGTACTCACAGATTTGCTCAAGGAAAGCGGTCCTGATATGTTGTTCAAGTTTCAAAATGTTTGGGCCACCGAATAGCACACCTGCAGGCAGCCAGAAATGGACGAAGCGGGAACCCTCAAGATCGAGAACTGTGCTTCCCTGACCCAGACTCGTACATATGCCCCTCGGCTCGGTACAACACACGAGAGATGCCGCGAGTGTGAAGCACATAGCTTTGTGACAAGGTTAGGCTCAATTAACGATGGAACAGGCACGTATATGCAACCGCTCCACAGGCACGCGCAAATATTTTGCAGCAATCGCAGTGAAGGAAGCAGAGCGCTGGAATACCCGTGGGCATACGGCTCGGAAAGTATAGAAATGGAGAAGATAAAAGCAAAAGAATGAACACTCGTAATAAAACGACAAAGACAAAACAAAGAAAGGAAATCGGGCAGGTCCCGTTGTTTTATATTTAAGACAGTGAAGAGCTGTCTTGTAAAGGCATGGTAAATATAAGCCAATTAAGAACAATCATTTTATTGCATTTGGGTATTGCTTATTTGAAAAAAAAATTACTCGCCATCCCGCCCCTGCGAAAGTGGATGTCCAGAGACGCTGTTGCAAAACCACCACTGCAACTGCTGAGGCGGTCATGGAATACATTATTGATGGTTCACCGGTTGAAGGACACCGGCGCCACAGTCGACAAGGGCTGAATGTGTGGATGAAAAGTCAGTGCCCCAGATCACGTCGTATGGGCACTGCTCAAGCACAAGAAACAGATCACTTGTCCGTTGGCCAGTTATTGGCCTCGAGCTCCACCACTGGAAAAGCTGGCGCCACCGTCGGCGTGACGTGCTAGCAGGGATCATGTGAACGCGTCGGCTGCTTCGGGAGCGCCGAAGCGAGCTGAAAACGAGTTTAAATTCCCTCCTACGCTGCGGTCCTTATTTAGTGGCGAAATTTTCCCACTTCGAGTGTCTTCTTTACAACGCTTGAAAGCACTACAATAGGCAGTGGCTGCCTTTGAAGGCGCGCAACTTGGTAGGCTACTGCTCGGTGCCGCAGGGCCGGACGCACGTAACGGAGGCCGGTGTCAGCCTTATTCACACGTAGCCGCAGGACAAGAAGCTGCGGGAAGCTTGGCTCACGAAACATAAAACCGGCAAACAGTCGCCGGCTACAACTCGGGTTTGCAGCAAGTACAGACGCGAGGAAGATTTCTGCTACGGCGCCGGGCCTGCGATGTTCTGAAAACGCGCACTGAGACGCTCGCCCGAGTCCGCTGCCCGACTAATGTCATGACGGTTTGGTCAATGAACTTGTCGATGCTATAGATACTGGCAAGTTCAATGGAGTGGAAAGGCAGCGGTAAGAAGCATACTTAAAAAAAGCGTGGCATATGGCCATGTTTGTGTTATGAATTAATGCACTGGATTACAAAAAAGGAGTAGCGGGAAATTGCACGCTGAGAACACCGATAAACATACAGTGCGACGCAACTCAAGAAATAATATTGAAAGGTCAAAGAATTTAGAAGAAAAAAAAATTGAATCGTTGCGACGGCAAATCACAGTCCCTTTAGGCGTCGAAGTTTCTACAATTAAATTATTTTTGAACAGCTCTGATAGCGCCCACGCAACAATGGTTGCTTGTATACTTTCAAATGCTCATATTCCGCGGCCTAAAGCTCATGGCACGGTGCGAAAATGCGCGCGCGGAGAAGGCGAAACAGTGAGCGGACAAGCATGCAGACGCGCCGTAGGTCTCTACGAATCTGCGCGATCACTGCATTGAGGCTTCGTTCTATTACGCTCCATTTAGTTATGCAAACGCTATAAGAATGTATTTGACATAGTTTGCTCTCAGCGTTTACCTACCTTTCACGCAAGAAGCAGGTTCGGGAGACTCCATCGCTGCGACCGCGCGCAGTGGCGTTCACTGTACGTATTCGGTAAAGAGATAGCGTCTGTAAACTATTGTGTGCTTTCAGTTTGCCCAAGATTATTACTTAGGCAGTAAAAAACTTCTCTCGTTTCGAAAGTACTTACAGAAATGTCCGTGAGAACTCGTGCGTGGTGTTTTCAGTGAGCGCTGACAGCAAAACCTATGAGGAGCGCGCCGCGTGATCCCTCATACTACGCCAGCGAGGCGCTTCCGATAGATGGCGACTCCGTAACTCCTCGCCGCCAATAGTGACGCGGGCAGTAAACGTTTCAACAACGGTAGGTGTACTTCCATCGGCGACTCTTACTGCACGTTGCACGGCAGGTGTCAGGACTTTCTTCGGCTTCTCGCGAAGACTAGCGCTCATCACCGAGATTCGTGTACCGGTTTCAATGGGCCGTAACAGTAACACCGTCGACTTGGACTTCAAGCAAATTAGACCAGGTAGGTACAGTAAGACGAGGATTTCGAAGCCGGGTCCAGACTGCAGCGTCACCTCCGGGCACTGCACTCGCTAGTTTTCCGGTGCCTAGCGTCCAGGGTTGGCAGGCGAAGGGAATCGGCAGTCGCACGGTGATGGTGACCTGCTATGCACATTGGTGCGAGTGTCGACATTGGCTGTGTCAGTCGGTATACAGAGAGCGCGACGATGTTGTACGGCAGTAGCCTTCAGGACGAGGCTTATGGGTGCTCCAGCCAGACGGCGACGTCCGACGGCTCCAGCATATGCCCGACTCGAGAGCACACGACACATTGGGCGATCATCTGGCGTCCTCCACTCGGCGGGATTGCGGCATCGCGAACTGGCGCCTCGGTGCGACTGGTGGAACTGATGGTGTGACTGGTGTAACTGGTGGAGCGCGCCCGGTGCAGACAGATGAGAGTCCCAAATTAGCGACCTCCTGTCGAACCACAGCTTCAATCAAGGAAACCATAGGCTGGTTTGCAGTGGAGATATCGGGCACAAGAGGGGCTGGTGACATTGCTTCTATTTCAGGACGAACGATACGTTTTTAAGTGTCCGAAGCAGGCGATTGTAAAGTCTGTGGCGGTTCTTCACATGACGACGACGCGGCAGTATTGGGGAGCCTAGTGAATTTCTGAAGCAATACGGCGGGATTTTGCTTGTTCGAATCGCCGATACCCTTTTACGATGGCATCCATATGCATGGTAGCACCGTTCCCGAATACCGAGAGGTTGAATGCGTCGTCGGTACCTTTGAGTATGTGCCTGATCTTGCCCGCTTCGGACATGTTACCGTCAACTTTGCGGCAAAGCGCTACAATATCGATATACGAAATTTACGAATTTATGATTCAGTAGATGACTGCGCGCGAGAGCCAAGTTCTTTTTTAGTGGCTAACTGACGACCCAAGGGCTTGCCGAACAAGTCGTTCAGTTTTTCTTTGTATAGGTTCCAGCTGGTGAGATCGTGCTTATGCGTCTCGTACCAGACGCGTGCAGTTCCCTTTAGACAAAATACCACATTTGCCGGCATATAAGGGTATCGTCCCACCTGCTCTGTTTGCTGACACGCATTGTTAGGGTTGGCGTCTGACACCACGTGGCGACAGGAATTTCATCCGACCATTGTCGTCGAAATGAGGGGTGACTCCTCCTGCGATGGTTAACCTCACGCACTTCGTGCACAAAGAACTTTCTCTCACCGGACCTTTTACCAGGCCTCGTCGAGATGAAGCGTGACTTTCTAATTCGCCATGACCGTTTCGAGTGTGCCTGTCTGCCGGCAGCCCCGCAGTGTACAGCCTCTTTTGTGTGTGTGTGTGTTTGCGCGCGCGGGCGCGCGTGTGTTTGTGTGTGTGTTTGTGAGTGTGCGTTTGTGTGTGTGTGAGCGTGTGCATGTGTGTGTGTGTGCGCGTGAGTTTAGAGAGGCCCTTTCTTCGAATTGGACCTAGAAGAGAACTTCCACGAACCCGCAAAGCGCAGAAGAGGCGGACAGGCGTCTACAATTCCGGGAGGCGGGACGACTTCTTCCTTCAGCAGGCTTGGTATAACCAGAGGAGGAGGGGCCCTCTTTCCGTGCCGGTCACGTGACATCGACGGAA
Source organism: Dermacentor albipictus (assembly GCF_038994185.2). Lineage (NCBI taxonomy): Eukaryota > Metazoa > Arthropoda > Arachnida > Ixodida > Ixodidae > Dermacentor > Dermacentor albipictus. Next base: position 5,713,723 of record NW_027225573.1, on the reverse strand, counting down.
GCAAGATCCCGCCCACGATTGTAGAGAGCCTATTTAAGGGGCTCCGAAATGTACTTTTGATCAATTCATGCTCTTCTCATTTTCTTTCATCTACCTTTAAATAAACCGTGCACGTTTCATACTAGAAATCTTCTCGCCCTTGCTTGGTCGCCATGGTCTACCGTATGCCGGCAGCCCGCCGACAGCGCCACGCTATAAGTAACGTCTGTTGAGCTTCGATAGGCAGGTGCCGCTACTTCTCGGCAGCAGTACGATACGCTACCCTGGAGTACGCAACAGTGCTTCAGTGGCCATCGCCGAGGGAGCAACGCGGCGGCCACTTCGGAGTTCCGTGCTGGGGTGATGGTCATGAACAAGCAGCGTACTCCGCACCTCCACCAGAAAGTTCGCACAAGAAAACGTATATTTACAAATATTTACAGGGAAGGCGAGCAGCAAAGGAGTCACAGCAGCCACCATGGCGAGGATGATGATGATTATTATGATGATGACCCCATGTTATGGCTCATACCCACACTGGGGGAATGGCCAGGAATTGCGTGCTGAAATGATTACCTATCCTTTGAAGTGTTACAAATTCGATGAGGAAAAGAAAGAAAGAAAGAAAGAAAGAAAAGGAAACCTACAAAAACAAACAGCCACCTCTACGTCTTTTTCATCGATGCTGGCCTAATGCGATAGATTTCTTCTGTCACGCGGCAATATCGCACGCTCTAACACTTGAATAAGAATTTTTTGAAACGTGTTTGCTGCAACCGTATTTAAGTTCTCACAGAGAGTTTCCGTAGCCTACGACCAATTTTCCTTAAATTTGGTCTTGGTGGCTTTTAATGTTCTGTCAAGCCAGGGGGCTAAATTCTACCCCTCTCGTTAGACACGCTCATAACACACTAGAGTGCTTGCATGCGTAATTTATTGCGATAGCCCCAATTACCTATCTAATTCGAACTTTACCTCCAGGACACCCATTATCTTGTCCTTACAGTCAGCAAACATAAGGAAGCTGCCTCCTTTAGTTAAGTGAGGACACCACGTGAACCTAAAGTATCACGCGTGGAAAAAATAAAAATAAAGATATGAGGGTTCAGCAATTATTCGTAATGCATGTAAATAAGCCAGAAACGTTAAAACTGCTCTGCACATTGCACTTAAAGTGCTGCCTATTCCTTCAGAGTATACAATATCGGAAACGCAGAGTTATCTTGGGACATTGGAAAAGCTAGCTAATAGCAGCAGCATGATACTTTCAAACACTTGTTTACAATTCTTTTAAAGGCTGTATTTTATCAAAACGCATTTACCATCGCGCCTAAGCTTGCTGTATTGTTCCCATTATGTTCGCTCAAATTTGACCTCAGTTGTATGCCAGCGCAGCCGTCTAAGTTTTACACTGCTCGTATATAAAACAGGATAATAACGCTATGGACCACTTGCATGCATATTCTACTCAACAATTTGAAACATTGCCTACACATTGGCCATACAATGCCCTAATTTTCCCCAGACATAAACAGATACGTTGTTTAGCTCACCGAGGACAACGGAGAAAGAAACTATGAATCTCCTATGATGCACGAACACACTTGGAAAAGCGGGGATTTAGAAATTGACTGCAACACTTGCATTTAAAGTAGGAAAGTGAGTTCTGCAAAGCATTGTATTTAAAATTCTCGCTATTTTCATGGAATTTCAACCATCTCTCGTGCTGTTTTAGGAGTCTGGAAAACATTTCGATTAGCAGCAGTATCACACTCGGAGACCGCCTCTTCGAGTTCAGAACTGCTGGCTCAAAACACGCGAGAACGCCTGGTCAGGTACAATGACATCACCAAGCACTACCAGCTAGGCAGGCGGTTGCTGCCCCCACCTCACCCCATGCTGAAACGTCGCCAGGCAGTCATCTGGCGACAATTGCAAACACAAACCTTCCCCAGTCCGGTGCGATTGCAGCACATTTTCCCCGCGCAATACCCGACTGCTCTTTGCAAATTATGTCAGGCAACTAGAGCGACGCTGTCACACATGTTGTGGGAGTGTCGGGTTACATCAGCTACAATGGCAGTAGCTCCGGAGGCTCTTGCGTCGAAGTGGGCCGCCGCTCTGCGCAGCTCCAACCTCAAGACACAAGAGTGGGCTGTCCAGCAAGCCCGAGAGGCGGCGACGAGGCAAGGCCTCGAAGTCCCCTCATGGGAGACCTGAGCCCGGGTCGTCAAATTCGCCGGATTCAGAATAAAGTTGTTTCCATCCATCCACTCGGAACGCTTCAGTAAGTAACTTTTACAGAGGCTGCAATGAACGTACATGGAATAAACGTATATCGCTCGTCACTCCGAGCATAGCTTCGTACTTAGAAAAAACATAAACACCGTGCCCCGCAACCGAGCGTACAGGGGATACACACACGCACACCTAAATGCCGTCTATAACGCATAAAAATTGGGAGAAAGCGACCATTCAGTAACTGTTTTCACAGCACATAAGCAATCTACACAGCGCTAATTTCCAGTACCCGTCACCAAAAAGTGGCCCTCATTTTTTCAAAATACGAAATATCAGTTGTTTTTACTCCTGCCGGCAAACAAGTAATAGCTCTTATTTAGGAACAGCCTGAAAATGAAATCGCCAAGTCAGAAGCGACACATGCCTTTAGAATAAAATTGAGAAAAACCTAAAGTTTATTTGTGGTAGGTATTGAAATGGCTCGCACGCTCGACCAAGGTCGTTCTCACGAGCATATCTTCGATAAGTCGTGATTACACATTGAAATTCCATGGTTATACTTGTAAGGAGGTATGATTAGATTTTTGATCGCAATAAGATACTGGGGCTGCAACTGTACGTATAGGCGATGCCTGCACAGCGATTAAATAGTTCCAGCATTTGATAATCCGCCGATTTCATGCCGTACCGCACACCGCTCGTTGGGCGCGGCTGATTATAATACTTTATCTGGACCTCGCCCTCAGGTCCATGGTAGCAAGCTGAGTGTGTTTTCGAATACGGATATAGCGGTCCCAAAAAACTGGGCATGATGCAAGTTGCGCGAGCTGACAGTTTCTTATGGCGAGAACTGCCCAGCGCCAGGCGTTCTCCCCAACGCGAGCGTGCTATGACGAATGCCCGCATCGTCCGCTACACAGCGTCCCGAGAAGACACAAGTAACAATCCTCGCTGTCCAATCAGGGTATATGCGCCGTAAAGAAAAGCATTACTTATGTGTTCACTCTATTAATGAAGAATTTTTAGCTTCAATTGCAGGTTTGTTGGACTTTCCAGCGTTCAGCCGAAAGTGCCCGTTTTCAAAAGTGGGGGGAGGGGGGGGGGGGGTATAAATGACATACTTTGCCCCCTCCACTTTTGACAGTGGGGGCGGGGGAAGTGCCCCCGTTAACTTTCCCACCCTCGGTAGATGCGCCTATGATCTGTCTTGTCCGCATTTCCTTCGTTTAACGCTGCGACCCCGGTTCTTCCAAGTCACGAATGGCATGCGCGTTATCAGCATGACAGAGAATTATGTTAATCTAGACAGGAAAGTATCGAGCGCAGAGTTTTCAAGAAAGGAAACACAAGCAAGACAGACAGGGGCGTAGCCAGGTCGTCTGGCACCCGGGACCCATAGGTCTTCTGTCACCCCCTCCCCCCCGCCCCCCGGGTGTTGTCGAGGAAGGCGAGGATATGGAGAATTTCCGGGTTTCAGCACCAGTACAGCCGCCTTGGATACCGCACACGTCCCCCGGGTCTCCCACTCCTTGGCTTTCTTTCCCAGGGATCGTGAATGCAACAGGCATGGGCGGCGAGGAGTTAAGGAGTCGCCATCTATCGGAAGCGCCTCACTCGTGTAGTATGAATGATCACGCTGCGCGCTCCTCATCGCTTTTGCTGTCAGCGCTCACTGAAAACACCGCGCGCGAGCTCTCCCAAACATTTCTGTAAGTACTTTCGAAGCGAGAGAAGTTTTTTACTGCCTAAGTAATAATCTTGGGCAAACTGAAAGCACACAATCGTTTACAGACGCTATCCCTTTACCGAATACTTACATACCCGAATTGTAGCCGATGACTGTTTGCCAGTTTTATGTTTCGCGAGCCAACCTTCACGCAGCTTCTTGTCCTGCGGCTACGTATGAATAAGGCTGACACCGGGTTCCGTTGCGTACGTCCGACACTTCGGCACCGAGCAGTACCGAGTCTACCATGTTGCGCGCCTTCAAAGGCAGCCACTATCTATTGTAGTGCTTTCAATCGTTGTAATGGAGGCACTCGAAGCGGGAAAATATCGCCACTAAATGAGTACCGCAGCGTACGGGGGAATTTAGACTCTCGTTTCCAGCTCGCTTCGGCGCTCCCGAAGCAGCCGACGCGGCCGCTATGTCCACGTGATCCCTAATTAGCCCCGAGAACGAACGCGAGCGGCGCTCGCAGCGCAGCTCGCGTGACGTCAGGGCACGGACTCGCGCCTGTCGTCTGCTACAGTTCGGGTCAACGTTACTAGACTAGGTTCAATTGTCAAACTCTCCGTAGGCGCCATACATCGCGGGTGGCCCCTTGTCTTGGTTTGCCGCCAGAGGGCGGGAGCAGCGCAAGTAGCTCTACGCGGGCGCAGCTCTGCGTTGGCGAAGGGGCTTGAGTCCTCAGACTTCGCAACTTACGTACTCAGCAAGTGTTTTCACCGATGTGACTCGAACCCACGGTCGTTGAAACCTGGACCTTTGGTGGTGGCAACGAATTATATAAATAGATGAACTAATTTATTCATTAGTGAATTAAGAAGTACACTAACAATTATTGGATAACTTTTAATTAATAAAGAATTAACTACGCATTACCTAACTGGGCGGATTTATAATTTGAATATCTCAAAGCTACGGCAAACATTACCTTGGTTGTGCCCAACTACGCAGCATTCGCATATTTTAAAACTCTGGCTGAAGTTAGCTGGGAAACACGGTATATACACACTCTCAGCGCTTCATTTCGGGATAAAAAAAAAATGAAGCTAGCACTATTTCTTTCATCAGAGCACCGCATTCACAAGTGCAATGTTGAAACCTACGTGAGATTTGCTCCCTTGCGAGCAGACTTGCACATTCAAAGTAAGTTATCGCTGCAGGAACGGTGCATAAATATGCATTCGCGTCAGTAAATAAAATTGGATGATACGGCCCGTAAACTCTTCAAAACCCACAGGGCATTTAAAACGCATAAGAGTGTCGCAAAAATGCACCGAGACTGCAGCAAAACACGCATATATACAACGCGCCAAAACGCATAAACAACGGACAGTGCTTTGTCGCCCTGTCCGCGCCGCGCTGACCGAGCAAAGTGCGACAGCAGCGCCACGAGATGGGTGGTGGGTCCACGCAGTCACGGGAGTTTGAAAACTGAACCTACTCTAGTAACGTTGGTTCGGGTGTTGTCCGGGCGCTTTCTGCGGTGTTTTCGTTTGTTCGCCCTCGTTCTCTCTGCTTGTATACTTATGGTGGTCATCTCAAATGTATTTTTATGACGTCTTCCTTTGCGAACATTTATTCAGAGAGCTAATGTCTTAGACAACAATGAAGCTCTCGAACGCAACGCTACAGCGCCAGCCGAAGCGACGCAGACCAGCCCATTGCAGGTTTTTCATACGCGGATAGACAATCGCAAAAGCACAGCCTATAGGAATCCAGTTATGATACCATACCTGCCGCGGTGCAACAAGTATGTCACAAAGCTGGCTATATATGACTTCTACAGCAGTTACGTCAATTTTATTCCGCTAAAATAATTTTGCTCACGACGATAGTTCATGGTATAATATCGAATTTTCGCACTTCCTCACAGAAACGCTCGGCAGTAGCACGGGGACTTAATTAATACTGGAGCTTAGATTCCACACGCCTCACTTGCTTCTTTAATTGCATGTCAACATTAGGCGGTTCTTCACGTGTTTACTTCTTTAAGCGGCGGAAATTTGAAGTAACGTTAATGAAGGCTTACAGCTATTTACAGAGTACAAATAGGAATGTACCAATATATATTCCCTTTTCCGTGCTACACTTTCAACTCACCTCTTTAGAGCGCGTTTGTTTATGATTAATAATGTATGTTCCTCTTTTTTTTGTTTATGTTGCCAAGTGTACATCATTTATTTATTTCAATGCCGCAGTGTGTTTTGCAATGTTATTGTGGAACTATTTCACTGTTCTTTAATATATTGTATAACCGCAATGTTTTATGGCCACTATATAAATGTAATTTATATGGCACTTGATGTATTACCCCATGCAGCCATATTGTACCTAAAGGGGGGAGGTTACCTCAAGCCGCGTCTGTGCGGCTTTTTTCCCTCATCCACCTCCACTTACCACTCCTCTGTACATGTGTGTGTGTAAATGGAAATTAATAAATCAAATCAAATCAAACTCACTTGAGAAATTTACTGGTGCTTGCTGCTTAAGGAATATACACGAAGAATCTGTTTGGCGAACTGACACAGGCTGCTCGGCCCAATTTTTTTAGTGAAGTATGCCTGCTGGACCGCATAGCTGCAGCCAGAAAGAAGTCGAAGCGTCAATGATTAGTAGTATGGGAGATATTGAAGATATCGAAATTCCCCCGGTGGAGGGTCAGAAATCAAGTGAAAGTATATATGCAAGGCTTGTGGTGCTTTCTTTATGAATGTTTGCGATTGGATTGGAGCAAACTTAATTTAGCCTGCAAGGTTCTCTTTTATGTACCGACGAAGCGAATAGTTATCCGTTTGTATAATTAAATAACGCTGGATCGAGACATGGTGAGACAGAAGGTGCTTGAATTTTCCTTTTGCAGGCAATCTAAGCTGCGGTATAGTAGCTCGAGAATACTTTAGCCATTCCAGTTGGCGCTGTAAAAAAATGCTTTATGGTTTTAATTCGAAGATGTAGTGAACTGATGGTTTTCGCGAACATAGAGTGCCTCGCCATACGGACAGTCGATTGGTTCTGTTACATGATCATGGGTGTGCCATATTGTCGATAAAGGCTACTGAGGGCCACTATGAGACATTTCATCACTTTCAATTGAGTGGCTCTCGATCTTAACAACGAAACTTTTCTCTCAGGTGATTGCTATGGTGTTTGTGAAAAAACTATGTAAATACTCTACATGACGCGCCGTCGTGTTAGCAGCAATCAGCAATTCGTTTTTTGGAGGCCTGTTTCAGAGGGGGATCAAAGTAGCAGCAAACTTTTTCATAAGAAATGCGCGCCTAACTATTTTTTTACGCATTCTTGAATGGCCATATTTGATTAGAACAAAATACCAGAGTAATAGGAATCATGATGACAGCTTCGCTGGGCAGTGTCTTTCTAACATCGGATAACATGTTGACGCCAATTACTAAATTTTTCTTCCACGTAAAATGCAATGCCTCTCATAGCTAAATGCTAAACGAATGTTAAGTGTTTAGCGAAGCATCATACACAACTTCGCGCGTTGAATTTGCAGATATACTTTTTTTAGTCAAAATTTACCGATAGACAGGGCGCATTGCAAAACCCAGTAGACGCCTTTAACGCTACTTATCTTGCGATATCCAAGCCGCAATGTTTCTAGACTCACACGCTTTTGAAGAAGAAACTGTGGTTAAGGTATGACAGCTGAAAGAAGCCGACGTATTCTTCAATACGTACGGCTCGAGCCACCCATACCCCAAGCATACACGAAGGGAACGAGCGCGCGCGGCAGCCGAGCGAGCCGGAGCGAGCGGCGTCCTGGCCGTGACGTCACTTGCGAGAGGGCGCCACTCCTAATTCTCGCCGCTAATAGCACGTCACGCCGACGGTAAGGCCAGCTTTTCCAGTGGTGGAGCTCGAGGCCAATACACGCTGTTTTTTCTGCGCCAAATAACACAGGGTGCTGCACTGTTGATAAGCGCATGTGCACATCTTCTGTCAGACTGTAAGGCTTGGCAACCAATACAAATGCGGCATCGTGGCAAATACGGCTCACGTCACAAGTTAAAAAAAATAAAGTTTAATGACCAATTTTAGCCGCAACATTGCATTTGCAAAATTGAAGGCAGACATTCATACCTTGCCCAACAACAACTTCACAAAAATTGTCGTAGGTACAATGGCCCGCAGCATTTTGGCTGTGGGCAGCCCTGGACGAAAACGAAAATTAAATTGTGTCTCAGTGACGCTGATCACCCCACCATATTAGAAAAACGGAAAACACCACCTGCCTCCCTGCTGCGCGGGCGCCAATGCTATGACAATTACGAGTTCTCTTCATTCTGATCAATAAAGCCCTGTTTTTATTTGCTGCTATACGGACAAACGTGATTATCCGAGCTGCGGCACCACCAAAATATTGCGAACAGAACAGAGCACGCTTCGCCTCGATTCTTGGCGTCACCGTAAAAAAAGAAAGAACACTGCGATGAAGCCCGTGCCAGCGAAACATGTTGGTCTGCACTCGCAATGGAGAGGGTTGCAGGTTCAACGTCACTGGTCCACTATTTCATATTTCTTTCGCTGCTGCCACACTGGGCGCCGCCCGCAGTGCCAAAGTACTGCAGGTTGTAGCACCCAAAATGATTTTGTTTAAGAAGTTTTGGTTGAGTTAATAATACGACTTAGAGTCCTCAATTCTTGGAATTGAAAGGGACCTTGAAACGATTTTGACGATTTTCTACAAACGTACTGAGTCGTTAGAGTAGGTCCTCCTGATCATTAATTGACACATCTAAGTGCTATGCGTAAAGCGTGTAATTTATTATAAGGTTTAAAAAATGCACATCGCTGCCGATCGCAGCACGCTGCTCGGCGGAATTTTAAGCCGCCCCTACCCATATGACGGAAATCACCCATATGACGTCAGTGGGGTGAGCTATCCGATTGGCTGACCAGGCCGCGTGATTGATTTTTTCAACTTTATGGTGAACAAATTATCTTCGTAATAGTTGGAATGTTAGTTCATTTGTTTTTATAAAAAGAAAGTAACATAAAGAGAATGCACAAGAACAATTTTTCAGTGCACTTCAGCACTTCCGGCACACAGCAAGTGTCGTCTGCTTGTGTTACAACGTACTCCATTTTGACGAGAGCTCCGTGGTCAGAGTCGGTCTCAGTCTTTTCGCGAGCACTATGTTTCGACTTTGTTGCCTTGTGGACTGCAAACCTAGCGACTAACAATATGTCAAGCTGCGACATCGTGTCCCTCTGCAAGGCAGTATACAAGCGAACTGGCTGCTGCGCATCGGACTTCCGGTATCCGATCGGCGCCAGGATTTGCGCGTTTGTGGCCGTCACTTTACACCGGAAGATTACTAACGCAGTAGCGTTTCGCGAGTCCGGTATTGGGGCAAACGCAAACGCAAGCGCAAGGGGACAGGGTCTGGCCGCTTGACTGTGCCGGGATGAGCCACGATATGATCAGAAGGGCACATGTCAATGATCTGCACGGTGCAGCCACCTGGTGGCACAGAGCTCAACCATACACAGTAGCAGCAACGAAGTGTATTCTTCTTTGCTGCTGGTGTGTATTTTTCGCAGGAGTGTAATCATCACGGAGGAAGGAAACTAAGGAGAGGCCCTACCCCCTCCGCGCGCTAGGAGAAAAGTGTGGCGGAAATGACGTATAGGTTCTCATTTTTTTGCTGCTTTTTTATTTTTTTTTGCTGTATGGCCACGCCTTTTGGGCCACAATGGCGGCGTTGTTATGGATTTGAGCGGCGCTCACACGTGTTGCTCTGGTAGGTTTCGTGCCGTGGCAAAGGCGCTGTGTGGGCGGGTTTGCGTTAGTCACCGTGTCTTGTTGCGCTTTGTTACCTGCACCATGCTCTGCCGGATGTTGCGCGAGCGCGGGCGCTCTGCGCGCGAAACCACGCGCAGCGCGGCGTGGTTTCACGAAAGATGTAAACAAGGGAGGAGGGTGGCCCAAAAGGCGGAGCATCGCCATGAGCAACGCCAACTTCTGGCTTCACTTTTGCTTCACAAAGAGTGACGTCAGGGCCTCTCCTTAGTTTCTTTCCTCCGTGCCCTGACGTCACTCTTTGTGAAGCTAAAGTGAAGCCGGAAGTTGGCATTGCTCATGGCGATGCTCCGCCTTTTGGGCCACCCTCCTCCCTTGTTTACATTTCTCGTGAAACCACGCCGCGCTGCGCGCAACCTTGCTGCCCGGACCCGCGCGCTCCGCAGCAATACTAAACAATCGTTAGCACGTTAGCATGATTCCGCCAAAGAGGGCAAACTTTCCCCCGGATATTCCTTCGTCCGTTGCCATTGCCGTGGCGCGGTACATTGCGTACAGCGTTGCATGCGCGTTCATTTCACAAACTTTAGTTCCTCCTGTCCCACCTGGCCACAGCAACATCCGGGAGAGCACGGTCCAGATAACGCAGCGCAACAAAACACGGAGGCCAACGCAAATCTGCCCGCACGGCGCCTTTGCCACGGTACGAAACCTACAGAGCAGCACGTGTGAGCGCACAGAACCAAAACAGAGCCGCCATTGTGGCCCGAAAGGCGTGGCCGCTACGACAAAAAAATAAAAAATAAGCAAAAAAGAGGATAACCTATTACGTCACTTCCTCCACACTTTTCTCCTAGCGCGCGGAGGGTGTAGGGCCTCTCCTCAGTTTCCTTGCTCCATGATGTCAAGAGCATTCTCATCTGAGTCACCTCACTTTCTGACATGTATCTCGGTGTTTACGTAGGCCGATACCGAAGATAATGAGAGCAACCACAACAATAAATAAATAAATAAATAAATAAATAAATAAATAAATAAATAAATAAATAAATAAATAAAATGAACTTGTGTTTTGGATAGCCATTACTTCCAGACAGACATTACTTCTGTCCGAATTAAATTAGGCTGGCCATTACATTAAAAGCTTATCTCCGGAGCTTGTATCGAGATACATTGGAGAGGAGAAGTAGTTTTTGTCGGCAACAAATGCACCGATTTGGTGATCGACATCATTTGCATAAAAAAAATCAAGTTAACATTTAGTGACTGTAGGAAGCGGAATTTCAATTGATGTGTCGATGTTTTTACAAAACTTCTTAAAAATCGCAATATTTAAAAAAACGAAGCCATCAAGTTTACAACTGCAAATGAGCAATAAAAAACGATATCACATTGTGTAAACTCCGTATAATAGTACATCTAAAGGCGACAAAACTTATGTATGATAAGTAGATAGCTCCCAAATAAAACACCGATATGTTAGAAAGACTTTTAACCCGTAAACTTTGTGACAAATTCACGTAAGGTATACATAGTATGCACGTGGCGTCACATCCGCTGCTGTCGTCTGCTTTCGCTACCTGCCGCCATCTTGGGGTACCTTATCAACAGGCACGTGCATAGGCCTGTAGGTTCCCCAAGATGGCGCTGCCGTAAGCCTGAAGTCGCGGAGTATCGTTGAATGACGTACGTGCATACTATGTATCCATTGACATGCCAATTAATCTTGTCCGCTTTATATGTTCTGCCAGACGCCGTTTGCTGCACTGTGGTAACTGTCTCTGGTGCAGTGTTACAAATTTTCAAACATCGCGCTTCTACATCATTCTAATTTCCCGATTTTCGACAACTTTTCTAAAAAATTATAGGCCCTGAATAAACACTCCCCTTCCTACAGTCACTAGAAATAAGTTTTATTTCTCGAGTGCAACAAACTACATTTAAATTGTTTTAGAGGTTGCTATATAAAGTCGTTTCCATGTTGTTTACGTGTATTCCAATAGGCGGCATCGGAGCTAACGCACCCCGAGCTTAAGGGATTTTTCTCGACACGCCGTTCGGCATTTTATGAAAAAGCCACTTCCGTTTCTAAATCGTATTCAAACTCGGGTACGTGAGGGGCATATGCCTCAATTCGAATGCTCGTCCGAAGTGTTCAGAACCGTACAACTCTGACGCCTGCACAGCAACTGATTTTCCATTGTACCAAGTGCGAAAGCCGCGGTCAGGGCTCATCTAAGAACTGTCCAAAAATCAAGAATTTACTAAAGGTATGCTCAGGCTAACGGTGAGAGTTCATTCGACGGCATAAGGAGGCCTCTTACGCTGTGTGACTTTGTCGGCTCCGCCGAAGAGGATCTTCAACGGAGAATGTTTAGCGCCCACGACAGGCACGTAGGCCGATCGCGCCCCCGTGTGGCTCGACCTCCAACCTGTGCAGTTGTAACGCACACACCGAAACTGCAACGGAATGTGCACTCACGAACACAGGGATGCTGAAGATACGCGTGGCCCGCACTACCGGACTTGCACCTGCACTCCGAACGATGCTTAGAGGAGTTCCGACAACCTTCGGCCGTCCGTGGTATGCTTAAGGGGCCCCTCACCAGGCCCCATAGCAAATTTTGGTCATACTCTGGAAGTACTGACGTGTCCTCTAGGGAGCGTTCTGCCGCAAAAATGTTTCAAATCGGCTCATTGATAGCCGAAATAGAATTATTTCAGCGCCGCGAAACCACGATTTCAGAAGGCGAGCTCCGCTGCATAGCGAGACTCTCTCTCCACTCGCCCGTCTAGCCTCCGCAAGAGAGATTCCTTCCCCGCGTTATCCCAGACCGGACCTCGAGGATCACGTGACGCCTGCGTCACAGGTGCCGCCTTCATTCTTTTTTTTTTGCGACGCTGTGCACTTCCGGTGACGGCGTTGCGCGCGAGCTGTTGTGATGTCTCGTTTCGCGCAGCGCACGATTTTGCGTGCTGTGCACAAGGACACATGTCTAGCGGCATAATTCAGTGCTACACGAATACTGAGGCAGAACGAGCGGATCGCAGAGCATGATCACGGCGCTGGAACACGGTAGAAAATTGCATAGTTTCGGTACCTGCTCACGGGACTGCATGACCGTGGGAACAAGCAGACGAAGTGGAAGTGCATCTCTCTAGCTTCGGTGCGAAGTAAAAAAAAAAGATACACGCAGACATTCCGTTTGTGTGTTTTATTATTTCTCTAAACTTCAATTCGTCAATTGAAGCAACAGATCACACAAGTGACAGATGTTGCCTTGAATATTTGATTGAAAACTATTATTTCTTCGAGCTGGGGTGCCCGCCTCTTACACTACACGCAGGTAGGAGGGGGGGGGGGACGAAGCAGTCGCCGCGCGTTGAGGACGGTGAGTTTATTCCAGGCAACCTTTTCAGAGGGCGTCGGTATAGTCCATCAGACGGGGGGACAATAACGACACCCTCTGCAAAATTTTCCTCGAATAATTCTCGAAGTCGCGTATCACCACGAGCGACGTCACACTGCGGACACGACTACGTAGGCGCAGGGCCACGACTACGTCACCATCCAGCTTGGAGCGCGTCCACCGCGAGAGAAAGGGAAAACGCCGTTCGGATTGCAATTTCAGACCTTTCCGCGACGCGTAGCGATGTAATTCTTTGCAAACAAGATCGTTGGCGCACATTGTATGCTCTGCGCTTGTCAGCTCAAAATGGCCAGACCTTGTGAGGGGCCCTTTCAGACTAGCAAGTGATGGCAACGGTGAAATCACTTGTTAATGTTCACTATAACGTGACTGTTTGGGCATATTGGTGTGACATATATGAGTGAAGCTTTTAGCGCGCTACAATATGAGGTCGAGGAGAAGTAGACATGAAACAAACCAGCGCAGTCGCGCGGCAACTGCAGGCAAAATGGCCGCGCGACTGGCCGCTCGAGGCACTTTGCGTGTATTTGGGGGCTCCTTTCACACTCGAAAGAACACTCTTATGTAGCACGTATTGAGCAACAGAAAGCTGTATCGGGAGTTTTTCGTGTCGCTCTACGATTTTCTCATTGACTCTTTTCATGTAATTATAATGTTTGGGAAGTTGATTAAGTAATTAAGACTAATTTTCTAAATAGGTAGAATTTTAAAAAATAATCTGGGTATCTCTTAGCGACGGCAACCAGCATTACCTTTGTTCTGTCCAGCTACGTGGCATTTGCGTAAACTCTGACTATAGTTAGCTGGGACGCCCTGTATATAGGCAATACTCTCTTCCACATCACACATGCGCAGTCTGCCAGAATTTTTCCTCATTTCGTTTTTTTTTTTATTAGCACGCAAGTACGATAGCTCCTTGCGAGATAGACCGTGGTATATCGATAGACCTTTATGGTCCCGAGTTTCAAAATGAATGGTTGTCAGTCAGCGTTCATGTGTTTCGTGTCTACTTCCATCGTTTTGTTGTGCGCTAAGGGCTTCAGTCTTGCTAATGCCATACAATCAGGCGTTGTTGACGGGCATGCAGAAGTCGGCAGCATCGCAGGTGAGTACAGTTAAGTGCTGGAAGTACTATCCCAATCCAGTACTTGCAAGCCTCAGTTAAAGCAGGAGCGATGTTCTACTCTCTGCACCCTTTCAAAAGAAAAAAAAAAGATGGTAAAGAGGCACAGGTTTTAGGCAAAGCATAACCAAACGTCGTTAGAGCAAGAAATACTTGGCTTAAGTGGACACAATGCACGCATGCGCTAACTGCTGTCACAACGCTACAGTTCGCTACCCGCATGCGTCTACGGTCCTGCGAGATAGGCTGCAATGGGGACACTCACCGTTTCAATTTTATGCGCGGATTCTTTTCTGATCCATGTTCCGCCGTGCAATGTAGCAAACCGTATTTTTCCTGGTCAACCTCCCCCTGACCTTCCTCTCTCTCTCCTAAATGAAAAGCTTTGTGCCCCAACAGAAAATGCGTAGAACTGCATGGTTGACCAGGACATCACTGCACCCCCCGAGAACCCGTCTTTTGCCAAAGACCGCGCGCCACTTGCACTAGATTTGTGGCTACACTTGTAATGGTGCGAGGGTCCGAGTGAAGGCTGGTCGGAGCGTCATAGCCCTCGATAACCTTGGACATTTTTAGCGTGAAGCAGCAAACGCAAAGAGTTAGCGTTGCGTGCACCACACTGCGCATGCGCTATACGTAAACGCTGCTGGAGCTCTTACGTACGGATGCTATTTTCGAGATTTAGCGTTGAACGCTAACGCAGGCAAGGGGATCCTTACGTACGGCAACATGGCGGCGCCAGTCGAAGTGAGAGCAGCCCGCTTTGGATCTATCGAGTCGTCGGCCTGCACTGTTCGGCTCATTCGTTCCCCACTAATGCTCGTGTTTGCTTTAGATTTGTGTGATGATGATTCGACAGTGGCGCACAGGTAACAAATGGGCGTTGTTTATGATATACGTTCTCGATTAGCGGTGCAGTAGGCTTAACGAGAGGGTTTGCTAATGTTTGCTCATGTGTGCTGTATCCGCCTCTAGATGGCGCCCAAGAGACGAGTTGCATCAGCAGCAAAAAGCAGCTTACCAGAAGCTTACCAGCAAGTATGCGGCCTGTAGGGTGGACAACACAACAACAAAGGTCAAGCGGAAAGTCAGAGAAGCTGAATTAATCTCATGGGTGGCGGCAATGGAAAAGAAACCTGCCATGAGTAACTACTTAAGAGGAAAAAACGAAATCAGGAAAGAAACCATTTATGATAACTCAGAGGGAAGCTCATTACTTTTCGAAGCGCGATCAGGATGCCTTAGAACACGCACCTATAAAGCGAGATATAAGAAGGAAGAAGCATGTGCTTGCTGTGGTAAAGCTAGGGAAACTACGGATCATGTTTTATTAGAATGTGAAGACGTCAACCCAGCGGTCGATTTAGGCACCACTGGCCTCCTTGAAGCCCTTGGGTTCAGAGGGAGCAGTGGTAAAGCAAACATGTCCACAATAGACATTAGTAAGAGGCGACTGGAGGATTGGTGGAAGAAAAGTAGGGAAACGACAAAAGACGGAGACGTACAAAAGCACAGTTCGCAATTGGGGATCAGAAAATTTGGGCGTGGTAGTTCATAGGGTTTTTTGTGTCTTTTTTCATTGTTTAACCTAGGTAGAATTAGGCAGTATAGTAGCAAGAGCTTGGTCGCGCAACCCACCGCCCCGTTCCAAAGGGGACGCTCATAACATCCATCCATCTATCCAACATAGAGTTACTGTATATGCTACTACAGGTAGTTACTGTATATGCTACCTGTGGTAGCATATACAGTAACTCTAGAGTTGCAAAACAAAATTCGTTGCAGCGCCATCTGTACTTGCGTACAGGAAGCAGTCAGCGGCCGCCACTGTGCATGAATAGTCATGTGCGTTTCGCCCATCCGGTACGCGCTTGATACCGGCTTGGCGTACTGAATCGACGTTTGTGGCGAACTCATCCCTTTTCGTGCTGTTGTCGGGTAACTGTGACCTGGAGCCATGCCAGTTAACTGCTGTGTGCCACTGTGCACGCAGTTTGGTGGTTTTGACAAGTCTGGACAAAAAGTACGTCCCTTCTTGCTGCGTCGCATCTCCGTCGTGTGCTTGTCAGGCAGTGGCTTGTTTATGTAATTAAGCATGTTTTTACTTATTTTTATCGCTAGACATGTAGCTTGATTCATCTATAAGCGATCTCGATATGGTTTAGCGATGAAATTATTAGGCAAATACCTTTAAAAACCTGAAACCATTTGCGGTTTGTGGGATGCGGCACGATGTTTACCGGACGCCGTCACACGGTTTTGACCACTTGTCTCCCTAAGCAAAGGGCTATATCGTTGTGTTACACTGTAAAAGGAACGTTTTGAGACCGTGCTGTGCGCGCATGCCATTCTTTAAAGGCGGAGGCCATTTGTAGTTTGGCACAGCTGTGCGAATGTTTATGTCGAAACACCGTCTTCGCCGTTTATGTCGGTAGCGAAACACATCCGGTTCGCGATGTTCGCAGGCAGTACTTGTGCCGTGTGATATGGTCAAGCAAGACAACCATGTGTGTGTGGACCGACGATGTCAGACATAGCCGCGCATTTCGCCTGACGGCTGCATTACTGTGCACACGCACTTTTAGTCGAGCCCTGTATGCATCTCAAAACGTCATTTCGCGTTTTATTTCGCTATAAAGTTACTTTATCTGCCTTCATCGAAAAAAAAAGACAGATTCTGGTATAAGCACCTGAAATCGATAAACTTGTAACGGTGCAGCCATGTGGGTAGACCTCGGTTGCGCAGGTTTGTAGAGTGTTCGAAACCTTAACCGTCTTGCATAGCATCGTCAATTCTTTGTTTTAAGAGAGCATTGTTGAGATATGACCCAATCAAGACAGAAAGCGTTCTGAATATTGACTTTTATTCACAGGTGTCATACCACAGATTCCCAAGAGACCAGGACACATACAAAAAGTGGATTGTAGCCATCAGGCGAGATGAAGGCCCACTCTTCACAGTTTCGAAGGCCACCAGGGTGTGCTCTCTCCACTTTCTTGAGAGTGACTTTGTGGCTAATGTCAATGCTAATGGTTACCGACACTTACACCAGTCTGCTGTGCCATCCATATTTTTATTCAAGCAGCCAAAGCCATCGAGGAAACCACCAGCTCAACGGGCACCACTTCAGGAAGTTGCATTATCAAAAAGGAAGTATAATGGTAATGTTCAAGGGCTTTCTACTACAGGGCAAAAGGTAGACACCCGTATCGATAACCGAGCAGATGACAAGGAAAACTCAGCAGATGGATGCAACAAAAATACATTCAGTGAAGGCACTGACGTCTTCAATGTTGAAGATAAGGGCTCCACTTTGCTTCCTGACAAACCACAACAGTCACCAGAAGAACCAGCCTCTGGAAGTATTTGTGCATGCAGAGAAAATATTTCTGCCCTAGAGCAGGAGCTGGCTGCAAGCAAAGCAAGCGGAGCAGATACAGAGGCTGAAAATCATCACCTGAAGCTGCAAGTAAGCTCTTTAAGAAAAACTGTTGCTGTCCTAGAAAATAAACTCGCTGTAAGCAAAGCAACCGAAGCAGAAAATCAGCGCCTGAAGCTGCGAATAAAGGCACAAAATAATGAATTAAAGCTGCTTCGCACAGAGCTTGTCACTGCACAGAAAAATATTGAGAAGCTGGAAGAATTGCCTCCATTTGGAATTCAAAGATTCAAGGACAACAACGATGACATTGAGTTTTACACTGGACTGCCCAGCTACAAGCACTTCTGTGCTCTCATGCATCTCCTTGATTTTGGGGAAAATGGTGAAAACATTGCACGCAAGCGTACGAGGAGCGGGCTACGAAATGTTGAGTATAGTGGTCGGCGACACAAGATTGGTATGGAGAACCAGCTCTTTCTTGTGCTTGTTAAACTTCGAGTTGACCTATTTTACAGACACATCGGCCACTTGTTCAACGTCTCCATCAGCACAGTGTCAAGAATTTTTTCCGCAGTGCTTGACTATATCTATTTGCAGGTAACAGAAACGACAGCATGGATATCACGACAAGCTATTGATGCTGCCATGCCATCTGCTTTCAAGAAAAAAATATCCATCAACACGTGTCATCTTGGATGCCACTGAGATTAGATGTGATGTGCCAACACCTTTCGTGACGCAATCACAAGTCTATTCCTCGTACAAGTCTACCCATACGTTCAAAGCACTCATAGGCATATCCCCTCATGGAGTACTGACTTTTGTTTCAGAACTATTTACTGGGTGTACGTCTGACAGAGAGTGTGTGGAGAAGAGTGGATTTTTAGACCTGAAGTTTGACACAGGTGACTCAGTCATGGCTGACAAGGGATTTAAAATAAAAGACCTGCTACAAAGCAAGAAATTTATGCTAAACATTCCACCCTTCCTCATGCATGGGCAATTTACTCCCGCCGAAGTGGAGTAGACTCAGGAAATTGCAGCAATCAGGATACATGTGGAGAGGAAGATCAAGAAAATCAAGGATATCACATTTTCGACCGGTCGATTCCAATCTCCCTTGTACCCTTAGCGAATCAGATGTGGGCCGTGTGTGCCTTCCTTACAAACTTCCAGCCATCACTTCTAAAAGAAGATACAAACTGATCTAATCCACAGTGTTCCTTAAAGACACTTATTTGCTAGTCATATGTCAATCCTCACTACCTCGTGGTGCTGCCCTTCTCTTGTGTGCAATAAAATGTTTGCAGCCCTACTTGTCTTTTTGACATGCCATTTTTGCATTGTTTTCTGTATCACATCAGATTACAGTGCTCAACAGGTATGACAGCAGTGTGTCAAAGTAAAAGTTGTCGAGCACCTCTCTGGCACTTTTCCATTCATTCTCATTAAATCTTATTCTTTCGATCAAAATAACATCTCCTCCATAGACCACAAAGTCACCCCAGCGCAACTGTGATACACCCATCTGCCCAAGCAGTTGATGATAATACTGGTGGTCCCTCTTAAGCTCTGGTACACCATCCCTGATTATGCAACAGAAATCAGTGTTTAGAAGGGCAGATGCCTTGCGGTCACGTAAAGAGTAGGGACACTTTATCTCCACTACACCATAGGATTGTTCTGTGGGGTCGTACACAATCCTGTCGGGCGACGCACCCAACCAAGGAAAAGCTGGGTTAACCAGCAATCCACAGGTGCTAACTGTAGGAGTGTGGCCCAGACGGCGTAGAGCATCCTCGTAGCGTTGAGCAGCTAGCGACTCCATCTTGATGCCGTAACTGGAAAAATGTAACAGAAATAAACTTAGTGCAATGTTAGTTATCCTACAATGTTTAGCACAATTTTGGATACGCTAATGCCACTCTGTGGCATATATAATTTCTTCACGCGTTTACAAGGATAAAAAGAAAAATACTAACTTGACTGCAGTAACTCTAGAAAGGTCTCTGGCAGCTGTGAGGTTCTGCAGGCCCTTAAGAGTCCACTCCTTCCTATTCAGGACCGCACCAAACTTGGAGGGTGTGACACGAAGCCGGCGTTCCTGCTGCCATGTTGCACTTTTTGCCTGCTGGCGGCTGTCCTTTTCAAGCGCTTCAGCTGCCACTGGTGTCACACATATCTCCCGATGCAGGAAATGTCAGACAGACATGAAAATTTAAAAAAATTGCATGTTTCTCACGCTCAGTGCACACATTGGTCTAACGGATAAATAGATGTATATCCTAATATTTGTGGGGTTGCTAAAAATACAAAATATTACATCTGTCCGATACGACCTAGTGACAGGAAACTATATGAAAGTGCGCATCTATTTGCTACGAAATGCGGGTTCAAGGCAATTAAAAATATTGAATATGATGATTCTGCCTATAGCATCGAAACCATGGCTAAACGTAATTCGCACAAGGATTTGGCACCAACACACAACAATCGAGAGATTCATAATAACTTTTTTGCAAGAAACATTGACCAGCCTCTCACCTGCACAACACTGTTTGTCTCAAGGTGTGCTGGAGGATTCCAGGCTGTGCCGCTTTCGAAGAAAGTCACAGACGGGATGCTTTCACAAGGATCTTCTTCGTTTGCTGGTTGTAAGCCAGAAAGAAGAACGGTGAAACCGTGTGGCAGCAGGGACTGCTGGTAGCTCTGTGGTGCCAATGAGGACACCAGCCGAAACCTGGACTGCATGGTCTCGCCTTCGTCGGTCAGCAGGAGCGCTTTCGCGAAGTCATTATCTGGGTCAAACGAAAGCAGTTCTTGAGCAAACTTCTGCTTCGCCTCTTCTTGCTCCTGCCGATTTCTACGGCGTACACGGCGCTCCTTCGGCAAGGCAAACTTTGGCGCGCTAGTCCCGCCTTCTTTCACTTTGCGCCAGTCCACGGATTGAAGCGGGCATCCTCTGATCGCGCTTCTGCGGGGAATCCTCCATTGCTGAGGCAAATCCATGCACGAGAGCTGGTCCGGCGCCTCAGAGAAACCCTTTGACTGTAGGAGCATGACAGTCCTCAAAACAGCGATCATGTGGTTGCAGGCTAGCTTTCCTGCCGGGCAGTCGCAGCTTCCATCGATGATGCGTGTCGTGTCCAATGCTATCATCACGGAATACGGGGGCGCGTTCTTCTTTTCGCTTCGGTAGCATGGTGCCTTCAGGAAGATGAGCCCGGCGCTGGAAATAAATAAAGAGTTCTAAGCCCCTCTATCCATGACTTCAGACAAGAGAATAAACTATTGTACCAACTGATCTATAATTTGTTTTCTTAAACCTAAGCATAAATAAAGTCATGAGGATTTGTTAACATTCACACAACAGCAAAGCACTTTTATCACTGAGGGTCAACGGTTGCGACTATCGCCCCTTTACATGCAATACAGTTGCACAAGTATTTACCTGTTTTGGGTGACATTGGTCTTCAGCGCATATACGTTGACGTACGATTCCATGTGAAAGTTGTAGCTTCGTTCGTAGCTTCGTTCCGTTCCCGATCATCCTGCATAAAATTCGTGTACGCTCCAATCTGACCGCTGAGGTAACACGGCAAGGTCGTTCTTCCATCCAGTGATGGGGAAAATTACCTTCCCTGAATGGGGCGACATCGTTGATAGCGATTGGACAAACGGGGAACACAAAATGCTGCGCAGATGATTGTTCACGTTAAGATAGCCACAGAACGAAAACCAACGCGCCTACCCCTATCGCATCCGCATGCACTGCGGTTTTTAACGCGATAGCGTTAAGGAGCTCGTGTCGCAGAAAAGCCGGTGTCGTCGGCGTCGGGTGTCGGCGTCGGCGTTTGCGGCGTTGACCGTGAGCGATAAATCACGGCAGGCGCTTCATAAATAAAAAGCAACTACCAAGATTGGCCCGGTGGGAATCGAACCAGGGTCTCCGGAGTGTGAGACGGAGACGCTACCACTCAGCCACGAGTTCGATGCTTCCAAGCGGTGCAAACGCGCCTCTAGTGAATGTGGTGTTGCCTTCGAAACGAGCCGTGGAAAGTTATAATGCGGTGTATATCGGTAATTATGAACATGTAACGTACAGAAGTCGCAATTACACGAGTTGCGAAGTGAATTTCCGCTGCATTTCTTCTGCGCTTTCCGCACACGCAGAGCCATCTTGCGGCAAACACAGAAGACTCCCTCCTCTCAATGTACGGCGCTGCCCCGACAGGAGGCGCGCCGCGCCCGCATTGGGACCACTGCCAGGCGCGTCGCGGGACTCCCTCTCCCCTGACGACGCTTCGCCGTGCTCCCGGTTTAGATTACTATCTCTCTGCCCGTGCCGATCACGACGTTTGGCTGGCGTAGATCGTTTCCCCTCCGAGACACCGAGTTCTTTGGTTCGTTCCGTTCGCTCAGGCGCACGTTTCGTTGCCGCGCCAAACGCTGCGTTGCTCGACGCTCACCGCGTGATAGGTGGGCGCTAAGTCCGATGCGGGGCGCATCGTAAGTGATTGCTGTGCCGTAGCGCATTGTCTTATACCCCTTGGCGGGTCGACGGGAACGCTGTCGCGTCCCACTCTTGAATGCGAAGCTTAAGCGTCCTCCAATTTTTTGTAGTGTTTTCATGCACAATGGCGGCGCTGCACAGTGTTGCTTGAACACTCCAGAGCTTTTTACAGTGTTGCTGGCATTTATGCAACTGGTCTAGTGTATTTCGCTCGTTCGCTTGTTGTATAGCCGCATGTCAAGCCGATGCACGTCACGTTTTCCGCGGCAAAACACAGTAGTGTGGTCGGTGCTGTGGTCACAATGCATGTGTTTTACCAACGACGACGATATGGACCTCGTGAAGGAGGTTTTCGCCTTGAACCGATTCGGACGGACGTCAAGGTGGGCGTCCGTTGTAAAAATTGGAAAGAAGTGGGAAATCCGCTTTCTGGAAGTGAAATTGCCGGCGAAACGTCCCCTCCGGAATAGCTTCGATGTTGACTGGATCTTGAGGACACGTAGAACCTGCGCGGCCGCTCTCGTTCCCGAAGCATGAGGGCGTCTATGTCATCCCAACTTAAAAAGGACACGTAATATGGGTCCCACAGAACACTCGATCGCGGCATGCCAAGAATAATCGGTGTGTTTCACGACTCTCGACAAAACAACGCTCAAACCAAACACCTGCATGCGTAATTAACGCAGCGATTGTGGCTTTCGATAAACTTGACTTGGGGACACACTTGCGGATTCGGCATTGGATAAGCTCGACATCTCGTGTGGATTTGGCTTTTCAGTACTTTGTGTTTTTACATCTAGATGGCGCTGTATTTGTTTGCGTTAACGTTAACGCTTTTCTCCGTTCCGCTATTCTAAAACACTACCTTGTGCCGCGTAGTGCAGTCCTTCTTTGCGTTAGCGTTGCGTCGCACGCTAACGCTAACGCAAGGATTTTACGCTATACTAAAACTTATCTATGGCAGAACAGCCGCTCTACGCATAGTCTGCAGATCACGTGGTTTGTCGCTGTGTTCGTCGCTTGTTGTCGAGCTTTCACGACCATTGACTGCAACTCCTACTAGTGTTTCGACTTCTCTGTCTTAGTGTCAGGGAGATGCGCATGCGCTTGGAGTAACCTGACGGAAACCAGGAAAACAACACTTTCTTTTTTCTGTCTTTCTCTCTCTCTCTTTTTGCATCGCGAGAGGAGGAGCCCACCTGATACGCCGCGCCTTGTGATCCGTGGAAGTGGACGAGCGAGCTTCGTCCCATTTGCCCCTCTCACCCGCACGTGAGAGGGGCAAATGTTCCGCTACCGTTTCCCGCCTCGTGAAGGTGTTGCATCCTGAACCTCGACCCTAAATCCAGAGCCGGAACTATTCAGGCGACGTGTGCGCAACGCACTTTCAACGTGCTCTGGGCAAAGCTGTCGTGGCGCGCACGATCGCAAAGGCGCGCTTGGATTCGTAACTACTTTTTTGGGAATGCAATTCGCATGCAGCGTCGTTTTTATGCGCCCTAAAATATATATACTAAAGAATGAAGGGGGGGGGGGGCGGGTGTCCACGACTGTCATATAACTTTTCAGTGCCGTTCGTGTCGTTTTGCACTGTCAATAGTTTACACCGATGCTGAAGCTACAAAAAGCGGAGGC
This sequence comes from Dermacentor albipictus, assembly GCF_038994185.2. Taxonomy (NCBI): domain Eukaryota; kingdom Metazoa; phylum Arthropoda; class Arachnida; order Ixodida; family Ixodidae; genus Dermacentor; species Dermacentor albipictus. The sequence continues at coordinate 5,689,922 of NW_027225573.1, read as the reverse complement.
GCAACAACAGGCTATCTGCTAAAGAAAAACCACTGAACAGATTCGAGGCAATCGCGTTAACGAAGTGACTCTGCGTCAAAAACACCTGGAAAAGAGTGACGTGGCGCGATTCTCAGTGATCTTTATTGACTTTCTGCAAATGTGGAGAACCTGCACTTGGTGCAAAAAAGAAGCGATCATTTATTTGCCGTGACGTGCCTACCAACTGCTCCCCCCGAATCGATCGTAAAGTTCGCCGAATTCAGGCTCGTTGTACAATATTACGAATGCTGCATCACGTTTTACGAAAAGTAAAATTCTGTTCGTGGATACGCTTTAAAGCTGTTGGAAAATGCTGCTACGTAAGATCGTGAAAAAACAATTGTGATGCGCAGAATGCCATATAATCGCCAGCTTGCTTGACGCATATGCTGCAACGCTGCATTATAGAGTCCTATACCGAATTACTGTTGGTTCACTTGGCACGTTTGTACGTTACGGAAACTTCGCGAGCGACGCATACCGATTAAATTGCGAAGAGAGTGGCTAAACAAACCATCATACCACACACTTTGAACGAACGCGGAACTGCACGCCGTTTCATAACGCTGAGAGAGCGGCGCGTGAGCTGGCGAGGCTTGGAAGCCCTGTAGGGGAGACCACAAACAACGCAGGGAGACCACAAACAACCTGTGGAGACCACAAACAACGTGCGTATATAGGGAGACCACAAACGACGTAGAGAGACCCAGTGGCGTAGCAACAGGGGGGGCAGGGGGGCCGTGTGCTCGCGATGCTCAGAGTCACACAGTACGAACGCCTGCACGCGGAACATCGCAAGTGCGCCAGTTGTCACGGCCCTCTCGGTGCGTCTTCAAAGGATTGCCCAAAGATTAAGAAGGAGATGCAAGTGTTGAAGCAAATGGTCAGAGACGGTTCCACCCGCAGAGAGGCTGCTGCCAAGGTACGACGTCGGCGCTCTCGTCGCCGGAGACCTTCTGGGAAAGCTGTTGCCGAAGCTACAGGGACGCGCCTCTCCCAGTGACGGTCCACCAACCAGCACAGGCGCCCAGCAATGCCAGCACCAGCACCCTGAGAAGGACACAAGTATCACTGGTCCACCTCACGTCAGCAGAGCCGCAGCATCACTCGTCCAAGGACACTTCGGACCGAGTGTGTGGCAACAATCAAGATAAGGAATTAAGACATAGCCGTGGTTGAAACCCTCATGAATACCCTTCGAGTGCTCCTAACTGGCATTCGCACTCCGGCTGCTCATAGTGCACTTCAAATATCCGATATTCTAAATCCGGTGCTGTCAAATCTGAGGGAAGCACCATGGCTCATCCTCTGCAGCCCTTCCGTAAAGAAGTCAAAGAAGCTTCGATTTTCCAGTGAAATGCCCGTGGCCTTAAACCCCGCATTTCGGATATTCCGCTACTCGTATTTAAGAATCAGTTTCCGATTATCGTCGCTTGCCAACCACGCCTTCGCAATGCCATACGACTATCTAGCTGCGAAGCTTTAAAGTCTCCTACCAGCAACGACAGCAGTGAATTCATCGTTTATATCAGGTGCGAGCTTACCTATATTGAGCATCCAGTAACACATGTTGATAACAACCAATGCGTGTGCCTGAGAGTAAAACGCAATAACCTCACTTTCACGCTAGTATGTATGTAATTTCACCTTCAAGCCGTTTTGACACGGCGAGATTAAGCGCTTTAATATCAGCGACACCTGGGCGATGGATTATCACCGGCGATTGCAACGCTCATCACCCACTATGAGGAAGCCAGTAGATAGATCGTCGGGGAAGACTTGTTTCCTCCTTTGCATAAGATCATGAACTGTATTGTGTAAACCACGGCCGTCCTAAGTTTCTCCGGGGACTGACATATAGCAGCTGTCTCGACCTGACGTTTGTGTTACGCAGCCTAAGTAACAAGGTACAGTTGTTTTCGGACAATGAAACCCATGTAAGTGACCATATCCCAAGCTATATAAAGATCAAGGGCCTACAGCAAGTCGCACGTCACCGTTTCGTCACACGTCGACTGTTCAAAGTACAGGTAACTCAGAGAGAAGCGGTGTCAGGAAAAATGAAGAAGGTTCTTTTATAAACCTAGATGGCATAATCAAAGCTGCTACTCAAAACACTGCCTATAATTTTACACCTTTATCACAGTTTTGCGAATATGAAGCGGAATTGGAGCGGCTCCGAGGCAATTCGTCGTACAGGCGCACAAAATCTATCTGCGATTTGAGGGAGGCGAGACGGCTGCAGAAGAAGGTTCAGCGCCGAACCCATGTGCACCAGTCTCCAAGATGGAAAACTTTATGCGAGTCGCTCGATCAGCACAAGCTCCTAACTCAAATATGGAGAATTTTCCGCGGCCTACGGACATTGCCATGGCAACATCGCCCCTTCAAGTGTCTTCCTCTTCACTTCGCTTCGAAATTGAAGTAGCAGAAGACTTCTGCGTGAGGGTTGCCGGAAGGGGTCCGCGTTGACGGCAAGTAACGCAGGAAACACACCGATGTCACGAGATTCCCGGATGGACGATCTGTTCTCTGTAGAGCACCTTCAAGCAGCTTTGGCAGCGTGCAGGCTTTTCTCATCACTTGGGCCTGATGGTGTCACCCACATGACCCTGTGTATTGCAGTAAAACACGTTCTGGGGCTAGTTGGTGCATAGCTTTCAAAAAATGAAGCGCCAATGGTAACGGCACACAAAGAAGGAACAAAGTGCCTTGTCCTGTCTTTTGTTCTTTCTTTGTGTGCCGTTACCATTGGCGCTTCATTTTTTGAAAGACCCTGTGTAACCTCGGTCAAACAGCTCGGCGTGTTCTAACCGTATACAACTACTCATGGAGCAACGGTTTGGTTCCTCCTTCTTGGAAGTCCAGCCACCTCGTTCCTCTTCTCAAATCATGCAAATGTCCTCTGGACCTGGCTTCCTTTCGCCCCATCGCACTAGCCAGCTGTTTTCGAAAGGTCGTGGAGAGGATGGTACTGACTTGTCTAGAGTCGTACCTGGAGAATAACGAGATATACCGTTTTGCTGTGACCGGCTTTCGGCGTGGACGTTCCTGTATAGATAATGTGATTGACCTTGTCACGTCCATACAGCAACAACAAAAAAAGCTTAAAGAAACTAACTGCGGCGATGTTCTTGAGGCGCATACGACAATGTATCGCATGAGGCTATTCTGTGCGGATTGGGGAACATTGGATTGGAGGGGGCCATGTGTACCAATGGATGTACAACCATCTGGAGGGCACAACCTTCTTTGTACAGACAGACGATGGTACAACGCACCACTGTATCTGTCGCGGTGTGCCTCAAGGTGGAGTCTCTGAGCACCACTCTCTTTAACCTTGCGCTAATCGCACTTCTTGATGTACTTCCACGCTCCGTGCATCTGTCAATATACGCAGACGACATTTCCATCTGGGAATCAGGGATGACGCGTGTACATGTACGTAATTAACGCAGAAAGTTGGGCTAGTTGGTGTTGATACATTTGCTGAGACATAGTTACTAGCGCTAACAAGACTAACGTAAAAAAAAGTTGGGACAGGACAGAGCGCTAGACCTCAACTGACAGGCTTTATTCAGAAAAAAAATGAGACGCAAGAAACCACCGTATGCTCAAACAAATGCGCAGACGGACGCGTCAACGAATGTGCGACGTAGGAGAAAACCACATTGCGCAACGAAGCGGATAGGCGCCCACAGCGAGCCATTACAAATCACTGATCAGGTTCTTCTCAAAATACAACCCTTTATCAGTGAGTGCCAGGGATGGAGTGCCTACACATTCATCAGCAGCTTTTGAAATGCAACTATGCCTCAAATATTTCCCTGTGTAACTGCCTGACGAACCGTTTGAGCACTTCCGTGTCATGAAAACACGGGGAGTATTTTCGTGCGCATCTGCTACCGCAACCAACTGAAATTCCACGGCAGTAAAAGGACGAAAAAAAAAATACGAATCGCACGTCGTCGAAAGCGGACGCTTTCGGAATTTCACGTGTCATGCAGGCGCTGACGGCAGGTGGCGCCACGGTGCACATAATTTGTATACATACGCCGGCCGTTTACATAACGTCGCACCGGAGACGATCTTCTTTCGGTGTCGGCGTCTCTCTGGGACGCGTTAATCTCTAGTCTTTTTGATAATCATCGTTCGCATCAATGTTTCGCTACACAGCGCAGTCTTGTGGTAACGTACAGTGACCTTTTACAACTCTGGAAAGTGTTAGCGCTGTCACCAGATACTAACGCGCACATTTTTTTTCTAGAAGGGTTCACTCTGAAATATAATCTTCGCGTTAGAATGTAGTACAAAACAAAAACTACAGTGTGCAGTGTCCAAAGCCCACATTACAAATTTGAATCCCACATTCCAATCTCAAAGGTCGTGCTCTGCAAGAAGCTTCTGCCAGTGCCCAAGGTCTGGCATCAATGGACTTCGCTTATAAAACTGGTGCTCCACGAGTGGTGCCCAGTCCAGTGTGGTTCGGATGCGGTAGCGTATTTTCTTTTTACAAGCTAGAACGCACCTGTATTCCTCTCTCTTACCGTAAAATATCAAATGATATAACGATCAACGTTATCGTATCTTGCGTTTTCAAGTGCTGAAGCCGAGGGTGCGCGTTAAAGACGAAGGCACTGCATTTTACGTTTCTGACAGCGAAGAGTCAGGTGCAGGGTGCAATCGCAGGTGCATTAGTATCGAGTAAATGCTGCGCGAGTGAGTTTATTTGGAGTTGTCGGACAGCCCAGTCACGTCGGGTCAAGCGCAGAGACCAGCGGAGCAGTTCCAGCCAAGCGCCAACGCGAGGAAGGCAGCAGCACCGATCCTCATTGGGTCCGTCTTCCTTACCTCAGGAGCCAAGCGTCGACATTGACGCTTGAGCTTTCTTGGTCGTTACGACGGTAATGTTAAGCGTGTGTGGTCCAATGCACGATGTCAGCTTGAGGCCGTTGCACGAGAAAAAAATCTTCAAATGTTCTGTCTACATAGCTTTAAATAGAATGACACATTGTGCTCCAGAAAGGTCATACCAAGTCAGAGTATGTCATGATCTGCTAAGCCTTCGTGATATAACGATTGCGAAAGAGGGTGCGAAACAGTTTTTCTTTATTTCTTGCGCATGGCGCTGCAGAAGAGCAACAGAATAGTATAAACAATTGTGCATTGCTTCTTTGCACACTTTGAGCAACCAACCCTATTGATAACCATCGCACAGCCACATGGAATGTGCCGGCACACACGAAAAGGCAACTACAGATAAACAAAAGTATGCGTTAAATTATATGCGGTCCATAGTGAAGGCTCAGAACATTGGGTCTCCCTAACACAAACCGAAATATACAAGTCTTTTAAAGCAATAGATACTCGAACAGCAAACTTCAGTCCAAGCGTGGACTGGCCATGTTCGCTAACAAGGTTAACACCGAGAGAGAAGTCTATCGTGCACATGCTTTGTGCATCTCACATCACATCACATCACTTTATTTTCCTTAAAGACCCCCTTTCGGGGTGTTACATAAGGGGTGGGGTTTACATCTGCCGTGAGTTTCAAACACCGCGGCTACAACTCATCACTTTGACACATAAGGGGTGGGGTTTACATCGACCGTGAGTCTCAAACACCGCGGCTACAACTCATCACTTTGACGCCTTCTTCTCCTTTGGCTTGCAGTACTTGGCTTCGAGGTTTTCAATTACATCTCGAAAGCCTCCAAAGATATCCAAATTCGATCGCTGTCTTTTTGCGATGGCGTTTGGCAGGGATTCCCCACTGCCATCCAAACCATCTTCCATTTTTCTTTTTTTGGCATCTTTTGCTTCTTTCAAATACCATCTCTTTCGCGCGTTACGTGACTTCTTGGTCTCCTCAGTGAATTTGGGGTACGCCTTCACTTCGCCGTCCTCGATGAGCTTATTCAATATGTTGCGGTAGCGGTCCTCGTCTTCAATTTCGAAGCCGGCGAGGCATTCGCTGATGGCGTTGAAGTCGCCCTCGAAGCGCTCGTAGTAGTCCTTGAGGTCAGCCACCTCCTGACTGGTACCCCTGTATTTGGCAAGGTACCTGTTGAGAAATGAACGCAAAAACATTGAACCGAATAAAAGTGAAACGCAAGTTGCAACAAATACAGAACTTACAAAGCAAGCCACAAAAAACGGTTTTGCTAAGTGAATTCGCAGCTTTGAGCCAAAACTCCTTTGAGTCGATAGAGTTGTGACATTTCGAAGGCCGTCGACTGGAAGGCCTTCCAAATGTGCCCATGTGACATAGGTATTAGTTTCGAGGACAACGCGCGAGCAGCGAAGTTTCGCCATGTTTCGCTAACGCCGACGCTTTTTGGCGCGAAGAGTACGGATCAGCTATGGATTGGATTGCTTGAGACACGACATTAATAGGGTAAGTCTTTCTCGTCCCTTGGGGTAGCGCCCTCTCGTGGTAAAATGCGAATCTTAAAGGCAATGTTCTTTCTCGTTGAATGCGGCGGAAAAGATTTCGGGAGACAGAATCTAGTCATAGACGTGGTGTTTTGAATACCGGTTCAGTCTTGCTCTCGTCTTTTATGGTCTTAATCGTTCAGTACAGCGATTGGCATTGTTAGTTGCATAGTTTATCAAGAAAAAAACTTTGAAGTTGCCTTAGCCTGATCTGCTCGCAGTAAGTGACGCTTAGAACGGCGGCTGAGTCCCTTTCGCTATCTGCAACACGGCAAAGCTTGGCCTTCGAGATTACTTTCCTATAATCGCTCAGGCCAGCATATGACAAATGGAGACATCGAGGAAGGAAAAACTAAGGAGGGGCCCTACCTCCTCCGAGAAAAGTGTGGAGGAAATGACGTGTTAGTTCCTCCTTTTTATCTTTCTTCTTTCGTTTGCTTTAGCCACGGAGGAAGGGAACTAAGGAGAGGCCCTACCCCCTCCGCGCGCTAGGAGAAAAGTGTGACGGAAATGACGTAGTAGGTTCTTATTTTCTTAAGTGCTTTTTTATTTTTTTGCTGTATGGCCACGCCTTTTGGGTCACAATGTCGGCGTTGTTATGGTTTTGAGCGCTCACACGTGTTGCTCTGGTAGGTTTCGTGCCATGGCAAAGGAGCTGTGTGTGCGGGTTTGCGTTAGTCACCGTGTCTTGTTGCGCTGTGTTACCTGCACCGTGCTCTGCCGGATGTTGCGCGAGCGCGCGCGCTCCGCGCGCGAAACCACGCGCAGCGCGGCGTGGTTTCGCGAAAGATGTAAACAACAGAGGAGGGTGGCCCAAAAGCCGGAGCATCGCCATGAGCAACGCCAACTTCCAGCTTCACTTTTGCTTCACAAAGAGTGACGTCAGGGCCTCTCCTTAGTTTCCTTCCTCCGTGGTAATCATCAACACGTTGTTTTTATAAATGTTTAAACTGTTTTACACTTGGTTAGAGCAATATTAGCGCTTTGTTTGACTGGTTAAGCGCTGCGCCAGCAAGTGTCTGGACCGTGCAGACCTATCAGGCTGCTCACGTACGTCTACGCTAAAGTTCCTTCATCAGCTTGAGTTTATGCCTCCAGTCATTTGCCGAAATGACCAGCTTGCCTGTGGTTACCGGAATACCGGACACGTTCGGCGCTACGACAGAATGCTCGCAACGCACGCTGCTTCGATAGCTCTCGCTTGGGTTCGACGGCCAAGCGGCTAGCGGAGAGGTCTCGCGTGCGAGGGGGCGTGCTCCAAAACAACCGGAAGTGAACGATGTGACGTCGCATCGTGACGCTGAACCAGTGAAGGTGGAGCTTACCGCCGCACGCTCGGCGAGCGAGTTGGGGTGGAAAAGCGTAGCTAGGGAGGAGGGTAACTTCTAATCGCTTGCAGCTCCATTAATACGTAACGCTTCACTTAAATTGTGGTGCGAATGTTCTACTTACGCTATACCCTACGCGCCTACAAAATTTGTCCGAACCGCTTCAGGGGCCGTTGAAGTGCTTCCTCTATAAGTACTAATTAAGGGATTATTAAGGACATGGTTATTACTTATCTGTCATATTTTTCACGCTTCGAGTTCCTAGTAATCACGAAGACACATTACTTCATAGAATATCAGAAAATTTCCTTACAAAATTCACGTTTTTTTTGTAAAATTCTGTGCAGCTGACACAGACACTGTACTTGTGACAGGAAGTCACACAACAACAACAGCTTTCTGAAACTTTCGAGGGTAGGAAGGAAAGCGTGAAACATAACGGCAGGTTTCGCATCGGCTTCATCGGAACGAGCGGGAGAGGGGAAGTAGTAGTATAAAACTTTTATTAACAAAATCACATTCAGGTCCAGTGGGTGGGTCCCCCTCAGTCCAGGGCCCCACTGGCGATCACGTCACGCCGGGCTTGGTCGAGAAGGGCCAATTGGTCCTCCCGCAACGTGCTGTCTAGCCACACCTCCCACTGCCTACTGTTCCAGTTTTGCCCCAAAAGGGGTGATTGGATTTCTTGTGGCCGACTCTGGCACGACCATGTGACCACTACATGGCTTGCACTGACGTCACTTCCGCAGACGCCAAGTTTGTTTTCCGGCATACTGGAGCACCACGCCGAACGCTGACCGCGCTGTCAACGCTGTGAGTCGTATGCGAATGGAAAAGCTTTGCCATGGCTATTTGCGCAGTTGTAGGGTGTGCTAATCGCAGCAAAAGCAGCTCGAGAAAGGAGTCTTCAAACACAAACCTTTTTCGCCTTCCGAAAGTTGTAGAACGGCAAGGTGAACGAACGAAAACGCTTAGCTCGAAGCGACGCAGCCTGTGGCTTGCGCGTATCAAGCGTGCCGATCTCAAGGGCGATCTACCAAACATCCGAGTGTGCGGCGCTCACTTCGTACCAAGTAAGCCTGCACTTTTATTACATGTAAGGCGTAGCCAGTGTGCTAGACTCACATTTGCTTGCATTTGTAGGGAGACCAGCGAAGCTCTGGGAAGAAGCAAGCCCGCACTGGGCACCAACGCTTTTGCTAGGCTACAAAGCAAAGCATGAAGGCAGTGCGCGCTACGAGTGTGCTGCGAGGCGACGGTTCAAGCTGGCGACTACCGAGGTCGACGCGGAGACCACAGCTACGGCTGGAACTTCTGGACCTGCCGCAACGCCACCCGAAAACCTGTGCGGGGGCGACGACGACGGCGACGCACACGCAGACGACAGCCCATCGCTGCCGCGAGCTGAATGTGAAGGCCAGGCTGCAGAAAATGAGTCAGGTCAGTATCTCCATTACTTTGTTTTTGTTTCTCTGAAAAGTAGGAAAAGCAGATCTCGTTTACTCTGGATCATTGTTTGGTTCGTTTACATCTCCACTATGAAATGTTTACATGCTGGTGTACCGGTCTGCTTTGATCCCTAAGTTTGCATTGTTCATTTCTGGAGTTGCTGTACAGGCGGAGATGACCATGGCAGACATTGCAGCATTGGAGCAACAGTGCAATGAACTAAATGATCATCTCTATGCCCTGCGTGCCCACATTGACCAGCTGGAGTGGACTGAAGCAGCATTCAGGAAGAACAAGGCCAAGGTCCTGTATTACACAGGAATGGCAAACTTCGACATTTTAAATGGCTTATTTAAACTTGTGGAGTGCTATGTCCAACATGGTGTGAACAGTAGCCTGTCAAAGTTTCAGGTTTTGTCCTCTTTCTAATGAAGCTGAAGTTGAATTTGCAGAATGCTGATCTTGGCTCTAGATTTAGAGTTTCAGAGGCAACAGTGTCACGCATTTTCCGTAAGTGGCTGTATGTTGCAGACTGTCGGCTGAAGCCATACTTTTCATGGCCAGACCGGGTCACACTGCAGCAGACAATGCCCCAGTCTTTCTTTGATTCTTTTGGAGGTAATGTGGCCACAGTCATTGACTGTTTTGAAATAAAAATAGAACGGCCATCGTCATACGAGGCAAGAAGCGAGACATGGTCGCAATACAAGCAGAGCAACACTGCAAAATTTCTGATCGGCATCGCTCCTCAGGGCGTCGTCACCTTCATTTCAGAGGGTTGGGGGGGGGGGGCGCTGCAGTGATAAGCATATCACGGAACATTGTGGAATTTTAGATAACTTGCGCCCTGATGATGTTGTACTTGCTGACCAAGGATTTAATATCTCCGAAAGTGTTCGGTTCTATTGTGCACGTTTGCATGTTCCAGCCTGCACAAAAGGCAAAAAACAACTGTCGGCAGAAGAAGTCCAGAGTACCAGAAAACTTGCCAACGTTCGCATTCATGTGGAGCGAGTTATTGGCCTCATAAGAAATAAGTTTACCATATTGAAATGCACTCTCCTCATTGAGTACGTTACCCGCCAAGAAGGTGATCACGCTCCGTCACTGGACAAAATTGTCACTGTATGCTGCGCTTTATCCTATCTTTGCCCATCAATTGTTGCCGAGCTGAAGGAAGCCAGTGGTGAAGTGGCCTTGCATACCTCACAGCCTTATTAGTGTGCGAGGCTTTCATAAATCTTTGCTCGTACCATGCTATTCATTACTATGTCTTTTATTTTCATGGAGTTTTTTCACTGGAACAATCTCACTTCTATCAACCTGTATGCCTAAGGTAGAATATTTCTGATGAATAAAAAAATCACTACACTACTCTGCAGTGCTACAATCTTTCATGTGCTTTGCTCTGTGTGGAGCAGAGAGCAAAATGCCCCAGTAAATAAAATATGCTTGATTTGTAGGTTGTACATTTGTTTATTTACTCATTGAATTGGTTGGTACCTAAACCATCATTGAATTGATTACTGTTCATTCAACGAACTTGTCCAAAACAATACAGCATGAATTTCAAGTGAACTAGTTTTCTTTATCTTGCTTGCATAGTGGACAATGCCACTTCTTTGCCTTTGGTGCCCGTGTGATTCCCACACATGAGAAATGAAACCATTTAAATGTGCATGACGGGTTGTCGCATGCAATCATTTTCCCCGTCTCTGGCATGGGCAACCAGCGCTGAAGATTCACGTGCCGACAGCAGCGCCGTAACACACAGCCTAGCGAGCGGTAGACACAGTTTCCAGTAGCACACGCAGTGATTTCGTGTCAGCAAATTCGCCGATTGTCTTGAGTCACACTTTTCACGGCTCCTCAAATGGCAGGGAACCGACGTGCTAGGACGTAGCAGCGCATGCGCTCTACGCAGCGCGCATGGCCATGGACAGAACTTGGCTGGCCGCATCGGGCTAGGCAAACATTGATACAGGCGCACGTTTCTTATCGTTAAATATGTCGTGCCATCTTCGTAGCCTCCCTATCGGACGGTTTCAGCATATTTTAGTAACGCATGAAAAATGTCGTAGCGCCTCCTGGCCAGCGCTGGTTCCCCATACCCAGGAATTCTGGACATGCGTTTAGTTTCTATTTTCACCACCGCGTGGCGTATCAACCTTAAAGATTTGAAATTAGTGCCGTGACGTATGCCATCACGCAAAACTAAAGAAAACACAATAAAAACAAGGACACACCCTGCGACTGTTGCTTCCGCTCGGCACTTGGAAACGAGCGCGCCTATATATCAACGTTATCTTGAAGACAACCTGCTACTTGCTCGACTTGCAATGAATCGACGATTTTGCTAGACAGCTTGCCAGACAGCTCGTCGGCATTCCGGGTGAGATGTCTGGCCGAGATAACAGCTCCCGCAAAGCTTGCATTGGGTTCCCTTACTTCGTTGTTTTTTCTGTTTATTTGTGCACGACTGCGGCCGCGGGCTTCGGTATAGTCAGCGTTATTTTTCTTGTGTTTTCTAAGAACCAGTGTGATTCAATAAGAGGAAGCTTTAGCTCGGGCACTTCTTCGATGCCGGCTGCTCAAATACATGCAAAATGCGTAAATGATTTTATGAGAAAATCGCCAAACCGATATTAATGAGAATTGTTGCATTCAAGAAAGAACGTTCGATCACAGTGATTGCTGCAATAATAATTTTGAACTCGGCCATGGCATTATTGACAAGAATTATCGGAAATCGGCAAGTTGGAAAAAGAAGTACGAAGTTTACAAATCCGTTAGTTAGGATAAAAGCTGATATCGCATCCCTCTAAACTGCATCCCTTGGAGCATCTCAATCGGACAAATTCGATGTATGTATTTATAACTTATGTGAAGTTACAATGCCTGTTAAGATTTTGCGAATACCATATTCAGGAGTTAGGGGTGTATTTCAGGGTGGCATATGATATATCATTTTTGTCTGTATTAAATGAACTATTAGGTGCAGCTTAGAGAATTCCGATATCGTTTTTAGTTGCTGAGGTACAGAGTCGTATACTTTGAGTATTGTTTCTTGAAATTTCGCATTTTTTTAGAATTTAGAAAAGTGGAAGCTAAATAAAAATTGCCTTTCTAAAATCTAATTTTAACTGTTTCTTTTAAGTTCAACATAACTCACGAATTGCGCTGCAGTCGTTGTAAGAAGAAAGGATTGATGATTTCCCAGGTAGGAGCTAAAGCTTCCCGTTAAGTTAGGTTTAGACTAATACTTTTGCTGAGCGAAGAAGCAAGACGAGTAGCGCATATACATTATTTATTTTTATTTTTTATTTATTTATTGATACTGCAATCCCCACCGGGATTTTAGCAGGGTGAGTTACAATACATGAGAAAATACAACATAATGGCAAACGAAATATATGTACATGCTTAGGTCACAGTCAAGAAAGAATAAAAGAAAAATTAAGCAAAACATTTATCAAATGTGCAAATGAAATAGACGAACACTCAACGTATAAATCATATAGACAGTCACTATAATATAACCAATTATGTTTCAGCCATCAAGAAGGGATGCGAAAGTTGACAAAGAGTCTGCTTGAACGATACAGCTGCTGAGATTATTCCAGTCTCTGACTGTTCGTGGAAAAAATGAATACTTGAAAGAATCATTATGAGAACGAAAAGGTGTTATTGTTAGTTCATGTCTTTGGCGTGTCGAATAACCGGAAGAAAATGTAATCCATTCGCTAACGTCGACTTTATAGTGCCCCTTAACTAATTGATATAAAAATTTTAGTCGCGATGAGCGGTTTCTATCGGATAACGGGATTAGGTTAGCGCGAGCTTGTAGTTCAGTGATTGAGCTACGTCGAAAGTTGTTATAAATGAACTGTACAGCTTTTTTTTGGACATTCTCTAGTTTCAGAATATTACCTTTTGTATAGGGGTCCCATATTATAGCAGCATAGTCTAAGACTGGGAGGACAATGGATGTGTATGCTAATCTTCTTACAGCAGGGGTAGCCAAAGTTAATGTTCTTCTTAAAAAGAATAACTTTCTATAAGCATTCGCTGTCACGTAGTGAATATGTTTGTTCCACCTATGATTGTTTGAAATCCATAGCCCAAGATATTTGTATTCAGACACTTCAGACAAAAGCACATTGTTAAAATTATACGGAAACGATAAGGGCCTCTTCTTACGAGTGATCCGCATGAAAACGGTCTTGTCGAAATTTATACTCATCTGCCACCGCTTACACCAAGAAGCAACACGCTGAAAATTATTGTTTAACAATGCCTGATCAGATTGATCATTAAGCTCCGTATATAGAACACAATCGTCCGCGTATAATTTTATTTTGACAGAGATGCCTTCTACCATGTCGTTGACATACATAAGAAAAAGGAGTGGCCCTAGGACCGAGCCCTGCGGGACACCCGATTTTACTGGTAACTGGTTAGATTGATGTCCTTTGAATGCAACAAACTGATGGCGATTGTTCAAATACGCTGATATCCAATTAACAAGTTGAGAGTTTTTAAGCAGACTATTTAATTTAAATAACAATTTACTGTGTGATACTTTGTCGAAAGCTTTGGAGAAGTCCATAAAAATTGCATCAATTTGTTTTACGTTATTTACAGATACGGCAAAATCATGGATAGTAGCAACTAGCTGTGTACAAGTTGAGTACCCTTTCCGAAATCCATGCTGGCATTTTGTTAAGATGTTATGTGTATCTAAAAAATCCACGATATGTTTATGTATTATGTGCTCTAATAATTTGCAAGTGTTAGAGGTTAAAGATACGGGGCGGTAATTCTTTATAGACTGTTTGGCACCTTGTTTATGAAGTGGTGTTACTCGGGCTGTTCTCCAGTCATTCGGGAGCTGACCTTCTTCCAAGGAACGTAAAAACACAATGTACAAGTATTTCGAAACCCATTCGGCATACCTTTTTAGGAAAGTGTTGGGTATATCGTCTGGGCCTGAACTTTTCTTTTCATCAAGTTTTAAAAGCATGTGGAATATACCCTGTTCGCTTATTGATACATCAGAAATAGGGGGCAAACAATTCTCAAACATAGGTAAGACACCATCATCACTAGTAAAAACTGAGTGGAAATGCTCATTAAATAAGTTAGCAATTTTTTCTTCATCATTCAAGTGAATGCCATCAACTTCAAAAACATCGCATTGGTAATGTTTCGGTGACACCTCCCGCCAAAATCTATCTGGAGACGCTGTGATGAATTTAGGCAATGATTCTTCATAGTAACGTTGTTTCTCAGTAGATAATTGGATCCGAAGTTTAGATGAAAGAGAGAGAAATTTCTGCCGTTGATCTGGTGAAGCACTGCTTGATTTTTTCATTTTATCTTTTAATCTCTTGAGCTGCCTTTTCAATCTCAGCGTCTCCCGAGAAATCCAGGGATTCTTTTTTCTTTTCTTAACAATAGTTGGTACATATTTTTCAATGCATTTATTAACAATACTCTTAAAGCGTTCCCATAGTTCCTGCATATCTACAATATTCTCTGAAAATGAATCTAAGCAAAACGAAAGCGTATCTATAATCGAAACATCATCAGCTCGGGAGAAATTGCGGAATCGGACAGCGCTGAAGCTGTCTTTCCAATTCATATTATCTATGGTTAGTAACACAGCCTCGTGATCCGATATACCGGGAAATACATCGCACTTAGTGCGACTACTTATGGTCCCACTTACAAAAAAGAGGTCCAGGATTGTTTCAGAAGTACCCTGTATTCTAGTACAGGTATCCACTAACTGTAATAAATTAAAAGAAAAGACAATGTCCAGCATGGCCTCCCCTAAGTTATCGTTATCACTTTTGACCGACATCGTTTCCCAATCAATGTTTGGCAAGTTAAAATCTCCCGAGAGAATAATTCGGTCAGCGGGTTTCACATGCTCGCTCTTGTATAGCTTCAAAGAATCCAAAACTTCAACACCAGAATTAGGAGGTCGGTACAGAGCAGCTATGACATATCGAATATTTTCATGGTAGGCCTTGCAAAATATGCATTCAACATCTGATAAATCAGGCATCTTTAAGAGCTTAATGTTATCCTTGAAAAGGATGGCTACACCTCCGCCCCTGCTACCTCTGTCTTTTCTGAAAGCGCAATACCCAAGTGGAACGAACTCGCTATCATATATTTCTTCATTTAACCATGTCTCTGTCAATACAACGATATCTGGGTTATACGACAAAAGAATTCCCTCTAACTCTGAACGCTTGTTTATAATGCTCCTACAATTTACGTTAAGTATTCCTAAAGAGCCACGCCCGCGCTTAGTCTGTCAATTTTGAGAACTTGATTTCTTCAGCTTGTAACGGCATTTTTTTTCAGCATCCCAACCAAACAAAGTCCCGTTGATGCTCAACTTATCGTAATGCAGCTTTACTTTCATGTTTTTCTGCCTTTCTTCCTTAGAACTCTCCCATAAAAGCCTCCGTGTGTCACGTACTCGCTTAGAAAAGTCTTCAGATAGCGACAGTTCACTGCCCTTTAGTTTATGCGATGCTCTAAGCAGGGCATTCTTCTCTCGGTAGTCAAGAAATTTTAGAATCACTGGACGGGTTTTATTTTCGTCTTTTCTTCCGAGTCTATGACACCTTTCTATGCCTGTTACGTTAATGCCTAGTTTTTTACTAAAGACTTCATCTTTTACATTTCGTTCTAAGTCTTCTGAAGATTCAACTCTAGGTTCATGTAAGCCATAAATTATTAAGTTATTTCTCCTACTTCTGTTTTCTAGATCATCAACATGTTCACTAATGTTAGCAAGTTCTTCCTCGAGGTTCGTTATTGTTGTTTTGATGCTTTCTACGCTAGAGTTCAGTGCACTTAAACTACCCAATCGTCGCTCGATGTCATCAGTTCTTTCTGTTAATTTTGATAGGTTCCTTTGCATTTCATTCTGTGTTGCTTGCATATCATGTACAGTAGAAAGAATTTTACTTTGCCCATTTAACAGTTCTAGCAAGAGATCTTTTTCTGTTGGACCTGGATTTTCTTCTACGTCTCCGCAAACCAGAAGATCTCTAATTAATGAGGTAATTATACTAGACAAAAAATAATTAACACGCAGTGGGCAGGGCAGCAGCAGCAAAAACCGGTTATCCGATCGATAACCACGAGTTGGCATATATCTACTAACCTGTAGCATGAAGCAACAGGGATTGTTCAGCATGTTGCCGGGATTGCTGCCGCCTTGCCCACTGGTGAAGCACAGCTCGTCCGGCGCCTTTATAGCTGTCCGATGGGGCATGTGACTTGACGTCACTGTTGTGGAGGTGATACCCGGACTTGTGACGCATGGAAAACTTTGTCGATTCATGATGCCGCATTCACCACGTGTCGATGAATGCACACCAGCGTCTTGGTCCACGCCCACCAACGTTGTCGAAGCAGCACAGGTGCTAGTGGAAGCTTGGTTTCCGAGAGTAAGCAGCGTAACCTGTAGCATGAAGCAAAAGGGATTGTTCAGCATGTTGCCGGGATTGCTGCCGCCTTGCCCAGTAATGGTGGCCGCAGTTCGATGGGGGCGAAATGCGAAGACACACGTGTACTTAGATTTAGGTGTACGTTAAAGATGCCCAGGTGGTCGAAATTTTCCAGATTCCCCAACTACGCCATGCCTCATATTCATATCGTGGTCTTGTCACGTAAAACCCTACATTTTTTTTATTTACAGAATGTACAGTAATTGGCACTAATTGACAAAGCCAAGCCTACAGCAGGCTAGTCATTAAAGCGTTCATTTCTTCAGACCTAAGCTCGTGCTCATCTTCCTCAGCTTTGTGCAGAGCTGCGCAACATATTTCCACTTGGCGTGGAAGCGCCGTCCCGATGCTTTTTAGGCAGAAAAGGGCTGGCAGCGTTTTAGTCGGCTGACCTGAACAACGTCATGGGAAGTCCGGATGGAGCGAGTAGTGGGTGTGACCGGAGACATATAGTAGGTTACGTAGGTTACCTGACAGAGGACACGGTAAGCGCCGGAGTAGCGGGATATCAGTTTTTCCGAGAGGCCGAAACGGCGGGTGGGAGATCGAAGAGGGACAAGATCCCCGAGAATATAATCGGCGTCCCGGCGACTACTGTCACAAATGCTTTTACTCTTCTGAGAAGCACAAAGGCGACGGTGAGCAACGTGGCGTGTTTCTTGGGCTCGAGCAATGGCATCGCTTTTATACTGAGACACGGACTCTTGAGGGGTAGGCAGTATTGTATTAAAAAGCAATACTGAATCTCGGCAGCACAACAAATAAAATGGCAAGTAACGTGCAGTGCCGTGGCGTGATGAATTGTACGCTAATATGACAAACGGGCGAGCAGTATCGCAGTCACGATGGTCATCAGAAACAGACACGAAGAGCGTGTCTGTTAATATTCGATGAAGCCGCTCTGTAAGACCATTGGTCTGCATGCGGATGACATGCATTTGTAAATTTATGCTTGGTAGAATAAGGACGGAGGAAGTCGCCCACAACTGGATAGATGGATGGATATTATAAGCATCTCCTTTGGAACGGGGAGGTGGGTTGCGCCACCCAGCTCTTGCTATTATACTGCCTAATGTCCTACCTAGGTTAAACAATAAAAAAAGTACTATGGACTGCCACACCCAAATTTTCTGATCCCCTATTGCGAAATGTGCTTTTGTACGTCTCCGTTTGTACGTCTCCGTTTACTTCCACCAATCCTCCAATCGCCTCTTACTAATGCCTATTGCGGACATGTTTACTTTTCCACTGCTCCCGCTTAACCCAAGGGCTTCAAGCAGGCCAGTGGTGCCTCAATCGACTGCTGGGTAGACGTCTTCACATTCTAATAAACCATACTCCATAGTTTCCCTAGCTTTACCGCAGCAAGCAGATGCTTCTTCTTCCTTCTTTTATCAGGCTTTATAGTAACGTGTTCTAAGGCATCCCGATGAGCTTCCGTCTGAGTTATCAGAAATGGTTTCTTTCCTGATTTCGTTTTTTTCCTCTGAAGTAGTTACTCATGGCAGGTTTCTTTTCCATTGCCGCCACCCATGAGATTATTTCAGGCTCTCTGACTTTCAGCTTGACGTTCTTTGTTTCTGTGTTGCCCACCCTACAGGCCGCATACTTGCTGTTAAGTTTCCTAGTTCTTTTCCTCCACTGCGAATCAATGTTTTTTTCTGTACAGCTATCTCAACACTCTCCCAGCCCATTTACTTTCTTCCATATTCCTCAGCCGTTCTCCATACTCAAATTTACTGCGAGCTTCCCTCACTTCAACACTAGTCCAGCCCGTATCACCCTGCACAGCTTCATTTGTAGTCTTCCCGTGAGCGCCCAATGCGAGGCGATCCACTGACCTTTGGTTCCCATCGAGTTCTGATTGTACCCCTGATTTAGAGCAAACAACCACTTTTCCAAAAGTAAATCCTGGAACCATTACACCTTTCCACATACCTCGGAGGACCTCGTCCTCCGAGGCAAAGAGAAAGGAGCGACCCCTGTCGGTAAAAAGTTGACGAGGAGCGCCGGGGCGAACAAGGACGTTGTGCATTACAACAGTAAGTAGGCTACGCCAGTTTGAAGTTTACCCGCCGTGCTTGCTCAGTGGCTATGGTGTTGGGCTGTTGGGCTGTAGAGCACTACGGAGCGGGAACGAATCCCGGCCACGGCGGCCGTCTTTCGATGGGGGCGAAATGCGAAACCACCCGTGGATTTAGACTTAGGTGCACGTTAAAGATCCCCAGGTTAGGAAATTCCCGGAGCGCTCCACTACGGCGTGCCTCATAATCAGAAAGTGGTTTTGGCACGTTAAACCCCATAATTAAGTTACGTCAGTTGGAAGAGCTCTAGTGAACGCGAACCAAATTGTATAATGTCTTGCGACGGCAATACACTTGTTGCATCAGTCGGATCTGGGGAAAGGTACCAAGAGATCTACACCAACGCGATAGAAGGATTCGGTAGGAAAGCCAAGAGGTAGGAGTAAAGCAACAGTGAGCTCAGATGGTTTCTTCTGGAGTTGACGTAACTCACAAGAAGCGACGTAGCGGCGGCCAGATCGGTGCGTACCAGGCCAAAAGAATCGTCGCCGGACACGGTCGTACGTACTGATTCCCCGAGGTGTCCAAAAGTTGGTAGATCGTGCAGCTTGGACAGAAAAGCAGTTCGAACATGCCGCGTAATAACCAGCACCATCTAATCCACTGGGGTACATGCTACGCCGATATAAAATGCCGTCCTTGAGTAGGAACATACCAAGAGAAAGGTCACATGACCTAGATGTAAAATTTTCCATGATACCACGTATGCTTGGATCTCGGCGCTGTTCGGTAGCAAGGTCAGCTAAGCAGACAGAGAAAATACAGAGCAGAAGCATAGGTCGCAGGAACATCGCCTGGGTGGCGGTACAAGCAGTCGGCATCTTGGTATAAACGATCGGACTTGTAAGCAACTGTGTACGGGTATTCCTGTGGGCGTAGCGCCCAGTGACCTAGGCGATCGGTAGGGTCTTTGAGGGACGAAAGCCAGCAGAGCGCATGGTGGTCTGTGGTGAATGTAAAGGGCCGACCACATAGGTAAGGGCGCGATTTCGCCACTGCCTAGAGAACTGCAAGGCACTCACGTTCAGTAATGAAATAATTCCGCTCAGCTGGAGAAAGCAGATGGCTGGCGTAGGCAATGACGCGATCGTGGCCTTGTTGACGTTGGCAAAAAATGGCACCAATTCCATGACCATTGGCATCAGTGCTGACTTCTCTTGAAGCAGTCTGGTCGAAGTGCGCTAGAAGAAATGGAGATGTAAGGGCAGAGATAAGCTTCGAGAAGGCAGTTGCTTGTTCAGGTCCCCAAGAAAATGAAGCACCTGCCTTCAGAAGAGCAGAGGACGAGTGACCTCCGAAAAATTGTGCATGAAGCGGCGGAAGTACGAGAACAGGCCCACGAAGCTCCGGACATATTTAGCACATGTTGGCACGGGAAACTTCTGTACGGCACGAGCTTTTCGCGGGTCTGGGCGCACACCAGATGAATGAACAATATGACCCAGGATAGTAATTTAGCGCCGTCCGAAATGACATTTAGACGAATTAAGTTGAAGGCCAGCATTGGGAAAAGCAGAAAGAACGAGCGAGAGCCACTCCGGGTGCGTGGCAAATGTAGGAACAAAAACGACGGCGTTATCTAAGTAACAAATACAGATGAAGCACTTGAGGTTATAAAGGAGTGTGTCCACCATGCATTCAAAAGTAGATGCAGCATTACATTAAGCCGAGTGATTTAAATTTGAACTTGTATAGGCCATCGGCTGTTATAAAGGCGGTTTCCTCTCGGTCCATGTCATCGACGCAGTCTGTCAGTAAGCGGAACCAAGGTCGATCAAAGAAAAATACTTCGCACCATGGAGGCAGTCGAGGGCGCGATCAACGCGTGATAGAGGATAAACGTCTTTATTGGTGATCTTGTTGAAGTGTCGGTAATCCACGCAGTAACACCAGCTGGCGTCCTTTTTAACTAGAACGACAGGGGACGCCCAAGGACTGGATGATGGTTCAACGATTCATCGAGAGAGAATCTTCTCGACCTCCGTTTGAATGACTTGTCGTTCGTGCAAGGACCGACAGTATGGTCGCCTGTGAATAGGGCGTGCGTCACCCATGTCAGTATTGTGTGTCGTGAGAGAGGTCTGGCCGAAAGGGCGGCCCAGGTCAGAAATGTTGCTGAATGCGGAGAGCAGCTAGTTGGCGTGGTGAGGCGGAAGTTCGGGAGCAATAACGTTTTTAAGCTGAGGAAGAACAGCCGGCAAAGAAGAGTCCACGGGAGACGACGTAATATAAGCAGCCGAGGCTGAAAATAGGCAAATTTGGGAGAAAGACAGCGTACCTAAGGCTATGCCTTGTGGTAGGACGTGGTCACTGATTCCTAAGTTGACGAGCTGAAGGCTCGTAGAGTTGTTGGTGATACTGACGACGGTTTGCTGAAGAGCAACGTGATGAATAAGGAGGACTTCCGCGAGAGGAGACACAACACAGTCTCCATAAGGCACAGGTGTAGATGTATAAAGCTGGACTCTGGTCATGGTTGTGGGGCGACTCGATAGTGCTCAGCGAAGCAGAGCCTGCTGGGAACTTCCTCAGGAGCGTTAGGACAGGTAGGTAGGCGGAGCTAAACTATTCTAAGCCAAGTAAAAAATGGCGACTTCCTACACTAACTACACTCTTGTAGTCAGTATAGATAAAAACATAGCCCTATTGACTTCATGAAGCACGAAATTTAAGCTGTAAGGTGATTTATTAGAGCTGGCGTTGTAACTGTAATTGCAGTGCAAGTGTGATTCACTCTGCACGCAGTAGCGTCTTGAGAGGCAGCAGGGAGGAAGAGGGAGTGTATATGCGTGTGCATGTCTTGAGTGTGCATGCGCGTGTACTTGAGTTTGTGCGTTCGCCCGCGCTTGTGTCTCCGTATTTGAATCTGCGTGCGAACGAGCGCGCTTATGCGTCTGCGTGCATACGCGCATTTGTGTGTGCGTGCATTTCAGTGTACGTGCGTGCGTGCGCACATTTTTCTGTGTGTGTACATGCGTGGGCGCGTGGAAATGTGCGTGGAGGTGAAGATGCCAGTTATCTTTACCTCTGTGTGCTTGAGAGAGAAAGTGTGTGTGTGGTGAAAATATGTTTGTGTGTATAGGTGTGTGTGAGAAGCTGGCATTTCCTTACTTGTACCTATTCTCGCATGCAAATGAAATATCGACGTTAAAATTATGGGCTTGTTACGTGTCAAGCTCACAATCTGATTATGAGGCTCATCGTAATGGGAGACTCCGGAATAATTTCGACTCTTTAACTTGCACCTAAATCTAAGTACACGGGTGCTTTCGCATTCCATTCCCATCGAAATGCTGCCGCCGTGGCCGGGATCTGATCCCGCGACCTCGTGCTTAGCAGGCCAACACCACAGACACTAAGCAAGCACGGCGCGGATATAGAGTTTACTTGAATCTTATTTATATTCACAGAGACAAGATTGAATGGCACTGCCTTTATACCATTATCACTTTCTGAAAGCGAAACCGACGCAAAAAGAAAAAAAAAATATATTAGGAGCCATTACACTCTGTCAAGATGGATGACCAGCTAAGCTGTAGCACATCAGACAGGATTAGACAAGGGTTCATGCGTTTATTTTCACCATTTGGTAATGGTAGTGACGATAGCCTTGTGATTACTGTGACATATACGGGTTGGCCCGGTTACAACCTTAGACAGAATCTTGGCCAAAGTAGAAGCTATGCACGACCGTTGTTACCTGATTGAGTTACTTCGATCGGTCTAGCACTTCAAATTCTTCTTGCACAAGCTCAGTGAACCGTTTCTTTTCTGGTTTTGAAATGCCCACATTGAAGCCTGCAATGGTGATCACAAGGGTAGTGTCATCGCGGCTAACCAATGCGAAGCGCGTGGTCATGAACTTCTTGATACTACATTTGGGTGTGCCTCAATATATATAGACAGTGGATATCATAATTCCGTCTTTCGTTTGTACAGCACACACAACCCCACAGTCGGTGCCCCTCTCCTCTTACGAGTTAAGGTTGTATGGTAGTGTACATACATTTCCTCCTCTGCATATAAGGCAATGCCTTCTGCGCGTGAGGCCATGTGCGATTCCAGCATACCCATCGACGGGAAACAATGCATCTTCATTATTATTATTATTATTATTATTATTATTATTATTATTATTATTATTATTATTATTATTATTATTATTATTATTATTGGCGAAGCACTCGAAGCCTGCTTCACCTCCGCCGCATGACAGTCCGATACTCCGCAACCTCCGGGATCGGCCGGCATTTTTGCTCCCTGACACGACCATTGCATTTCTGGCCAGAGGTAACACAGCTTCGCGGTGAAAGCGCCTGTGCAGTCAGTGGGCCTCTTCGATTTTCGCAGTTCTGGCAGCCCGCTGGTAGCCAGACGGCAGCCAGCTAGTTCCGGTTCTGACAAGAAGTCACGTGGGCTGGGATCCCAAGACAACCCGAACCTGCCCAAAGTTTGCAAAATCGAACGCCGGTACAGCTGGCCAAATGTAAACATGCTACCAGCATGGCAGCGCCCGTCGAGGCCGACGCGCGCTCGGCGTAGTCGGCCCATTTATGCGTTGCCGCCTTGAAAATGTATAGTTGCATTCCGGAATACGATCGCTTTCACGCGATTTCGCGCGACTCGTCGCAGGACGCGTACTGGGCCAACCTCGCCTTGCGCAGCGCAACAGATGACCTCCGACGCGGCAGATGACAAGACGCGAAATCGTGATTGTATACTCGAAAGCGATAGCTGGAAGATCCCTGTTCGCAGCGATCACGTCGCGCACCGGCGACATTGATGAGTTGGCGCTGTATCATCACAAGACATGAGAAAGCAGGTTATCGGGTACGTCTCATACGCATAAAATTTCGCGCCGACCTGCTTGAGCTTCGATTTCAGAAAGTTTGTTGTCGCTGATGGTGCTTCTCATTTAAGGAGCTGGACGCGGCTGGCGCGTGAAAATGCACGTCGCCTGTGACCAGCGAAACGTTTCACACGAAAAACAACATTGGTCGCAATCATGAGAGCAATAAGCCAATGTACGTGTGTCAAAATGTACCGAGTGCAGTCAGTGTATTCTTAGATCAACGGCCTGCAGTTCGAACACATATCGGTTTCGAGCTGCCACCTAAGCATACGACGGAGAGACGGAGCGAACACGGGCTAACTGCAAAGCCTTCGCTAACTGCAGAGAAAGGAGAGATATACATACGCGAAATATGTGAAAAGGAACGCCACCAGAGAAAGACGAAACCAAGATGTACCGCAATGTGTGAATCAGCGTCTACACCTTGCGTGGAACACGATGCAGATAACATGCACGCATGAGAGCGCGGCGCGCTGTTTACCACCGCGAAGAAGCAGTCAGGGGAAACACACACACACAAAAGCTTCAAACGGTTCACCACGGCTCGTATCACACCGCTTCGCGATGCGGAACGGAGCGTTAGCACCTAAAAAGATAACGCTAGAAGTAAGAAAATCCGGAGATGACCGTATACAGTTGGCTGAGCGAGATAAATTTAAGTCCTCAAGCGCCCGCGTTGAAATCCGTGAAGTCCCCGTAAAGATGGCGGCGAGCGCCCATCGCCTCTTTTAGTCGTCTGCTAGCCAGAGAACTTCCAGAGAGCAGCCAGACCAAAATCGTCCTGGCAGGTTCTGGCAGCCCGCGGGTAGCCAGAACCGTCCAGCGCGAGCAAAACGAACGCACGGCGGAAGTGCGTAGCACGGTGGGCGGAGCAACCTGAGAAAAACGAAGACGCTCTGGCAGCCCGCGGGTAGCCAGAAGTGGAAAATCGAAGAAGCCCAGTATTACCGCCCTGTATTTTGTCATGACGGCACTATCACCATCGGCACGGTCCCGCGAAGAGCTGCTAGCGGTTCGCGTTCGTTATCTCCCTTGCCTCTTGACGGCGATGACGCGCTAAACCTGCACCATCATTGCGTCGTGCATCCCTCCTTCGACCAAGCAAGTTTTAGAGGCACAAGTTCGCTGCTGTATTGACATTAAAGCTTTAAACTGCTTGATATCGAAAAAAAACGAATGTAGTACGTACAGTCTATTTCATACTTAGGGGAAAACTCGGAGTGCATTGCATCGGCGATGCGGCGAGCGCTGGAATCGCGCGGCGGAAGCAGCTCGCGCAGGCGCAGACGCTCTGTGGGCGGAGTCGTGATCTGCGTGGTCTGCTACGGCGGTGCGCCGTTTTCCCCTAAGTGTGAAACAGACTGTACATCGAAAGCGGACTGGCCGCAAGCAATGTACATTACTCACGGAGCGATGCCATTGATCGCATTATCACAAAAGACTGGGCTCGGTCAGGTCGCCCTTATAAACATCCTTTTTCAGCATCGGTTATGCTTTCAAAGAGGTTACTTGAAAAACATTTGTGCAATACAGAAGCATATTTAATAACTATTCGCTCAGCTAGATAATCTCGAGGACTGGCTCCAAGTTAATCATGTCCGTTAGCTGCCTAAGATCAATTTTACTGACAATTTAATTATCGCACCTTCGTTTATTGCGCAAACAACTAATCAAGTTACTCCGTATCTAGAGGCTAGCAATTTCAACACTCGAATGATAACAATAATGTGAGCAAGATTTATATTGCTCTATTAATGTTTGGCGCCGTTAAAAAATAACCGCCTGGATATTCATGGTGCAGTAGGCTTCTTAAAAAGGAGGTGCGATTGCTTCGACGGGTTTTCTTGTCGCAATTCAAGTTCATCAACTTAAGCACATGTGCCCAACAGTGCACTTCTGCTTTTACGACGGACTCTCCTTCGCTATACAAGAAACACTTCAGCGCTACGGTATATCACACAAGGTGTGCGAGAACATTGTGCACGCTCCCGATTACTATATGTCAGGGTCGGTTTCCTGGCGTCATTAAGAATAAAAACAGCTGCCGGGCGGAAAGCAATGGATAATTTTTTTAGTACATTGTATCAAATAGAGTAGCCCGCACGTGTGTGTTAGAACAAAAAGTACTGAAGTATTGGGGTGAGTTCTTCGCGGAATATATTTTAACTTTCTATTGTTAACACATAAAGAAAAAAAATACCGGATTTTTTTTTAGAAGTAATGTTGATAAACGAGGCAAGGGAAACATGAGTTCCGACCTAGTGCTCGAGGTGGAAGTAGCTCCAAACCGCCCAGCTAAATTGGCGCACGGTTTATTAAGGCGAAGGGCTCAAGTGGCTCGTAGCAATGGCTCATACCCCCCCCCCCCCAATAATCGGTGATACAAAGTAGAAGAGTGATACAAGAAAAGTAGAGGAATGGTACAAAAAATACCAGCAGCAATGGCTCCTTCGCGAAAAAAGAGCGACATAATCAGGAATTGCTCATACCCTCGTAAGCAAGCAAAGGTGCAATGGCTGAAAATGAATGAAGAAACCAAAGGAAAAAAGAACGAAGGAAAGAAAGAAGGAACAAAAGAAAGAAAGAAAGAGAGAAAGAGATAAAGAAAGAAAGAGATAATGAAAGAAAGAGATAAAGAAGGAAAGAAAGAAAGAAAGAGATAAAGACATAAAGAAAGAAAGAGATAAAGACATAAAGAAAGAAAGAGATAAAGAAAGAAAGAGTTAAAGTAAAAAATCATGAGCCATTCCACTCCGTGAAGGTGGTTGACCAGCGAAGCTGTTTAGCACATGACAGGGAGGTGACACATAATTTTGAACAAAAGGTACAAACTCATTCATTGTCTTCAGGGTCGTCATTATTTCACTCGCAACTGCAATCACATTCTTTGAGAATGTCAAATCTCCACGTACGCCGCTGGATGGACGGTTGGGGCGGATCAGTGTGGCATCGCAAGGGACATGTCTGCAACACGGAACCCGTAAAGCGCTCCCTTTTCGATACCCACACATGCACATTGAAATCACCGACAACGACAACAGAGGTAGTGTCATCGCAGCTAATTCACGCAAAGTGAATAGCCATGAAACTTACGGGACTATGAGTCATTGCATTTTTTGCTTGTTTACTGGGGTATGAGCCATTGATGATGACATTTTTCGACATGCTGTTTTGTGTGTTGTATGCGTGATTACAAAGAACTTAAGCACGGTTCGCTTGACTTTGCTGAGGGCTTGTAGCCTCTCTCTTACGAGGTTATGAGGCATTGCATTTTTGTTTGATTGGGAGTTTTCGTGTTGCTATACAATTTTCTCATTGACACATTTCACCGAATTATAATATTTGAGAAGTTGATTAATTAATTTGGGCTAGTTATTTAATTAAGCCGAATAAAAAATTAATCTGAGTATCTCCAAGCGATGGCAAACAACATTACCTTGAGTCTGTTCAGCTACGTTGTATTTGCATATTTTTAATGTTTGGCTCAAGTTATGTGGGACACCCTGTATGTATACGCATAGGTATATACATTGTTTGACTATGCGTATGACTTGCTGTGGAATTCACACCATGTAATTATTCGTCCTATCATTAAAGATCATAAGTCGCGATTTCTCTGTGTTAAACTTAAGGTCCAGGTTTGTCGCTGCCTTGCCACAAATATTCGCAAGTGTCTAAATGACATGCACTATCCGCTAGTGGCAGAATGTCGTCATCATACACCAGTCCAGGGACCTTCTGTTGCGCGATTTGTCTATTACTCATGCAAGATAAATCAGACCCTAATTAACTGTTTTACAGGCCCCCCCCCCCCCCCCTACAACAGTGCCACATTGAAGTGATCGCACATCGCGACAAGCTTGGAGAGGCCGGTTTTCACGCCTCCCATTTCTAGCCCACCCACTCGCTTTCTGCAATTTTTTTTTCTTTTAAATAAACGTTTTGATATATATATATATATATATATATATATATTGCGATGAGGTTTATTCTCGTTCACGACGTTGTGGAACGCTAGGCAAAACAAGGTACTGCAAGGGCTGTCCGAAGCACGGGGTCGCTCGAGATCACGGCACGGCCCTTCGTCTTCCTCTTCAGACGGCACATACACAGGGGCGCGTCTGCTTCATTACAATGCCCCGGGAGCTAAGCGTAGCCATCCTGGCGACTCAGGGCGCGGAGAAGATGAGCGGGTCGTAGTACGGTTTCAGGCGGTTGACATGTACTGTCTCTCGCCCACGACGACGCAGGTCTGGTGACACGGTGAGCGGCTCGACGATGTAGTTGACCGGTGAAGTGGCCTCGATTATACGGTATGGACCGTGATAACGCGCCAGGAGTTTGGAAGAAAGGCCAGGAATGTTGGCTGGTATCCAAAGCCACACAAGTGAACCAGGAACAAAGTTGGGCGGTGGTTGATGAGCACGGTCATGTCTTGTCTTTTGACGTTCTTGAGTCTCACTAGTCAGGGCACGTGCCAGCTGACGGCAATCGTCAGCATATTTGGCGACTTCGGAAAGCGGAGTATACTCTGTAGCGTCAGGTTGGTACGGCAGTATGGTGTCCAAAGGGCATGATGGCTCACGGCCATACACAAGGAAAAAGGGGGAAAAGCCGGTGGTCGCTTGCGTCGCGGTGTTGTACGCGAACGTAACAAAGGGGAGTACGGTGTCCCAGTTGGAGTGGTCGGATGAAATATACATACGCAACATGTCGCCAAGTGTGCGATTGAAGCGCTCGGTAAGACCGTTGGTTTGGGGATGGTACGCGGTCGATTTGCGATGAATTATCCTGCACTCAGCGAGGAGGGCTTGGATGCCCTCCGACAGGAAGACACGGCCCCTATCACTCAGTAATTCTCGGGGAGCACCGTGGCGAAGGACAAAATTGCGAAGGATGAAAAAACCAACGTCACGGGCGGTCGCTGCTGGCAGTGCTGCAGTCTCAGCGTAGCGAGTAAGGTGATCTACGCCGACAATAATCCACCGATTTCCACGCCCGCTGCATGGAAACGGGCCGTAGAGGTCGATGCCGACGCGGTCGAACGGACGAGACGGGCATGGCAGCGGCTGCAACGGTCCTGTGAAACGCTGTGTAGGTGTTTTGCTTTGTTGGCATGTAGTGCAAGACTGAATGTACTTTTGCACAAAGTTGTACATGCCTCTCCAATATTAGCGCTGACGCAACCTTGTGTAAGTTTTGAGGACGCCGGCATGAGCGCTTAGGGGGTCAGCGTGAAAAGACGCGCAGACGTCAGAGCGCATATGACGAGGTATAGCGAGGAGCCATTTGCGTCCGTCGGGCATGTAGTTTCGGCGATATAGAATGTTGTCCCGCACTGAGAAGTGGGTTGCTTGGCGACGCAGTGCTCGTGTCGAAGGGACATCAGACGGAGCAGCAAGGTAGTCGAGTAACATTGCAAGGGATGGGTCCTTGCGCTGCTCTGTGAGCATGTCAGGGATGGTGAACGGTGACAGGGTGGACGAGGAAGCTGACAACGACGCCAAATCAGGCGTCAGTGGGGAGCGAGAGAGCGCATCAGCGTCGGAGTGCTTGCGACCAGAGCGGTACATGACGCGGATGTCGTACTCTTGCAAGCGAAGCGCCCAACGTCCCAAGCGTCCAGACGGGTCTTTCAAGGAAGAAAGCCAACAAAGGGCATGGTGGTCAGTAACAACGGCGAAAGAACGGCCGTAAAGGTATGGGCGAAACTTGCTTAATGCCCAGATGATCGCTAGACACTCCTTTTCTGTGACGGAGTAATTTAATTCTGCTTTCTTTAGAGTACGGCTCGCATAAGCGACGACGTATTCATCATAGCCAGCTTTCCGTTGCGCTAAGACCGCGCCAAGGCCAACTCCGCTGGCGTCAGTATGGACTTCCGTGGGAGCATCAGGGTCGTAGTGGCGAAGAATCGGTGGTGAGGTCAACAAGTGGCGCAATTGCTGAAATGCTGCATCACATTCAGGTGACCATGCTGCTATGCCGTTACTGGCGGAAAGTAAACTTGTCAAAGGCGCCATGATGGATGCGAAATTGCGTACGAAGCGACGAAAATAAGAACATAAGCCAATAAAACTTCGGAGGGTTTTGATAGACGTGGGCCTTGGGAACTCTGCAACAGCGCGGAGCTTGTCTGGATCCGGGAGGACGCCGTCTTTTGAGATAACGTGACCCAATATGGTTAGCTTGCTTGCAGCAAAGCGGCACTTTTTGAGGTTAAGCTGTAGACCGGCAGAGGCGAGACAGGTCAGAATTTCATGCAGGCGAGCGAGGTGCGTCGGAAAATCGGTTGAGAAGACGACGATGTCGTCGAGGTAACATAAACAGGTCTTCCATTTGTGGCCACGAAGGATGGTGTCGATCATACGCTCAAAAGTAGCAGGCGCGTTGCACAACCCGAAGGGCATGACGTCAAATTCGTAGAGGCCATCGGGTGTAACGAATGCGGTTTTCGGACGGTCAGGCTTGGCCATGGGAACTTGCCAGTACCCGGAGCGCAGATCCAAGGAACTGAAGTATTGTGCGCCTTGTAAACAGTCGAGAGCGTCATCGATTCGAGGCAGAGGATAAACGTCTTTCCTCGTTATCTTGTTTAGGCGTCTGTAGTCGACACAAAAGCGAATGGAGCCATCTTTTTTCCTCACCAATACGACAGGTGAAGACCAAGGACTTTGAGAGGGACGGATGACTTTACGTTGGAGCATGTCGTCCACGTGCTCCGTGATGATTCGGCGCTCTTCGGCAGAGACACGATACGGGCGCTGTCGCAAGGGGGAGTGGGAACCAGTGTCGATGATGTGAGAAACACCGGTGGCACGGCCCAGTGACGTCTGATGACAGTCGAAAGAAGAGACAAACTTGTGAAGGAGAGCGAGAAGTTGGCGGCGATGAGATGGGGAAAGTGCAGGGTCGATGGCCTTGTCAAAACCCACTGAAGGTGATGAGCCGGAGACCGAAGCGATGGCGTCAAGGTGACGGAGGGAGGCGGCAGGAACATCGAAGTCGTCGACGTAGTCGACCGCTTGAAAGTATCCTACCGTCTCTCCACGCAGTAGGCTGATCGGGTACTGGTAGTAGTTGGTGACCAGCATCACAGTTGAGCCAGAGGTTACAGTAAGCACGGCAAACGGAAGAACAATGCCCTTGCGTTGAGCAAACACATCGGACGGCGTGAACACTACGGTGGCGTCAGATGCGGAATCAGACGACAAGACAACAGCCATCGACGACTCAGGAGGTACGGTTGTGTCGGCATCAACAGTGAGTTTGTCGGCAAAGTGAGGAGAGCTGGTCGGCAGTGATTCACATAGTGGTAAAAGCGACACTTCTGCACGTGAACAGTCAATGACAGCATGATGACGTGACAGGAAATCCCAACCAATGATGAGGTCGTGAGAGCACGATGGTAGCACGAAACACTCGATTATGTACAGAACGTCGTTGATGACGACACGGGCCGTGCATACAGCTGAAGGGTGGATTCGCTGCGCGCTGGCAGTGGCGAGCACCAGGCCAGAGCGAGCTGTAGTCACTTTTCGTAGCTTGCGGCAAAGGCCCTCGTGAATGACGGAAACGGCTGCTCCGGTATCGACTAGTGCCACTGTTGGTACTCCCTCTACAAAAACGGTAATTACATTTTGCGGCGAAGATTGAGGTCTTGAGAAAATCGACGTATTTGCAGTTCTTGCCTCAGGAACTGCAGCAGTCAGTTTCCCTCTTCAGTGGGAACTCGACGACGCAGGGGCGAAATCGAACGCCGACGAGGGGAAGGGGAACGCCGAGTTTCCAACCGGCGATCAGTGTCGAGACGTCGCGGTGATAATGGAGGCGTGGCGGCGTATTGTGGTGCGTAGCGGGGCCTGTCAAAGCTGGTACACGCAGTTGAGGCGCGGCGGCGACAGAAGCGGGCCACATGGCCAGCAATGCCGCAGGCGAAGCAGATAGGCCGGTTGTCTTGAGTGCGCCACGTCTCGGTGGGACGAAAAAAGTGTGGTGACGGTCGGGCAACTTGAAATGAAGCCGGATTCATGGGCGATGGAAAGGAAGCGGTCTGCGCAGGTGGCCGTGCAACCACGGCTGCATAACTGAGCGGCAGCGACGTAGGGTGGTTGGCAAAGTTGGTATGGGCCAGCGGCACACTCATAGGGTTGGGTGGGGGGGTTGTAGGAGCTGCAGGAAGCGCTTCAGATATGTGATTTCGGATGGCTTCCTGCAGCGTTGGAGGCAAAGCTGCCGTAGGTGCGTCACTGTGAGGCAGCAGCGAGAGCTGCCTGGCCACCTCTTCACGGATAAAATCTTTGATATGCTGCGAGAGGGTCGAGTTGGTGAATTCGGTAGAAACCGCGATGCTGGAGACGGAATCGGCGTGCTGGATGTTCTGGCGGGCGATGGAACGTTGGCGGCGCAGCTCGTCAAAGCTCTGGCAGAGGTTAATGAGGACGGATACGCTAGTTGGGCCTTTGGCCAGCAACATCTGGAATGCGCTGTCCTCGATGCCCTTGAGGATGTGTTTGATCTTGTCATCCTCTGACATGCTGGGATTGACCCGCTTGCACAAATCGAGAACATCCTCGATGTAGCTGGGGAATGTTTCTCCAGGCTGCTGTGCGCGCTGGCGTAGACGCTGTTCAGCGCGTAGCGTACGCACAGCTGGGCGATCAAACACTTCTGCAAACAGAGTCTTAAAGGCGGACCAGCTTGTAAAGTCTGATTCGTGGTTGAAGAACCAAAGTTTGGCTACGTCGGCGAGGTAGAACGGCACGTTGGTCAGCTTAGACTGGTCATCCCATCGGTTATGGGCACTTACACGTTCGTACGATGAGAGCCAGTCTTCCACGTCGTGTTCGGCGGTCCCACTGAAAATGGGTGGGTCGCGCTGACGAGGGACGCCGGCGCAGATGACAGTGGCAGCCGGTGGGGCGGGCAACGAGGTGGCGGGATCAGGCATAGTGCAAGGCGATCTTGTTGGCAGGGTTCGAGTGCGGAGCTCCAGGACGAGGCGAAGGATCTCAGCAACCTCCACCAAATGCGATGAGGTTTATTCTCGTTCACGACGTTGTGGAACGCTAGGCAAAACAAGGTACTGCAAGGGCTGTCCGAAGCACGGGGTCGCTCGAGATCACGGCACGGCCCTTCGTCTTCCTCTTCAGACGGCACATACACAGGGGCGCGTCTGCTTCATTACAATATATATATATATATATATTTCTAGCCACCCTAAAGCTATGACTTGGGCGTTGCGCCGCTAAGCCAGAAGGTGCGGGTTGGAATGCCAGTGGAGGCGGGCGCATTTCCACGGCGACGAAATGCAAGAAGTGTAGCGTACCGTACATTGTGTGGAAGTTGAAGGAACGCCCACGTAGCCAAAATTAATCGGGAGTCTACCACTAAGACGTGCCTGATAATTATGTCGTCGTTTTTGCTCGTAAAACCGAAGGATTTATTATAATTCATCTTAAACAATCAATCTATTCGCAGCAAAGCACTCATCCTAAAATTCCGAGATTTACCGTCCCAACCTAGATCTAATCGTGGTCCGCACTGCCCATCTGTTACGAATTACGGAAAAACCTTATCCACTGCTTACCCCCATACAGTTGTTATTAAGGTAAATAGCATTATTTACCTTTATTCAGCCATTTCGAACCTATCTATCTATCTATCTATCTATCTATCTATCTATCTATCTATCTATCTATCTATCTATCTATCTATCTATCTATCTATCTATCTATCTATCTATCTATCTATCTATCTATCTATCTATCTATCTGTCTGTCTATCTCTCTGTCTGTCTATTTGTCTGTCTGTCTGTCTGTCTGTCTGTCTGTCTGTCTGTCTGTCTGTCTGTCTGTCTGTCTGTCTGTCTGTCTGTCTGTCTGTCTGTCTGTCTGTCTGTCTATCTGTCTACCTATCTGTCTATCTGTCTGTCTATCTGTCTGTCCGTCTGTCTATCTGTCTATCTGCCTGTCTGTCCGTCCGTCTGTTCGTCCTTCTGTCCATTTGTCCGTCCGCCTGTCTGTCTGTCCGTCCGTCTGTCCGTCCGCCTGTCCGTCCGTCTGTCTGTCCGTCCGTCCGTCCGTCTGTCCGTCCGCCTGTCTGTCTGTCTGTCTGTCTGTCTGTAATCTTACGCCGACCCAGTGGCGAAAGTAGTCTACCTGCTTGGGCCCCTAGGTATGTGCTCCTTTCATTCCTGATGACGCAAGGAAACCAAGCCTGATGCCACGAATGCTCAGAAATCTATTAGTTAGAGCAAATAGTGCTCCCGCACACCTTTTTTGATGTACCGTGGCGCTGAGGAGTTTCATGTACAATGTAGGAGAATACATTGTAAAGACAGAGGTGCACGGTTGGGTGCATCTGCTCTAAGTTCATCAACTTGAATTGCGTCAAGAAAACCTGTTCGAATATTCGCACCTGATTTATTAGGTGCCTACTGCACCATCAATATATAGGCGGTCTTCTTTAACGGCACCAAATAGTAAGGAATAGATCCATGTAAATCTTCCTGACATTAATGTAATCATTCGAGTGTTCAGATGGTAACCTCCGGATACGGAGCGAGTTGAGCAGTTGTGTGGGCAATAATGAATGTATGTTGATTATCATTTAAATAATTGTTTTTGGGTGGCTAAAGCAAATTAGCAGTCTGGAGCCTCTCTTCGACATATTGTAGATGAGCGAATATATCCTTATTAATCATGCTTCTGTAAGAGCTAAGAACAAATATCTTGTAATTAAGCGTTCTCTAAAAGCCTAACTGATGCGGAAAAAGATCGTGGGTAACATCGGCCTGACCGCTTCCAGCCTTTCGAGACATTGCGATGAATGACACGGCTCCGTGAGCATATTCCTTGCGGCCAGACGACTGTCGATATTTATTCACATCGTTTTTCCCAAGGCAAGCCGTTTGAAGTTGAAATGTCAATGTAGCAACGAACGTGCGCTGCCGAAAGCGTGCTTGGTCACAGAAACGATGCACGATTTAATGATAGTGCAGATTTAGCGCGTCATTGCTCTCAAAGCATTGCGCTGCCGCCAACGGAAGCAAGATAACGAAGTGGAACTGCTTGGCAGCTTCTTACGTGGCCGTGCCAGCCAAGGGCGACAATACTGACGTCACAGGCGCATTTATTTTGTCGGTTTCACTTTAAGAAAGATATAATGCTACAAATGCAGTGTCATTCGTTGTTGTCTCGAGGATTTAAACACGGGTTTTAATGCTCTCCACAAAGCGTATGTTTCCAAGAGAAGGTGTAAGCAGCAAAATGTTCACTCAAACCCGAAAACACACAAACACCCTCGCACGCACACATACGCACTATCTCTCCCTCGCACGAGCACACACTCTCTTCCTCACAAGCACTCACACTCTCTCTCCATCGCACGCA
Source organism: Dermacentor albipictus (assembly GCF_038994185.2). NCBI lineage: Eukaryota > Metazoa > Arthropoda > Arachnida > Ixodida > Ixodidae > Dermacentor > Dermacentor albipictus. The sequence continues at coordinate 5,654,825 of NW_027225573.1, read as the reverse complement.
CATATATCCATGCGCACACAAACACGCACACTTTTGTCCGCATGCAGGCATGCATGCTGGAAGACGAATACGCGCGGTCGCACACGTGCACATTCACACGCCGCTATGCATCCGCCGCAAGCACGCAAGCGCACGCACACGTGCACTAACACGCAGATGCAGGCATGCACATACACCGCGAACGCTCACACATGCATGCACGCACTCGCGTGCAAGCATATGCAAATATATAGGCACTAGCACGCGCACACACTCTCCCCTCGCACGCACACACACGCACAGTCTCTCTCTCCCTCGCGCATACACACGCTATTTCTTCCTCGCACACACGCACACACTTTCTGTCTGCCCCGCACACAAACGCACTCTCCCTCACACGCAGGTACTCTCTCTCCATGCTTCATACGCACACACACACACACACACACACACACACACACACACTATACGCATGCGCAGGCATCCATGCCCACACAAACACGCACACATTTGTTCGCAATCGTGCATGCTGAAATTCGAAAACTCGTTCACACGCGCCCACGCATGCACCGCAAGCGTGCGCACACGCGCCGCGAACGCTCACACACGCATACACGCACTCGCCCGCATGTAAACGCAAATACGGAGGCACACGCCTGCACAATCATACACAGAGCGCACAGGCGCATACAACCATACCCAGGCGCGCTCAAGACATGCACACGCATAACCACCCTATACCATCTTCGGCTGCTTCTCAAAAACCTGCGCGTGCTAACAGGATGCATAACACTCCCTCTACCATTACCTTGGCCACGGTGGCCGCATTTCGATGTGGGTGAAATGCGAAAACAACCGTGTAGTACTTAGATTTAGGTACACGTTAAAGAACCCCAGGTGGTCCAAATCTCCGGAGTCCCCCACTACGGCGTGTCTCATAACCGGAAAGTGGTTTTGGAATGTAAAACCCCCAAATTGAATTACCATTACCTTCTCAATGCCAAACGTAATAAATCGCTTTACAGTTTAAATTTGGCGCTTCTTCAATTCATTGTGCCCTCTGGCGCGAAGGTGCAAAACGATTTCCTCCTGCAGTGGGACTTCACCGCCCTTGTCTGACCTGTTTCAACTGCTTTAACGCACCACCAATGTTCTGCCTAAGTGCCAAAATACACATGTTGTTAGAAGGGGCTACCCACTTGTTGTAGTCAGTTGAAACTTTTTGACCCTCAGCTGATATTCCGAAATATTTTCAAAAAAATTTTCCCATTGAGTTACACTTGTGCGTTGCAGTGAAGTTCCGAATGAGAATGTCCAGAATTCCTGGACATGTCCTTGACAGAAGCAGTAAACTTCTGCTGGTGGCAGTTACTTTTGTGGGGCTCCCTGCTTTCGCGTGAAGAACTTGCTGAAGAGCTCGGGAAGAATTGCTCTGATGAAAAATTCCTTTGCACTTGCAAACATCAGGTCGCAGAACTCTTCGTCTCTTCTAATTCTGTGCACATGAAAAAGGTCTGGAGCCCAAACAATGAAATCACTATAGCTAACCTTGCATATTGTCATCTGGGCTTGCACTTGGTAAAAATACTCATGCTGCTTAGGAAGCTGCAGAACTCCATTAATGTCCATCAAACACGACCTAGCCTCGGTGAATGAGGAGGCATCACGCAGCAAATAGGGGCGTTTCACTTCGGCTGCACCTCTCCCACAGGACGAGCATGAAATCAGAGCGTCTGGTGTTGCTCCGGCAAATGGATATGATTCACTTAAGTGAAATCCAGACCTGAAGCACTTGAAATCTTTGTGCTTCTTCTTCTGATGATCTTCATATGTCTTCAGCGTGTCTCGTTCATGTTCCAAACCCCATGCCATGGCAGGAGTCTTTAGTATAGATTTTTCTGGGTAACATTGATTTCAGTAATGATAGGCTAGGATCATCTATGGCTGTTCGGGAGACTGTTTTCATAACAGAGGCTCTCACTCTACCCGCTCGGTAAAGGTGCCAGTCTGGTGAATTGGTGCAATGCGCTCCGAGTTTTCCCCTAAGTGTGAAACAGACTGTACACACATGCGTGTACTACGTCGTAGCGCCTAAGACAGACAAGTTTTCGCGCATTCTGTGGCCCCAACATTATTGTAACTAACGTTGTTATATTTGGAGTAGTTTAGAAGCACAGTTGCCGCGTCCGGCCTATTGACGCAGTTAGCGAAAAGCAGCTCGGCTGTGTGCCGCAGTTAGTTTCGCGTGTTCTGAATCTTACTGGTAGAAGTTCGTGACGCATTGACCCGAAAAAGTATTGTAATTTATTTGGTAACTTTTTGGGATATCTTGAGGCTTTCTCGCCGCGCCTGGGGTTGTGAAGCTGTTAGCAAGAAAGCAAGCCGGCCATAGTGAGTTAGTTTTGTGTGTACTGAATTTTAGTGGGACAAGTTTGTGACGCATTTTATAGCCTTGCAATTCAACATATACCTTATTTCGGTACTCACGCTTCCCGAAAACGCGACGAGCGATTGCCGAGAGTGATAACACGGAAGTGTTGCATGCGCCGGCAGGACGCGTAAAAGATAACACGGAAGAGCTCAAGAACATGACATTTATGTATTCTGAGCGACTGAAAACAGGCTTTGCACCCACGAGTCTGACTTGAGTACGATTAGAAGGCATTCTGCGAGCGTGTAACATGGTCTCGCTGAGCCTGTGTTGTAGCCACCTTTGTGTACTTGGCGTACCATAGTGTCTACTGAGGCCAAGTTGTTTTGGAAACGCGCAGTCACCCGTGTATTTGTGCACTTAAAGTGCAGGAAATAATGCCCGGGAAAGGAGGGGTGCTTGAAGATCGTATGTTCAGATTTTATGGCATTGTTTGGGAGGAGTCTTTGCTGCGAAATGTACGTAAAAGTGAATTTATCTGTAATGCCGCTCATTCACCACTTACGCACGTTTCGCCTCTACACGCAATACTCCTGTTAGGTCAATATACCGAAACGATACATGCTTGTAATTTGCTTTCAGCTGATGGCATCCGGTGGAGCATCGTACGGCAACGACTGCTGCTTACCTGGTGCCATAACTTTGGATGAATGCAGAAGAAGCCCGGAACGAGCATTTATATAGAGCAAAATAAACATTTCATCATTTCAGAAGACGTTTTTCGTTTTCTCTATGAAATTGCACCTGACAGATTCGGCGTAGTCTTGTAAAGGTCAATCGCAATCATTTCTACTTAACAATGAAACGATTCCACGCCAAGGCCACGCGAGGTTCAGCAGAAGCGAAAAAAGAAATGAATGCAGCGCCGAGCAGCGGAGCCGGCGCGGCGTGTACCAACTGGTGTTCAAAACGCGCGCGCTCAAAACCGAAACCGGAAAGAGTCAACAACATCCGCTTGGTGTGCTACAGTCAATTCGGCCGCTGGGCTCGATGGGAGTGTCCGCTCTTGTTGAAATTTCTTTCTCTATGACGTCGCTGTCAACGAACGCTACGCCGTAAACGCGAGCGCCGGGCGCGCTGGTTGAACGCCCTCTTTCCGCTGTCTATTCGCCTTCGCTGCGCGTTCTGAACGGAAGAGGGGCCCAAGAGCATCAACGCCTTACATGCATGTTTAGCGACGCCTGCTCCCAGCATGAATGCACGGCACGAGCGCACCCCACATGAAACATTCTGCTAAGGCGAATAGTTTAGCGACCATTTTGCGAAATAAATTTTTTAGCCCGCATTTTCGTGCAATTATTTTGTGGGGTATTGATAGAGCTGCAGCCGACAATTCTGCGGCGCAACGCATCGGGTACATGAGCTCGATACTGGGTCATTCTTTGCCATTTGTGCCCAGTCAAGCCGGCGGAAAGAGGGGTGTCTTCCGGCGTATGACACCCCCCCCCCCTAGCTTGCACCCGGGGCCCCCGGCACCCCTGTTGCTATGTCACTGAAGACGGATCACGATTGCCGTTGTGTGGCAAGGTACGACCCAAAGGGTGTACACGTAGAGACACTATGGTGTACATTTGTTTAAGAGCGAATTGGTCAACGCACAGTGCTCGCGCATCCGGTCAGTGACGCATATATCGGCCTGTTTGGTAAATGACCGGATGCGCGAGTTTGTGTGTTGACCAATTCTCAAGGAGATGGTCACCTGGCTTTTCATTGTCGTCTGTGCACCACTTTTTGAAAATGTGGCGATTCTTGGCAGGGTTAGGGTACAAAAACCGAAAGAGAAATACTTGAGGCGTTTTATATCAGTACAAGAGGAAGGAAAATGCATCAGTGTTCCGTCTATCTCTCTGAGCGAAAAGATCGAGATAGCACTTCTAAAAGGCTGAATTTAAAGATGAGTTAGGGCAGAATGGTGCTCTCATCAATTTAAAGATGTTGTACCTTGCTAAGAGCATTGCGCATGCGTTGGCGGTTTGATGTTCGAGGGTGATCCGTGTTTTCATATATATGTCAGGGGCTATTAGCCCCGAGAATTAGGAGTGGCGCCCTCTCGCGAGTGACGTCACGGCCAGGACGCCGCTCGCTCCGGCTCGCTCGGCTGCCGCGCGCGCTCGTTCCCTTCGTGTATGCTTTCGGTATGGGTGGCTCGAGCGGTACGTATTGAAGAATACGTCGGCTTCTTTCAGCTGCCATACCTTAACCACAGTTTCTTCAAAAGCGTGTGAGTCGAGAAACTTTGCGGCTTGGATATCGCAAGCTAAGTAGCGTTAAAGGGGTCTACTAGGTTTTGCAATGCATATATGCGCCGTGTCTATCGGTAAATTTTGACTAAAAAAAGAATATCTGCAAATTCAACGCGCGAAGTTGTGTATGATGCTTCGCTAAACACTTAACATTCCTTTAGTATTTAGCTATGAGAGGCATTGCATTTTACGTGGAAGAAAAATTTGGTAATTGGCGTCAACATGTTATCTGATTTTAGAAAGACACTGCCCAGCGAAGCTCTCATCATGATTCCTATTACTCTGGTGTGTTGTTCTATTCAAATATGGCCATTCATTAATGCGTAAAAAAATAGTTAGGCGCACATTTCTTATGAAGAAGTTTGCTGCTACTTTCATCCCCCTCTGAAACAGGCCTCCAAAAAACGAATTGCTAATGGCTGCTAACACGACGGCGCGTCATGTAGAGTATTAAACTATAGTAGCAATCACCTGACAGAAAAGTTTCGTTGTTAAGATCGAGAGCCACTCATTTGAAAGTGATGAAATGTTTCATAGTGGCCCTCAGTAGCCTTTATCGACAATATGGCACACCCCTGATCACGTAACGGTAGCAATCGACTGTCCGTATGGCGAGGCACGCTATGTTCGCGAAACCCATCAGTTCACTACAACTTCGAATTAAAACCATAAAGCATTTTTTTTACAGCGCCAACTGTAATGGCTAAAGTATTCTCGAGCTACTACACCACAGCTTAGATTTCCTGTATACAAAAGGAAAATTCAAGCACCTTCTGTCTCACCATGTCTCGATCCAGCGTTATTCAATTATACAAACGGATAACTATTCGCTTGGTCGGTACATAAAAGAGAACCTTGCAGGCAAATTAAGTTTGCTCCAATCCAATCGCAAACATTCATAAAGAAAGCACCACAAGCCTTGCATATACTTTCACTTGATTTCTGACCCTCCACCGGGGGAATTTCGATATCTTCAATATGTCCCATACTACTAATCATTGACGCTTCGACTTCTTTCTGGCTGCAGCTATGCGGTCCAGCAGGCATACTTCACTAAAGAAATTGGGCCGAGCAGCCTGTGTCAGTTCGCCAAACAGATTCGTCATGTATATTCCTCAAGCGGCAAGCACCAGTAAATTTCTCAAGTGAGTTTGATTTGATTAATTAATTTCCATTTACACACACACATGTACAGAGGAGCGGTAAGTGGAGGTGGATGAGGGAGAAAAGTCGCACAGACGCGGCTTTAGGTAACCTCACCCCCTTAGGTACAATATGGCTGCACGGGGTAACACATCAAGCGCCATATAAATTACATTTATATAGTGGCCATAAAACATTGCAGTTATACAATATATGAAAGAACAGTGAAATATTTCCACAATAACAATGCAAAACACACTGCGGCATTGAAATAAATAAATGATATACACATGGTAATATAGACAAAAAAAGAGGAACTTAGCTTACATTATTAATCATTAACAAACGCGCCCTAAAGTGGTGAGTTGAACGTGTAGCACGGAAAAGGAAATATATATTGGTACATTCCTATTTGTACTCTGTAAATAGCTGTAAGCCTTCATTAACTTTACTTCAAATTTCCGCCGCTTAAAAAAAATAAACACGTGAAGAACCGCCTAATGTTGACAAGCAGTCAAAGAAGCAAGTGAGGCGTGTAGAATCTAAGCTCCAGTATTAGTTAAGTCCCCGTGCTACTGCCGAGCGTTTCTGTGAGGAAATGCAAAAATTCGATATTATACCATGAACTACTCGTCGTGAGCAAACCTATTTTAGCGGAATAAAATCAATGTAACTGCTGTAGAAGTCATATATAGCCAGCTTTGTGACATACTTGTTGCACCGCGGCAGGTATGGTATCAAAACTGGATTCCTATAGGCTATGCTTTTGCGATTGTCTATCCGCGCATGAAAAACCCGCAATGGGCTGGTCTGCGTCGCTTCGGCTGGCACTGTAGCGTTGCCTTCGAGAGCTGCATTGTTGTCTAAGAAATTAGCTCTTTGAATAAATGTTCGCAAAGGAAGACGTCGTAAAAATATATTTGAGACGACCACCATAAGTATACAAGCAGAGAGAACGAGGGCGAACAAACGAAAACACCGGAGAAAGCGCCCGGACAACGCCCGAACTGTAGCAGACGACAGGCGCGAGTCCTTGCCCTGACGTCACGCGAACGGCGCTCGCAGGCGCCGCCCGTGTTCGTTCTCGGGGCTAATAGTCCAGCGTTCTGGTGCCTCTTCTTTCTTTCGTGCTTGCGTCTGAATTTTTTCGCTGGTTTTCTCAAGTGTCAGCGTGAACCAACTCACCCAGCAAGCATCACTTCTACCGTTATACCGGCGTCAAACGATCACTTTCGATCGCGATCATGCCCGATCCGGATCGAAATTCTAGGCTGCGATTGACTCCCTCACGCAGTTTGCGCAAAGGAACCAATTGCAGCCGAGAAATTCGATCCGAGTCCGGCTTGATCGCGATCAAAAGTGCGCCGTGTGACACCCGTATTAGTTACTGCTTTTTTTTCGTCTAGCTTTTTCTCTAGAGTGTAGTATATTAACTCTATGGATTACCCGCTTTGTTGCTATTAATTTTTTTGCTCAGCCTCACAGAACTATGTAACCATGTCTGTAATACCCCTGTCAAGCGGGCAAGTTAAGTGCACTAACGGCGAGGGCACTCGGTTTTTAAGTGCACTTTCCCAAATCATAACGTCGCAGCGGAGTGTACTCTCAGATGAGCGCACTCAAGTCGGAGTACGTTCACGGAACGCACTTTGCTACAGTGTACTAGAATAGGTACAGTGGCTGGAATAGGGGAAGTGTGCGCAAGGCGCCGCCTCTCGCGCGGGCTTCTCGGATGTTCCGCTCAGGTGGCGCTCGCATTCGCTTACACGTCGCTCGGAGGCGGCGGTCTGCTGTAGCACTGTCGCATTCCAGCCGCGGCACTGAGGCAGCTTGGTGTTCTACATTCCTTTTTTTAGATTAGCTGCAGTCACAATGAAGCCATATCTGATGCAGCTACGATCGCATGGCCTCCGCACTTCGCTTTGCGCTGTTGCAAAAGCCGGTCCAAAATGCATTTACAGCTGCCTATTCCGTACATGGTGGCGTACATGGTCTGGTGGCGTTGATTCTACAGCGGAGGCCACGCGATCGCAGTTTCACATGTTTACTAGACTAAACACAGAGCGCATTAGTGCCGAGATCTGCGTTTATCCATTCGACAAGCGACGCTGATCTGTTGAACGGCGCCATGTTTGACCTATATCCGAAACTAATTTATCACGACCGCGGCATTAGCTTCTAAATAATACTGCGAAAATGACCTTATTGTAACTGCCTCCGTGCCCTCCTGCCGATCTTGCTCCTCATTAACCCGTGAGGTCTGAGTTAGTTAATCGGTTCACCTTGTGAGATCACCTGCATTACTGGAGATTCAAAATTGCTGGCATGCTGGTGTTGACTACTGATTCCTAACAAACAGGCACCATATAGCACTGTGTATGAAAATAAAGAATAACTGAGATCAACACAAGCTTCTTAATTTTTATCAGTTTTATTCAGCAAGTTAAGATTAGGCAAAGTGAGCATCCGCATTGTTATGTCGTATGTAGTGCGGCGCATCTTCAGATGTTTCTTTTTTTCTCGCGTTGATATTCTTTCTTTGTTCAAAGACTTGATGTAAAAGTGAAGTCATGTCAAGATAAAAAATTTCACTATATTGCTTGACAGTGCTTCTTTGTGGGCATCACAACCAATGGAAGGCACGTGTTGCATACAATGCAAAATATCGCTGACGCTATCTCTTTGTACTTTCTTCCAACTGAACCACATTGTGAAGCTATCCTCCAAAGCTTCCGCGAATGAAAAAAGTTGTCTTGAGAGATATAGAAGCCCTCCTTTATCACAAAACTGGGTGAAAGATGAGAGAGCTTCATCTGAATTCTCAACCGATGTCAGCAGCTGCTCAAAGCAGTCCCGACATTTCGTTGTTGGTATTTTCCGTCGGGCCACATAGCCAGCCAAATAAAATACCAGCCTTGCATCACTATGCTTCCCCGGATAAGGATGATCAGTGCACAAGGATGAGGTTTCAAGCACGCTGGAGGCTTCGTCAATTCTTCCTGCACCAATCAAGTTGTCCACTTGGTCGGCTGCCTCAGCTGGTCCGACAAATGACACGATTGCGCCACCTGAGCAGTTGCCTGTGTCTAGAGCTTTTACTAAATTATTGAAGCTCAGACAGTTAACAGCAGTAAGGAACTGTGCTGAGTTTGGATGATAATTACATCCCGAAAACTGGCGAATTATGCCAAACAACTTCTCCATGGGATCCTGCTCAGGCGGGAAGTCAGCAAATATAACGGTAAGCTACCTTTAACGGTTCTTCGCTGAGAATGTGCTTTCCCCACCGGCTGGACGGAAGACGGACATTCTTATAGTGATGTGCGTCTTCATTGTCGGAAGGCACAGGTAGATCAAGGTGATCAACATCGTTTTGCGAAGGTGGTTGCAGCGGCCCATCCTTTCGACGCCTTTTTGATGGCACTGGGGAATGCAAGCTTGACCTCTCTTTAGGCTTTCTTTTCTTCGGAACTGCCTTGGAGAGGTACTTTGGTACATTTGGAAATATCGTCGGTACGGCGCCCGGCAGAAGAAGTGGCCTGCTTCGGTCCAAGAGCACTGTTTGGCCGTCAATTGAGTGTTCAAAGTGTCGTGAGATGAACTGCTGATCGAAAGGCAGCTCCCATACGGCTGCGTTGCATTCAAGCGGCTTGTCTGCTCTCGGTATGTTCCTTTGCCACTTCTGAAACACGGCGTCTTCCTTCGGGACTCCGAACAATGAAAACTTGTTCTTGCATGACCTATAACCAATCGTGCATCTGGGCACAAAACAATGGCTTTGACGGCGGCTCATTGTGCGTAATTCGCACAAACTTCTACGAAAATCTTAGCAAGCAGACTGAAAAAACTCCGACAACACGTGTAGGAAACTCGCAGTCACCCGCTGTAAAAGCGGTCAACTCGACGACGACGTGTAAACGGGATCGAGCGCCATTTGGCGGTGGCATCGCTAGGCAGCGTCAGCGACTCCCATAGTGGCCGCTCGGGGATAATCACACTTCCCCTTTCTAGCCACTGTAGAATAGGGGCAGTGTGTTCAGGAAGCACTCGCCGCTGAGGCGCTTCATGTAGATAGCACGAGATGGCGCTGTAGGAACATGGGCTGTACGGAACCGTACGGCGCAGTGTCAGCGCTGCACGCTGATAAATTGATAATCGTTTTCTGTTACAATCAAATAGACGTGCAAATGCTCGGCGGATGTTAAGATGCATCTCCGAAACTCACTACATATAAGAGATGAATGGTATGTGCACTCCTAGCGCATCTCAACGCCCATTATAGACGCATTTATTAACCTGACAGCAAAGGTTTCGCAGACGCAGAAGTAATGGCGTAAAGCCGTTAAACTTGTTTTGAGCTACGTTGCCACGTAACCAGAAATTATTCGAACAGGAAAGTCGGCTGCTAATACCGCCGTAGTAAAGGACATCGAATTGATTTAAACCAGCTCGGATTCCAGGTGCACACATTTTCTTTTGCGGTTCGCATTCATAAAAAAGCGGCCGCGGCATCCGCGACCCAACGTCAAGCGTTTAGTTCCTCAGCCGCTGTTGTAGAAGAGAAAGCAAAACAACATGCACGTACATAGCCCAAAGCCAAAGAGCTTCCCTGCTTGGCATTTACCTTCTTTCGCGATAAACATTTGTCCCTCGTTCTGTTTCGCGAACCCCCTGCAATTACATAAGTTTATTCGTGATTTATTTTTTTTATTTACATCATGAAGTATTCCTGAACGTCAGGCTCATGTGCGAGTATGAGACACACCGACATCCTACATTTCTATGGAAGGAATAAAACAGGTAGGAAAGGCGCTAAGTAAAAGGCATCTTTGCAAAACTACACACAGTATGCCAAAACACAGAAAAACAGTGCAAGTACATTCCTACCCAAACAATGGAGACCTACAGCGGAATTAATATGCGCAAATAAATTACTCCATTCATTTTTAATTATGTTAACAAAATTAGCTTTTTGAATGCACCAGAAAAAGTTGTGCATTCAGATGAAAAAGACAAAGAAGGGTCAGCATACATATGTTGCACCAGCCTGCTAAGAACAGTATCGCTAACTTTAAAGTGCAATTTCTTTTTTCGTCATGCTTCTCTTCACTGATTAACACTTTTTACGTAAAAGTGCAGCCTTGTTAGGACATAAAAACGCAAAACTGCTGATGTGAAATCATCAGCATGTAATTTGCAGCATATATGGCATAGCCAAATTTAAAGCTTTCACTAGAATCATGACATCAACTATGCTGTCGCTCCAAAGCTCCTCTTTGCGGAAGAATGTTGTGAATATGTTCCCTCAAGTTTCTTTAGTGCTTCGAAAAGCAACTTGGACGGATACTGCAATCCTCCCCTGTCACAAATTTCGTGAATTTTGAGACTGCTACTGACACTAGAGTTCTGCAAAAGAAGAGAGCGGCAGTCCTCACATTTCTTGCGAGCAAAAAATTTCTTCGCGACATACCCGGCCATATATAACGGATGAGCCGGTCACGGCTCCTTTCCTCCACATAAGCCTGGTGCGCTCTGCCGGAGTATTGTTTAGCCTTTGCTCTACCAGCGTAAAATTTCCAGCTTCAACGAACGCAAAAATTGTGGCGCAACGTCCCCTTCCTTGTCAGAATTATCAAGTGAGTGAAGTAGCGATACCAAATGTTTGCTGACCTCTGTGTTCCCTGTTTGCATTGCCTTCGCCAAGATATAAAAAGGCAATTCACAACAATTAAAAATTGAGGCGGCGTTGGGTGATCGTTGGATCCGCACGACTACTCCCCCCTCACAAGTTCTCCAACTTTTATTGGCTTAGTCTAGATGTCAATAGGTATTTAAAACCCTCTCCTTCCAAGTATTCTAACAGAGCCAAAGTGCTGCACAATGTCGCACGGAGCCCATCTGCCGTCGACTGGCTCAAGCCGCAAAGTCCTTTTGCAATGGAAAGCATATTTAACGCCAGCGAACAGGGACAGAAGGGAGACGACACCAGAATGCGCTAACTTCAACAACTTGATTTTCAGGAAACGCCCACCTATTTAACCCATGCACAGTTAAATAGGCGGGTGTTTCCTGACAATCAAGTTAAAGTTAGCGCATTGTGGTGTCGTCTCCCTTCTGTCCTTGTTCGCTGGCGCTAAATATGCTTTCCAAGTCAGTCTACCAACACGCCCAACAAATGGCAATCCTTTTGCATGTGACTCCCAACGAGACAGAAACTCGAGAAATTCCTTCAGAGCCCTTCAGAGCAAGCACATATATGGCAAGCACGCTGCAACTGGCCGCAACACCACAGAACGCAACACACGGAGAACGCGTCCGTACAGCCCGTGCGACTGCAGCGCCGCCGCCAACATCCGGGACCTGTCTACGCTCCCGGCTTCAAAGCGGTGCGTGGCGCGCTGCGCCGTCTGAACACACTGCCCCCATCTAGTACACTGTAGCCTCGATGACAACGGTTTGAAGGAGTGCCTAGCCTCGCCACCAACGCTTTCAACGACGCAAAATATAATGCATAGAAAAAGGACACAAAAGTTCATTTCAGTTATTGAGCAGCTTTTCACAATATAATTTGAGTTTAGCGAGAAGCGAAACAGCACAATAAAGAAAGGAATTTATCGTGTACGCAACTAACGGCGCCAGAATGATGCGGCACAGCGGCGCCGCCATGTTCCTTCAGTCGTGTTTTTTTTTTGTGTGTGTGTGAAAGCGTGCTGACCACGACAGTCGTGCTTTCCTCGGGCAGAGAGAGAGAGAAACAACTTTATTGACCAAGAGGTTCGGGCACGTAGGTCCCAGGGTCCCCGCACGACCCCACTGCGCTATACGTTTGTGAGTTCATGGAGTTCCATGACGTGGGCGGCCCGGTCAGTGGCGATCTTCTGCCTGGCCGGGTCCGTCGAGCGCAGGAGGGTCTCCCATTCCTCCCATGTAGTCAGGAGCTCCGGGCCCCGCGGGGGAGGGTCCGCCGGGCATTCAAGGAGAATGTGGGTAAGCGTAGCATGGGGGTGAGTGCATTGAGCACACGAGGGGGTGTATGCTCCCGGGCGGATGCGGGAGAGGAAATAGGGGGAGGGAAGGGTGCGGGTCTGGAGGCGGCGCCATAGTATTTGGTGATAGTTGCCAAGGGATTGGTGGGGCGGGGGGTATAGCTGACGTTCGGCGCGATATGCCTGGGTCAGCTCGCTGAAAGAGTGCATGCGCTCCCGGGAAGAGCTCGACTCCGATTCCGCCGCCGCCCGGTTGATGAGACCTCGGGCGTGGTCATTGGCGGCTTCGTTGCCGGGGTTCCCAGAGTGCGCAGGCACCCAGATCAGTTCCACCTGGCGGGGCGGGTTTGCGGAGGGCGAGCTGAGAATGCGGAAGGCGGTCTCGTGGACTCGTCCTCGTGCAAAATTTAGGAGTGCGGTTTTTGAGTCGGAAAGGACGTACCGAGCATTAGTGTGTGTAAGGGCAAGCGCGATCGCCGCTTCTTCCGAGGATTCCGGGGTGGATGCACCAGGAAGGTGGAGAGTTGCGATGGGTTGGAGAGTATTGTCGACGGCTACAGCTATCGCGTCGTCGCCCGTGCAGGCCGCATCCACCCATACGGCGTCAGCTTCGTTACCGTAGTATTTGTGCAGAGCTTTTGCGCGGGCTTTGCGGCGGGCCGAATGATAGGTGGCGTGGGTGTTCCGAGGGAGAGGTTTTACCGTGAGCTGAGTGTGTATGGGGCGGGGAACTGATAGGAGTGTGGGGTCGGCTGCTGGTATGTGAATTCGGAGAGCGTCTAGTATGTAACGTCCTGTGATAGATTGAGCTAAACGAGTGTATTGTGCTTGCCTGTGGGCCTCTGAGTTCGTGTGTGGTGTTGTGGAGCCCAAGCTGGAGAAGTTTGGTGGTTTGCGTGTTAGGGGGGAGGTGTAGGGCCACCTTGTAGGCTTTGCGAAGCATAGCATCTAGGGTGGCGATTTCTTCTTGTCGAAGTCGAAGATATGGTATTGTGTAGAGGAAAGGGCTAAGTATGAAGGCATGAATGAGACGACACAAATCGCGCTCCTTCATGCCATAGTGTTTGCCGGAAACTCTTCGGATGAGGTGCGACAGCGCTTCCGTCACCCGCTTGAGTTTCCGGATAGTGAAAGTGTTCCGGCCGTTGCTCTGGATGTGTAGGCCCAAGATCCGCAGTGTGTCGACCTCCGGGACGGAGTGTCCGGCCAGAGTAACGGTGATTGGGGCGGTGGGAAGAGTACGTGGTGAGGGACGCATGAAAATTATCTGAGACTTTTCTGGGGAACAGGATAGACCAATGCTTTGTGCGTGCTGTTGTGTGATGTTTGCAGCGGTTTGTAAGGTTTCCTCTATGTCACCATCACTGCCGTGGGTGGTCCACAGAGTGATGTCATCTGCATAGAGGGTGTGGTGAAGGTGAGGGATATCTTGAAGAGCATGGGCTAAGGGAATGAGTGTGGAATTGAAGAGAAAAGGGGAAAGGACAGAACCTTGCGGAGTACCCACTCCGCTGAGGGTGTACGGAGGGGACGCATGGGAGCCCATATGAACCTCGGCCGTGCGTCCGGAGAGGAACGCTTGTATGTACGCGTACATGCGGGCGCCTACATCGAGGGGGGAGAGAGCCGCCATGATCGCTTGGTGTTCTACGCGATCAAAGGCCTTGGACAAGTCCAGGGCCAAGACGGCTTTAGTATGAGCTGGGATGAGAGGGTCAAAGATGTCGTGCGTCAATTGAAGCATTGCATCTTGGGCGGAGAGACCTGGGCGGAAGCCCACCATGCTGTGCGGATATAGGTTGTGGTCGTGCATATGCTGATTGAGTCTGTTTAAAGCAACATGCTCCAGAAGCTTCCCGAGACATGATGTGAGTGATATGGGGCGGAGGTTTGATATGGTGTGGGGTTTGTTCTGTTTCGCGATGAAGATAATTTTGGCATGGCGCCAGGACTGTGGCAGGGTGCCCTCTCTCCAGCATTGATTAAAATATTCTGTAATCTGTGTGATAGATTGATCGTCCAGGTTACGGAGCATAGAGTTTGTTATTCTGTCCTTTCCCGGTGCAGAGCTTGTGCGGATGTTTTGCAGGGCCATGCGGACCTCTTGTTCCGAAATATCGGTGTCAAGGGCCTCATTCGCGGCTCCTGTGTAGGGTGGTAGAGGGGGGGAGGTGCCGGGTGCCGTGTGTTCTGTCCGGAGTTGGTCCAGAAGGGTGTCGGGGGAGAGCGTGGAGTTGTGGATGAGGCGTGTGATGTGATGTTGTGATGCTGTGCGCGAGTGTGTGGGGTCAACAAGATGCCGTAGGAGTTGCCATGCGTTCTTGGTAGAGAGGTTGCCAGATATACTGTTGCACACCTGACCCCAGTTGGAACGGCACAGTTCCTCGGCGTGTGCAGCGATTTGTGTCTGTAGCGCGGCCAGTCTTCGTTTTAGCTTTCTGTTATGTTTTTGGCTTTTCCATCTCTCTAGGATGCTGTGGTGTGCCTCCCAGAGGTGGGCTAGGCGCGTGTCCAGTGTTGGGGTGTCGGGTGACGTGGTAATGTGTTGCGTGTGTGCGGTTATGTCGTTTAGGAGAGATGCGACCCACTGATCAATGTCTTGTATCGGGGTGTCTGGGTGTTCTTGTCGTGCGGACCGGATTGCATCCCATTTGATAAGATTGTGGGTGAGGAGTCGAGGGCTGTGTTGTGTGTGAGGTATTTGGATGGCTATTATGTAATGGTCGCTTCCGAGTGTGTGTTGCGTTCGTGACCACGAGATACCTTTGAGGCAACGGCTAAGTGTAAGGTCCGGACTAGTATCCATGGTTACACTGTTGCCAATTCGGGTTGGTGTGTGAAAGTTGTTATGTGTAGTAAGGCGCAGGTCTTGGACAGTACTCCAAAGCCTGCGACCCCGTGCTGTGGTGTACCGATAACCCCAGTCTGTATGCTGAGAATTAAGGTCGCCTCCTATGAGTAGGGGATTTCGGCCCGCGATGCTATGAATTTTATGGAGTAGAGTATCGAGAGTGGTCATAGCTTGGCGCGGGGTGTGGTATATGTTGGCAATAAAGATCGGAGGTGTATTACGTTTCGTGGGGATGATTTCAATGAGGACACACGGAGTGGTGGCGGTGATTGTGTGTTCTTGGAAGGTAATAGTGCGATGTATCAGTGTGGATACCCGAGGGTTGGCGGTGGTGTCTGAGTGTACTGCGTGGTAACTGGGAAGTTTGGCTTGGTGTTGTGTGTCCTGCAACAAAAGGATCTTAGGTATGGCAGGGAGGGTAGGTATTAAGAGCTGCAGCGGCGCGCGCTTGCCCCGAAAGCCGCGGCAGTTCCATTGAATTAGTGATAGGTGGGTAGAATTATCCCGGCCCGCCATATTGGAGCGTGGGTGGGGCGAGGATAGGTTCTCGTGGTGGTAGTGGAATAGGAGGAGTAGGTAGGTGTAGGATGGAGGAAGGGGGAACCTCCTGTGAAGAGCTGGTGCTTGTCTCTAGCCTCTGAAGGCGCGTCTCAAATTGTGCAAAAGTACGTTCGAGAGTTAGGCTTAAGCGTGTGAAAAGTGTGTCCATCTGTTGCTCAAGGCGAGAAGATAGCTGTTCGGCGAGTGTTGTGAACTTGGTTTCGAGGCGCGTCTCCAGAGCTACCAATTTGGCGTCAAATTTGGATTCCAAGTCTTTAAGATCAGCCTGATAATCGGCATGCGAGTCCGATGTGCGTTTCTTTTTATGGGGGGGTGAGGCGGGTATGGCAGGTGCGGTGGGTGATTCTGCAGTGGGTGGGAGGATTCGCTCTGGGGAGGGTTGCTGGGGTGTGGAGGGGGGAACGGGGTTGTGTGTTAAAAGTGTTGTGAGGCGGCTTACCTCCACACGCAGAGCCCGAAGCTCCTGGTCGCGGGGGTCCGGGGTATGCGGGGTGTTGCTTGCCAGTTTTATGTTCACGTTGGGCGTCGTCAGCTTGTCCGCCCATGTCGGTCGGTCCGAGCTCTTAGAGCGCCCTGTTTGTAGGCCGGCAGATGGTTCCGAGCGTTGGAATCCTGAACTGCGCGGTGAGTTGTGGTCGTCTTGTCGCCGGGATTGTGCTTCGCGTTCGGGGGTAGGCTTCGTTGTCCTGTGTAGGTGGCGGTGCTCGCATTCCCGGGTTCCGGACAAGTGCGGGCCTTGGCAGATGATGCAAACGGGAGTGCATGTTGGATTTGGTTCCTTCGGGTGTGACTCGCCGCATCTGGGGCACTTGTGTGTCCTAGGTTGGATACAAACATCTGTGCGGTGGCCTATGGTCCGGCAGTTGCTACAGGTCTCGATCCTTGGTGTGTAAGGCGTGCACATATGCAGTCCTCCGCCATAAACAATTTTTCGGGGGACGATGGCTTGACCGAAGGTGATAAGTATAGAGCGTGTAAGACCCATCCGTCGAGCATCTAGTATAGTAGCGTAGGGGTTGCGGGCGATCAAGTCTGCTAGAAGCTCTTGCGGCGATTCTTTCCAGTAGGCATTCGTGATGACTCCCCTAACTGAGCCATCAGGGGGTGCGATATATGCCGCCATGGCATACTCACGTTGGTTGTAGATGATGTGCTGGAGTTGCACAAGCTTGAGAGCGTCATCTTGATTCGCCGCAGACACTATGCAAGTGTTATTGACCGGGTGAATTCGAAGTGTCAGCGTGGAGGGGTCGGTAAGTGCAGCGGCCTGCATGAGAGCGGTGAGGAGGTAGCGTGGCTGGAGCATCGTCAGGTCAAGGCCTCCCTGGGAGCGGAAGACGACTTTATATTCGTCTGGCGGAAGAGCCGGCAGCTGCTTGATCTTTTGTGCAGCTGTACGGAGCACGCGTAGCTGCGTCGAGGAGCTGTGTGGTGCGGGAGTTGTGGCGGTATCCCGCGTTTCCCGCGGCTGACTCTGCGATTCCCGACCGGTAGGATCGGCGCTTGGATCTTGGGTCGCTTTTCTGGTTTTCCGGTGATTCGCCTGTGTTCTCAGGACTTGGGTCCAGTCCCGAGGGTCATACTGGCTCGGGTCCATGTCGGTACCTTGCACCTGAACCTCCATGCTGTATGAAAGCGTTGGTGTAGTCGTGCGCACTCGAGATAGCAGCGACCGGCAGTTTTCGCCGTCGCGGCGGCCGAGCGTCTCGCCGGAGCTGGGGAGCCGGAGTCACCGGGGTTTCGAGGCGAGCCGTGCCGCTCGCGGTGCCTCGGGGGCCCCCGGCTGGGGGCGGCGGTTCGGGCCGAAGTACGTGCCGTGGAGCAGTGTTTAGGCACGTCTGACCTCGGCAAGCGCGTGTGGTGTTCTCCTTCCTCGGGCAAGCAGCTCGTGCAAGTAATATGCCGAACATCAAGGTGGCTGTCAGGCTGAGGCCTCCCACTGAAAGGCGAGTTGGAGTTACGTTATGCGGTTATCACTAGACAGTTTTAGTATAGCGTATGCTATACCATTGCGTACGCTAAAAAATAGCGGATCGTCACTGTGCATGCGCTGAACGCTAAACAAAATAGCGGGTATAGCGGGCGTACGCAACGCAAACGAGTTAGCGTTAGCGTTTTTGCGTGGTTTGCGGAGTTTGCGGGAAACATGGCGGCGGTCCTGGCTGTCCGCTTCGAATTGAATTTGGCGTTGCTTTTATAATATGCACTTCGTTCTTAGCAAATGACTGTGTAAACGGCTTTTGCTTAGTCTTAGGCCGCTTCGACGACAGAGTATTATGGATAACTTCGTGGTGTTTTCGAGATCGCTTCTCGTTTCGAACGAGTCGAAGCCTAACGAAAGGAACGTTCGAGATGTCAGCACCACCTATCGCTTCAGCCGCGAAATAGCCGCAACGCCGGCATGTAGCCTCAGAGATCCCAAGATATCGTCGGCCAACTAAAATTGTAGAAAACGTGCGCTGCTTAGCGTACGCTGTATTATAGCGTATAGCGTGCGCTATAGTTGCGTACGCTAAACTAAAAACTACTGTTTCACACTAACTGCTTATAGTGCGAGGCGTCGTTGCGTCTAGCATTTCGTGTGTCAAATTTCATACGTCTTACCATATAAACAGTGCAGCTGCATCGAATTCACAGCAGAACAATCAATAATGGAGTAGCTACGATGTGGTGGTAACAATGCGCGTTCGGTAGGATTGTTGCTTTTACAATAGACGCTGTTATTTCATCGCTCTATTGCTGGGACCTAACTGTGGCATTGGGAACAACACACCCTTTTATTCTACTGAACACGCACTTCCCGTTCCCCTTCTCGCGTTTTCTTTTTTTGCTACAGTTAACTGTCAGCTTGCTTTAAAACTCAACGGATGCGCAAATGAACTGGCCACCAGCTGATTACGTGCATCGAAACAAATAGCACGTTCTGCTTCAGGCGTGAAGCTGCAGAAAGTGTTTATTAGCAGTTTATGTGGTGCATAACCCCACAATCCACCCAAGATTACGAAAAGGCAAAGCCATTGATTTAGCATCGTCAACAACATGTCGAACACCCCATCTAAAATGGTAGTGCTTTCACTAAAGTGGCCGTATATGCGTGACGATACTCTGCACACTCAAAGTGAAATAGAGCGGCATTTAATATGCAGGAAGTCCAATCTGGCTCCAGCTCGATGCTTTTCTTTTTCCTAACTTTTTTCCAGCCACCGTTGAACGGAAGTGGCAAAAACAGGTGCACAAGCGTGTACAGGTTCCTCAGAAAGTAAACGGAGCACGCGAGCGCAGGCCGAACCCGTGATGTTCCGCACCTCACAGAAAAATTCCCATTCGTAGAAATGAAAGTTCGCTATTCCTCAGCCTTTCTACCCACAGGATTAGAAAAATATTCCCATAAGTTTCCCTGAAAAGAAAGTTCCTTGGCAAACGTGGTTGTTAGATGAAAGTTGCGTTGAGTGACCTTGCATGGTTTATTGGTCACTTTTGTGTATAACGCGTAAAACAAACATTCACTTTCTAATGTTTACTGTTCAATTCTGGGCATTTCTGCCGCATAGTCCAAAATTTGTCATCCAGCTTTAAAGTGATTCTCAGTTGTTTAACCAAGGAAATA
The DNA here is from genome assembly GCF_038994185.2 of Dermacentor albipictus. Classification (NCBI taxonomy): domain Eukaryota; kingdom Metazoa; phylum Arthropoda; class Arachnida; order Ixodida; family Ixodidae; genus Dermacentor; species Dermacentor albipictus. The sequence goes on along the minus strand of NW_027225573.1, from coordinate 5,635,024 downwards.
TTGACGCAGCAGTCTGCACTTTATGCCTTGTACCAACCATAATACAAGCTTTTCAATAATGGAGTATAAGAACATGAAACTGACTGATACTTAGTTGATCCCGTGCACTGAAATTGATGTGCTGTGGCTAGACTTTACAATGTCTTGTTCACTAGCATAATTTCAGTGTTTACTCCATGAATCGTAACTTTCCCGGAATATCGCAATGATTTCCCTTTCCTGAAAATTTGTGGGCAGCAATTCCTTGAAAAGAGGAAAATTACCTTCACGGAACATTACTGGGCCAAACTGCATTTCCGTGCATCAACGGTGGCAGCACGTACTACAGAGTACGCATGAAAAAGAAAATGTGGTGGCAGTGTGACACACTTTTGACCACTGCTTTATCAAATGCTCAGGCAAACAAGCGTTTTTTGTAACCGCAGGTGCTAGGGAAGCGTCTTGCGCTTACAGCAACCATTTATCAACTTTGAGCAGCTCTTGCCAGAAGCATTTGCTTCCTGCACGTGCAGTATGCGTCGCTGCCTGAGTTTCCTTTCTTGAGGCATGCGACGATTGCTCTTGTTAACAATCGCCGTCATCTCGCTGTGAGCGGGAACATCATGATAGTGGTGCCGCATTAAGTTGATTTCAGAGCACGATAGACTGCTGCTATGTGCGATCAGTTAACACTTTTTATTCAAAGACCTAAAAGTAAATATTTTCAACGGAGATCAATCTGACTGGGTGGGAAATAGAGGAAAGAACTGCTCCAGCCAAAGGTAAAAAAGTTCAGGCATTTCGGCATTGGTGCGGTCCCTTCTTTAGGGGGTGACTGAAGTGACCGAAAAAAGTCTTTTCAGCTCCTGCCTTAGTGTTGCCGATTCCTCCTCTCTGTTGTGCAGCAAGGGCCTTGAGCATGCACAGGGTGAAGTGTACTCAATGACCGATGGATGTTGCTGTGAGTGTTTTGAATGTGCCATGACTCAAGGAGATGTCTTGTCGTGTTGGTCTTGGTTTCGACCACAGAGGTGGCTTTCAAATCAATTGCACAGTCATGCATCTCGCAGCGTTCAGGGAGAGCGCTGCGCGAGGCTTTGAGCTTTCGTATGTCGTTCTTGTTCTGGTGGATTCTGTCGGAAAAACTCGTTTTCCCCAATGTAAGTGGGGGGGTACTTTGAACATGACACTTCATAAACAATCCCCTGGCATTTCTCCGTGGATGCTCATTCCTTTGGCTGCATGAGCAACTGTGCGAGTGTTCACGCTGGCTTCTTCACTTACTAAAAATTTCGACCAAAAATCTTGAAAGCACTTCTTATCTCAAGAAACAAAGCTTGGCCCAGGACGCTTGCCACATATGCAGGAAGCAACTGCTTTTGGAAAGAGCTGCTTGCGACAAATGACTACTGCAAGTGCAGAATCTCCCCTAGCATCGACTGTTAAAATAAGCTGTCAATGAGGCAGTTGTCAAAAGCGTATCACAGTCATTGCAGATTTATCTCGTGCATGCGCAGTAGTACGTTCTGCCGCCGCTAGTGCGTTGTGATGCAAGGTCCATTTGATTCGCATGCACCACTGTGAAGCGTTTCATGGCAGGATACAAGAAGTCCCAAAGTTGCCCAGCTTGAATTCAGCAACGCAAGCATAACGCTACGCGTGAAGTTAATGGTGAGCTGCAGATGCAGTTAGTCCGCATATTCTGCATCGTCCATGTTAGTTTGAGAGGCATGGTAAAAATATGACGGATCTCAAACTGCAGGTATGGTTTGCTTCTTAGGCGTTTGGTCCTAAAAACAGCAGAAAAATGCCGCTCCTGTGCTACAGATAAGCAACCGACACCTTAGGGCATATCTTGAACTGAACTTCTGTCTTCTTTGGTAAACATGCAGAAGATCTTATTTTTCCCTCGGCATTACAGGGCAATAAACATCTAAGTGAACCACCAGTCCTGACATATTGATTGGGGCACGTTTAATCTGGAACAACGTTGGTTTGATCAGCACGGGAAGCTGAATAGTGTACACATGCATGAAAATTTAAGCACGTAAACACATCCGGTGTTGTATATATGCAGTAGGTGTGTGTAAGCGGGGTTTCAATCATGCATATGCCGGGGTGCTGTGTCACTGACTGCGCTGCTGCTTTGCACTTGCATGTCGTCACCATCAGTAGGGAGAGTGCAGAAAAATTGTGAACCAGTACTACATTTGTGCTGAACCTTTGGAAACGAACGGCACAGTTCAGAGGGTGCCATTGCTCTACCGCTGAACACGAATGGCAGGATGCGGCACATTGTGAACTAGCTAAAATGATGTAAGCAGATTGACCAAACCTTCGGTTTGGCCGACACTCCTGTCTTCCATTTACTTTCTGGGATGCCTGTACACTGTCACATAAAAGGTTAGGCACAGGTGCATGTCAAAGAACACCGTCTACTACAATGTCCCTCACAGACCACATGTGCACCTTTGGGACATCAAGCCTCAGTTATTCGTAGGATGTGTGACTTTGGAATGTGAAGCCCTATCAATTATGAGTGGCGCTGGCATCTGTGCAAGTCACTTCATCTTGTTTTTCTGCAGGCATGCGATTCTTTTTCTATTGGGGTTGTTTTTATTTTGACCATAACTGCTTTCTTCAAATGAAATGCTATGTAGACCAGAATTTTCAGCGCTTGTAGGTCGCAGCCATCTTTTTCTCGGGACTGTGCAAACTGGTGAATGAGGGAGAGGGTTGGCGCTCAGCCAGGTTCTTGTTGCATGCGCAACCCTCAGTCACTGCACCGGCCACACTGACAGATGGTGACTGAGGTCAGGATTATGTATGCTTGCTCTAAATGTGGGTGCGGCAATAAAAATATTCTGGTCTGTGTAGTAACAAGTTTTTTTACCCTGTCTTACCAGTATTTTTTCTCTTTTAGGGAGATAAACAATGGCAAAAAGGCAATTTGGAAGGCACATGGCAGCACTATCTATCTGGAATCTGGAAAAACGAACTCGCTGCACACATTTGGTCTGTATACTTAAATATTTTACTGCTCTGGCACTTCAACTTTTGTAGTGCTGTATTTTTCAATCTTTACAGTAGGCATTGAGTCGCGAAGTTTGGCTAACGTACACTGATTGCTGTACATAAGTGATCGCACTTGTGTAAAGTGGTTAAACGGGTGCATCAAGCACGAAGAGCTGTTTTGGCACTATGCTATCTGAATCACAGCCGAGAAAGGGGTAATCACTCGATCATTACCACGTCTCGCCAGCATCAAAGCATGCATACCTGGGAATTGACAAAGTAGCACATGCACACCATACGCATGCTCGTGGCACTCTGCATGTGTATGCAAAGCCCACTGCTCAACAGCACAAGGCAAAATATGATTTGGTCTGCACAATAAGCAGTGACAGATTTCACAAACATTAACTTCACTCTTATTATACTGTGATTTGTATAGAAGGGCCTTAAAAGTATGCTTGCCTTGTTTAAAAGTTGGTTGAGGGATTATACAAGTTGTGTAATTTGACACAAAGGTCACTGGGTGGTGGGGCCTTTGTCAGATGAAGTGCATGTGCCTTTAGTTTATTTATCCCTGACATTGTACAGTTGATCCCGGATATATCGAACTCGAAGGGGATCGCGAAATAGTTTGATATATTGATAATTCAAAATATAAAATATGCATGTCAAAAGCGTCTCTAACAACTCCACACATCTCCGGGCAGTTTCTCGATGTCGTGACTAACGGGAGGGAACTTAGCGATCTGTGCCTCCGAGGCGCGTAAAAAAAACAAAAACACACTGCGATGACAAGAGTACTTTATTTCGGAAGAGTAAAATCGCTGACCTTTGCTTGCTTTTTCTTGTGCACCATCAAGTTCATTAAGCTGTCCTCAAGCTTGTTGACAGTGTCCAAATGAGAAAGCCCAGCTCCTTCCATTGTGCCACTACAGCGGTGAGTGATGCTGAAAGCTGATGCAAGCTCAGCTGCAGTGCATGGTGGTTGGTCCTCTTCGTCAAAACCTTTGCCGCTGCTCGAGTCTGCGTCCTCGTCACCCATGATGTCAGCCACAATCTCTTCATCAGCGTGATCCGCTACAGCTTGCGTGCCGTCGTCAGCGCTGACAATATCGCGTGCTGTAACGCCGCCTGGGAATGCCGAGAGCTCATGAAATTTGCAGTCCAAGTATTCAGCGTCATCGTCTTCACTGTCAAGACATCAGTTGTCTGCAGCTACCAAAAAGGCTGCTTTGTGGAAGCAATTCACTATTGCGCTATTCTTCACGTCGTTCCAAGCACCAGCCAGCATTAGAATGGCTCCGAGAAGGTCCACCTTGAGTTCGATTCCTAATCGAAGGTTGATTGGGAGTCACTGCACCAGTCGTCGTCTGTACCCAACTTTAAACGCTTTCACAATGCCTTGGTCGAGAGGCTTAAGTTTTGCCATTGTGTATGGCAGCAGAAGGAAGGAAGGAAGGAAAGAAACTTTATTTTTCAGAAAGAAAAGTAGGCGAGCGTGTTTGGGCCCTTAGTCCAGGGCTCCACTGGCGTGAGCGGCTCGCTGGGCTTGGTCCAGGAGAGCCACTTGGCTCTACTTTCCCTCGTCCGCAAGCCATGCCTCCCACTGCCTATTTAGCATAATTGGATGTGCAGTTATGTATGGGCTAGTAATATGTGAAGGCCGTTCCAGCCACTCCCATGTGATATGTTGTAATGTGGGTTTGTTAGAACACCATGGACAGATGTCCAGAAATCTAGTTGGGTTTATTTTACTGAGTTGATGCAGGTTGGGGAAGCTGTTTGTTTGAATGCATCACCAGTCCCTACTCTGCTGTCTGTTAAGCACCTTGTGTGCATGACCGTACTCTCTGCGTTCCTCCCGCTGTTGTAGAAGAATGTCACGAGTGCTTGGAAGAAGTCCCGCGCTCGGCTCGGCCGCAGCTCGGTTGTTGAATCCTCGAGCTGTACGGTCCGCCGCAACGTTGCCCTCGTGAGCCGGACACCAAATAATGTTGTGGTGTTCTGTTAGGGTTTGTCCCAAAATTCTACATGCCATTTTGGGTACCGTCCCTTTGAGAAACAGGCGACACGCTGTTTGCGAGTCGGAGAGTATGACTGCCGATTCGTTTCTGTGTTCCGCGTCTGCAATGGCCACGGCTATTGCAGCCGCTTCGGCCGCACACGTCGACCGAGTTACGACTGTGGCCGTCGTGACACATTGTTTTTGAGTGACTGCTAGCGTGTGAGTCTCTCTACTGGCTCTGCTAGCTTCTGTGTAGTACGCAGTAGAATTTCCCAAAACGATTCCGCAAGGTTGCAGCTCGTGCTCATCTTCTACCTGCATGGTATGTTGGGTGCATATTCCTTGGTATCAGTGCTACCGTAATACGAGATCTCGTGTCCCTGTCCAGTAACACTGTATCCTTGTCGCAGTATAGTGGTCGTGGTGTGAATCCCAGCTTTTCTAGAACTGCACATCCCTGGTTCGTTGAGCAGAGCTGCTCTCTTTTAGCTATGAGGACTGCTCTCGCCTATTTCTCAAAGGTGTTGTAGATGCCCAGTTTCTCAACTTTATCGGCTAAGGCTAAGCGGTGCCTTGAAGGCTTTCCTTATAATTGTATTAGGTAGCTTGTTTCATCTCCTGGTTTGTTAGTGCTTGGTAAGGGAGTGCATAGGTCACCCTGCTAATTATAAAGGCGTGGACCAGCCTGATCGTTTCTACTTCAGTTAGCCCATCTTTACTGCTAGATATCGTTCATATCATACGGGCTATGTTCCTTGCTGTTGCTCTCAACTTTTGGATGGTGTGTGTGGTGCCTCCGTTCTGTTGTACCCACATTCCCAGAATGCGCAGTATTTTCACCTCCCTAATGGGACATTCATTCAGATGTAACATTATTGGTACAATATCATTTTTTCTCGCGTATTTAGCCCTGATTCTGATTAGCTGGGTCTTCTCAGGAGAACATTTCATCCCTGCTCCGTCCGTGAAAGTCGTTAGCTTGTCCACTGCTCTCTGGTGTGTGCCCTGTTTTTCCACGTTCGACCTTCTTCGTGTCCAAAGGGTTATGTCGTCCCCGTAAAAAGTGACACCTAAATCTGGGTCCTGCTGTAGTTCAATGGTGAGCTAACGCATGCCCACAAATAAGAGGATAGGAGAAAGTATAGCTCCTTGTGGGGTGCCTCTGTTTGGGAGGTCGAAAAAGTCTGACCTAGTCGATCCCAAATCTATTGTCATGGTTCGGTGCGTCAGGAAGGACCTAACGTACGCTTATATGTGCCGGCCACAGTTTATGGACTCCAGGCCTTCCATGATTGAGTCATGGGAGATTGTATCAAAAGTTTTCTCGATATCGAGTGCCAGTATAAAATTGTCACTCGAGCCTCTGATCGGGTGCAGGACATAGTACTTCAGAAGGAGAAACACGTCCTGAGCTGATACGTGTGGCCTGAAGCCGAACATGTTGCTGGGTAGAAGGTTTTCCGTCTCTACATGGTTGGACAGTCTGGTTAAGATCACTTTTTCAAACAACTTTCCCACGCATGATGTCAGCGAAATCGGTCTTAGGTTCTGGATATCCCTGGATTTACCCTGCTTGGGTATTAGGGTGATATTGGACTGTTTCCATTCTATTGGGAGTTTTCTGCCCTCACTCCAGACTTTCTCATTAAAGAAGTCCATGATTTGTGTTAGGGCTGCGTCACTGAGGTTTCGGATCATGGAATTGGTAATCTGATTATTTCCTGGAGCCGTGTTTTTCCGAAAAGATTGGGCTGCTGCATATATTTCTTCCAAGGTTATAGGTGCGTCTAAATAGAGTTGCTCTATTCCTATGTATTCCGTATGTGGCAGCTCTGTAGTAAGGTTGTGCCCGACATATATCTCCTTGATCGTGTTTATTAGCTTGATGTTGTCCCCTTTAAACTCATTCTCTAGGGTTTTGAGTGTCCTGTTCGCCACTGTTTTTGTACCTCCGGGGTTCATCATGCTTCGCAAGACATGCCATGTCCGCTTAGTACTCAGTGTGCCTTTGAGCGAGTCAGTTAACTGTCTCCGATTGGTGTCACTCAAACATTGCGCATACTCATTAGTTTGCTTTGCTAGCTGGTCTATACGTATTTTCAGCTTTCGGTTAAGTTTCTGTCTCCTCCAACGTTTGGTGAGGCTCCTTCTGGCATCCCACAAATGAACTAGGTGTTTATCGACCGCTGGAGTTTCAGTGTTTGTTTCAATCTCCTTCGTTACCCTCGCGTGTGTGCTTTTGATTTGTGCAGTCCATGTGCTGACGTCGGTCAGGTCTACGTGAATCTAGCCCTTCGCGGAATTTCACCCAGTCCGAGATCTTGGCTTTCCCGATCACCCTTCTTATCGTGGCCACACTGAGCGATATACTCAAAATGAAATGGTCGCTGCCAAGATTTTCTCCTAGATTTGTCCATGTCGTGTTCCTTGCGGTGTTCGTGAATGTCAGATCTGGTGACGTGTCTTTTGAGACACTATTACCAATGCGTGTGGGGAGATCTGGTTGTGTAAGCTGGTATAGGTCGCACCTTTCCACTAGGTCCGCTAGCATTATTCCTTTGGGGTTTTCTTTGCAATAGCCCCAGTTAGACTGCTGTGCGTTAAAGTCTCCAAGAAATATAAGTTTGTCCTTTCCTTTTAGAAGGCCCAATGAGTGCACTAGCATATTCATGAAGTCGGCCTGTTTCTCTCTGGGAGGGCCGTAAACATTCATTACCGTTTTAGGTCGGCAGCGCTTTCGAGGCCAGACCGTGATTATGTAATGTTAAATAGGCTCGTTCTCTGCATAGCTAATACGGAGTGCCATGTCCTTCTTTGCGAGGGTAGCAATTTGTGGGTACTCTGGGGTCTTGTAGCAAACGTAGCCCTTCAGATTTACTTGGTGTTTGTCTACCTCCTATATGCATATAACATCGGGAGGGACTGGAGATGATTTAATGAATGTTGTGTAATTGGTGAGCTTTTTCCGCAGTGAGCAGCAGTTCCACTGCCAAATTTCCACTTGTTTGGTCTGTTTACTATTACTCTGTCTAGCCATGATTGGTGTTCTCGTAATGCGGTCCTACTTCTTTCGGTCGTCTGGTGGAAGAGCCCGGACTTTCACTAGTTCTCTTGCGAGGGCTCTGCATCTGGCTTAGGTTGCTAATGGCACGTTCCATCTGTCCTAGTTTGGCAAAGACAAGCTGCATCTGCTGTACGAGGTATGCTGGCGACACTGTTTGTGGTTGCTGCATTGTCAAGGCTTGCACAACGGTTGCGTTCACTGGGCCTGGCGTGTGGCTCGATTGTTTTAAAAGTAGTGCCTCGAGGTGTGTCATCCTAGACTTAACCTCCTCAAATTCTGTTTTGAGTTGTCTGTTCTTGTCTACTACCCTTTTGTATTCAGGGTGTTGCGTGATCGGTGGTGTAACAGATGTATGTTTGGCAGTGGGAGATACGATTTGCGCCCAGCTTACCTGATTCGCCTGTGGCTTGCTCTGTGCCAGGGATGCCCCGGGTGACTCTCTTCTCGGATGGGCTTTCGCCTTCGTGTTCTCCTGTGTGGTTCGTTTTGGCCTCGACGTGGACCTTCAGTGCTGCTGCCCTGACTGTCCGTGCTCCGAGCGGTTGCTCGATGGCATGCGGGTTCTTGAGCGGCTCCTCTTGGCCACACCTCGTCCGCACAACCATTCCAATTCTTTGCCCTCCGAGGAGAACCAGCGAGGTGCTGGCTTGGGTGGTTTCGCTGCCTGGTTTCGTACAGGCTTGAGGCATTTCGGGCAACTGCGGTCTCCAGTAAGATGGTCCCCAGAGCAAATTGCACATGTCGGGGTACAGTGGCGAGTTACTTCTGGGTTGCGCACTTCGCAGGTACGGCATATGGGCAAATCTGGTTGCAGGCACACGTCGGTGTGGTGGCCAACTTCCCCACACGCTCGGCAGAATTGGACCGTGTTACAAAAAGGAATGCACTCCTTCTCACCTCCTCTGTAGTACCGTATAGTGCGGAATATAGGTCGAGGTTTTTTCCAAAAAATATTACTAAAAGGTCACCCCTCGACTTATATACCGGCCTTTGGCACAGCATGAATAGTCGTCTGGCAACAGGTAGGAGCACAGACCTTTTGGATGGATGGATGGATGGATGGATGGATGGATGGATGGATGGATGATTGTGGCTCAACCCTTTGAATCGGGCGGCGGCGACGCGCGCCACCTAGCCTTTAATCGTTCTATATGCATGCATACCTATGTATTTACTCCTTTACTTTTGTGTTGATATTGTCCACCAATCAGATAGCCTCCGCTTAGTTATTTCTACCTGTTCAAAGTCTATTCTACTTTCACTGTCTTTAAAACCCAAGGCTTTGAATAGTTCCCCGTTAGATTCAACTGCAGGGTGAAGTTGTTTACAAGCAAGTATAAGGTGTTCCGCCGTTTCCTCCTCCTCTCTACACGCCTCGCATACCAAATCTATCTCCTGGTATCTGGCTCGGTACGTTTTTGTCCTCAGTACACCTGTCCTGGCTTTGAACAACAATGAGCTTCCCTTAGAGTTATCGTAAATATTTTCTTTGGCTATTTCGTGCTTAAACGTCCTGTATGTCTCCAATGCCGATTTGGTTTGCATCTCTGTACTCCACATACCCCTCTCTGCCTCCTTAACCTTTTTCTTGACAGATGATTCCTTACTTGTTCCCCCGCTACTGCCCAAGTATTTGCTTGTCAATTTTCTAGTTCGCTTCCTCCACCTCGTGTCAACATTCCTCGTGTATAAGTAACTGAAAACCTTCCTAGCCCACCGAATTTCCCCCATTTTACTCAATCGCTCCTCAAAGGCTATCTTGCTACTAGCCTCTCTGCCCTCGAAAGAAGACCATCCCAGATCCCCCTGCACTCCAAGATTTGGTGTCTTGCCATGTGCTCCCAGAGCGAGCCTACCCACCCCACGTTGCCTAATTTCCAACTGTTGCCGGGTCTCTGTTCTAATACATAGAACCGCATTGGCAAAAGTCAGGCCTGGTACCATTACCCCCTTCCATATCCCTCGTACTACCTCGTACCTATTGTAGTTCCACAGTGCCCTACTCTTCATCATCGCTGCACTTCTGTTACCTTTAGTCGTTAGATATTTTTCGTACTCTGTCAGATACTCAATGCCATTATTTATCCACACCCCAAGGTACTTGTATTTATCGACTACATCCAGCGTGTCCTCCTGTATCTTATGCTCGCCGCAACTGTTATCATTAAAAATCATGACTGCTGATTTTTCTTTGCTAAACTTCAAGCCTAATCTGTCTCCTTCTGTACCACATATGTCCATTAATTCCTGCAGATCTTCTGCATTGTCAGCCATTAATACGATATCATCCGCGTACATCAGTCCTGGTAATGACTGTTCAATCAATTTTCCTTGCTTGAGAAATGATAGGTTGAAGCCGAGTCCGCTTTGCTGTATTTTGGCCTCTAGACCTTGTAGGTACAGCATAAACATCAGAGGCGACAATGGGCACCCCTGCCTAAGCCCCCGCCGAATCATTACAGGCTCCGAAACCTGCTTTTCCCATTGTATAATCACCCGGTTACCTTTATAGATATCTTTTAAGAAATTGGTTACTCCATCTTGCACTCCTAAAGTTTCCAGAATGCCCCACAAGTCCTCTTGAAGTACACTGTCATAGGCTCCCCTGATGTCCAAAAAAGCCAGCCATAGGGGTCTGTGTTCCTTTTCAGCTATTTCAATGCACTGTGTTAGCGAGAACAGATTGTCTTCTAGCCTCCTATGCTTCCGGAACCCATTTTGTAGCTCTCCAAGTACCCCCTCGTTCTCTACCCATGCCTGCAGTCTGTCCTTTATAATCTGCATAACAACCCTGTAAACCACTGGCGTCACTGTTATAGGCCGGTAGTTATTTATGTCAGCTTTGTCCCCCTTTCCCTTATATATCATTCTCATCCTACTTAGCCTCCATTCGTCAGGTACTTTACCATCCACTAGCATTTTGCTCACCACCTCCCTCAATGCTTTCTTAGATTTCAGGCCCAATTTCTTTATTAACATAATTGGAATACCATCGGGGCCTGCCGATGTGCTACTTGGTACCCTCTTCTCCGCCCTTTCCCACTCTTTTTGTCCAAGCGAAAGCAGTGGGTTGACCGGGCTATCCCTCTTTGACGTACTGCATGTACCATTTGTCTGTTTTGTAAATTTTTCCCTCATCATGGTTCCTATATGCTCCATTGCCCCCTCTCCTTCTAACCGAGTACCTTGGCATACGCATCGTTATCGCCCCCTTGTTGTCCGACGCCGAAAGAGGCTTTCCCGCGGAATGTTGTCGTTCGCGTGAATGAAAAGCGCTATATGGATGAAGACCTCATGCTCAATTGGATTAAGACCGTCTATAATCGACGACCCGGCGCACTCCTGCGGTGTCTGAGCCTGCTCGTCTTGGATGCCTTTCGCGGGCACTTGACCGCAGGTGTGAAGCAGGCACTCCGAGACGGGAGGACGGAACTCGCTGTTATTCCGGGAAGCATGACCTCAACACTTCAGCCACTGGACGTCGTGCTCAACAAGCCCTTTAAAGACCGTGTCCGTGAACAATATAATCAGTGGATGGCCGGCGACAACCCCAACCGGCCGGCTGCGCAGGCCGCCTCTCGCCACTGTGGCCACATGGGTGTCGCAGGCTTGGCGCTCGCTGCCCGACGATATGGTGGTGCGGGCATTCAAGAAGTGTTGCATTAGCAACTCCTTGGACGGCACCGAGGATGATATGTTGCGGGACGCAGCCAGCGAAAAGCAGTCGTCTTCGGAAGAGAGTTCAGACAGCTCAGACGAATGAACAGGTGACGAGTCTGGCGGCACCACTATATAAAACAGTTTTGTGACTTATAATTTTTATGTTGACTTCCTTGCTTCAGTTTAAGGGGGTCGACCTATATTCCGCATTATACGGTAGATGTATCTCGGTAGGACGTCTCCGAAGAAAGGAGAGCACTCTGAGAGTCTCCCAACATCCGGGCCTCAACCAGCTCCATGCCCTGGGTGCGAAAACGGATGCTCGCTTTGAGAGTCTCAGATGGAGTGTGCGGCTCTATACCGTGGATAACACCTCGCCTAGTTCCTTCGCCTGGCGTGATGTAGACATTGACTAGGTGCGGTCTTCTGTTGATCTTCAAAGACGTGACGCCACTCATCGCCATTGCGACGGTCGCATCCGGGGTAGACGCTAGTGCTATATATGTTGGAGCCCAACTGGATGCGGAGAATGAACTGGTGCCACCTGATTTTTCCTTGACAGGCCTCCACTATTGCGTCGGAAAGCGCTTGGGTGGTTACTCTGAGAGTCTCCCAACATCCGGGCCTCAACCAGCTCCATGCCCTGGGTGCGAAAACGGATGCTCGCTTCGAGAGTCTCAGATGGAGTGTGCGGCTCTATACCGTGGATAACACCTCGCCTAGTTCCTTCGCCTGGCGTGATGTAGACATTGACTAGGTGCGGTCTTCTGTTGATCTTCAAAGACGTGACGCCACTCATCGCCATTGCGACGGTCGCATCCGGGGTAGACGCTAGTGCTATATATGTTGGAGCCCAACTGGATGCGGAGAATGAACTGGTGCCACCTGATTTTTCCTTGACAGGCCTCCACTATTGCGTCGGAAAGCGCTTGGGTGGTTACATTACTCAGTGCCAGTCCCTGGTGAGGTTGAAAGACCACTTTCAGGTCATCCTTGGGTAGTGGTGGGGCCTGCGTCTTGTGGGCCTACCCCGGCATTTTGGCTGGTTGTCCGCTGTATGCTTGCTGTCCGCGGAGAAGTCCCATCCTTGCTGTAAATTCCACTCCTTTGCCTGTTTCTTCCATGCTCTGAGCAATTGGGATATCTGCCAACCCTCATCTGCGTGGTCAGTCTCTGTTTGGGTGGGAAAATGCACGTTGGCGTGCGCGGACGCCATGGTGCAATTCCCGGCCGGTCATTCATCGTCCCGGTTTTGGGCGTCAAAGCCCATAACCTCGTTGCTCAAAGCCAGTGTGGGTTGTTGAGCCATTGGATGCGATTCCGTAGTCGATGTCATGGTCGTCACGGTAACGGCGGCGAGGTCGTGGTTGACGTCTTCGGGCGCGAGTCTCCCGGCGTCGCCGCTGCTCCCCTACTCGGGATGGCAGAGGCTTCGCGTGAGCGAAGTGACAAGTGACATGATGGGTCGAACAATTGTCAAGAAGACAAACTTTGCAGCCAGTCTTCTCCAGTTCGGCATCCCATGCCTGTAGCCACTCAACGAAAAAATTGTGCGTCATCCAAGCTTTCTTAGTGGACGCGTATCGAACCGGGAGGCCTTTCACATTCTTAAAGCAGCGTGGTGACCTGCTCTTTCTGATAACAAATGGTCGTAGTTTGCATGACCCATCCATATTTGCAGCAAGCAACATTGATACGTGCACTTTGCTGTTCTTTCCACCATGGCATGCAGTGCCGTTCAGATGCAGAGTCTTGTTTGGCAGCATTTGCCAAAACAGTGCCGTCTCATATGCGTTGAATATTTGCGATGGTGAAAAGCTGTCAGAAATATTTGGCCACTCTTCACTGCACCAGCGGTGTCAACCAACCAAAACACAGGAAACGGGCGCCTGCGGTCAGCGTGGTTTCTACCTCCCGCTTCCCTTTCACTCCCAATCGCACTCCAAGTGCTCCTTGTCACGTGCCTTTTACCCACACGCCCCTTTCTCAGAGTGCGGGTACGGCGCACGTGATATCGCAGGAACATTGCGAGAGCTTCGTGAGGAGATGCGCTATTGCGGGGTTGGATGCGATGGGAGAAGCGCACTTGCTGGGGTGGGGTATGGTGGGAGAAGCGCACTTGCCTAGAACGCAGCTTAGCACGAAGTTCGATACATCGATATGCCGGTGCACGGGAGTTCTATCTACGCGAGCAACAGCGCTATACTTTTGCATGGGATTCCCACCGGGATTTTTCAACTGTTCGATGTAGGCAGTAATTAGATATATCCGGGATCGACTGTATGTCTAAACCAAACTGAGATTAACATTCAGAAATTTCAGTATGGCCATGTGCTATATATCTGTTCAAACTTGAGCACTGAACAAAAATGTTTTTGCAGTCCCCGCTAATTCGCCATGTTTTCCCTCCACAGACCATGTTTTTGACTCTAGAAGCAGCAACCTGGAAGTTTATCAAAAGTACTGCCACCCAATTGTGGAGTCAGTTATGCGAGGCTGCAACGGTAAGCTCCTTGCAGCATGAGGATGAACCAGAAGCGTTTTACTACTGTGTCTTTTGCTGCCATGAGTGATAATGTTTAAGTGAAGAGACAAAGGTAGCAATACGGGCTTGTTGGTACATCTTCACTGAAAGGAAGTCAAGCACAGAGAAACACCAGGACATAAAGAAAGGAGGCATGGTGGACACACAAGCACCTGTTTGTCCACTGTGCCTCCTTTCTTGTCCTCGTGTTTATGCTTAACTTCCCTGGAGAGGTCGTGGGAGGATTACAGGTGTGCAACGGGCAGATCCCCTCCCCCTTTTTTTTTCTTTTTACTTCTTATACTTGCAGCCAGTTTTTCCTGATGGGCTGATGTGATGCATAGCCTCCATTGCACAGAGCTAGTGAGATGAAAATAGAGCATAGCATAGCTGTTGTGCTCTCACAAAAAGAGGAACTTCGCAATGTTTGCCTGTACAACTAGCCATTCATATTATGTGGTGAATATTGTGATACTGAAGAAGGCCTGCTGTGTTGCCCCTCGATGTAGTGCAAACAGCAAATGTTTATTTTCAAGAAAATGCAGCTATAGAGTGGGTGACTTATATCCCTGTCACACGGTAAATCTAATGTCATTACCAACAAAAGACATTTGTTGGGGTTAATGTCATTATCATGGCGAAAACTAATGTCATTTGAAAATTATGACATTGACGATAGTAAATAAAAACACTAAAAAATAGCCTCAAACTCGCCTTTGTCCAATAAATATTTTCCTATAAGCTAAATTCCCTTCGAATATGTGATCGTCCCTTTCATACCATAGTGTTCGATCACTGACTTATAAACATTGCCAATGAAGTGGAGTCAAGCCAAGCTGTAGATCAGGCAAGCAACATGGCGAAAAGCATGATGGGTGCATAGCCTACATCTGCTAAAGAGGAACGAGAACAGCAGTTGCGTTTCATCGCCATTCTGATGTGCATGCAGGCTCCTAATATCCACATTCTTGGCGTGTGCCACAGGAAAACATGTGCATGCATTTATGTCAAGTCAACCGAAGTGGCCGCGGCCGATGCTCCAGGGTGAACCAACACGACTGTCGCAGCGAAAGCTAAAGGCTGTCCAGTCACTGGATTGAGAGTAGCTTTCTGTGATTATGCACTGTGATGCACTTCAGTGTCGTTAACCCTTTGAGGGTTGATTTCTTTTGCCATATGCGACTGCCCAGGGTCGATTTTTTTATTGCAAATTCCGATTCTTCTTAGGGACTTATTTCAAAAAAAATTTACCGTAATTTTTCTAGGGTGACCGTAAAGTGAGAAAAAAATATTTTGCGTTGGTATATATGCACTCTTCATTCATGAATAATAACAATAAAAAGGAAATAAGCTTACAAGAATTAAAAATTTTATGCATTGTTATACTTCAAGGCTTTGAAAATGCGCACACGAGAATATTTCGCAAGACTCGAATGTTCCTACTCTTACACTAATATGTACGCCCATAGCGTAATCGAACTGCGTAGGTGCGCTCACTCAAGAAATCTGTTTGGTTGTGTGCCCATCAAATAAAGCAACACGCGTGACAAACTTCCGCTAATCTTCATCTTATCGCCAACCAGCTAAGGCAATTAGCTTTCGCCAGCCTTAAAAAAAAAGAAAAGAAATGGAAATGTATGCACGGCGGCATCCTTCCCATGCGCACCCCTGTGAGCACTAAACGAGCGAGAAACAAGCGGTCGCCCTTTGAGCGATTAGGAACGAGATAACCATCAGTTTCGCAAGCACAAAAAGCCGAAACCGCCCGCGAAACAAAATCCAAACGGCCCCTGTCCGCGCGCGCGCGCCAATGCGCGAGCGGTAGTATATAGACGCGCAGGAGCAAACTAGCGCTAAAACAAACCATGCAGTGATAACCGAGAGACGTAGGCGTGCAAGAGAAATGTCCTGTACCCCCACATAGTGGCAGCACATGACAGAAAAGAAAAAGTTAGGAAATTGGCCTGCTTTTTAAACATACAGACGGCGTCGTAAATATACGGCATCGACCGTTTTCAGACTTGTTCGCGGCACCGTATATTTACGTCATTGACCATCAAAGGGTTAAAGTAATAATTAGGTCATAAAATCAATAAAACAATAGTTAGTTTTTTTAAAACAATAAATAAAACACATACTGTTTGCGAAAGTGGACCGGTAGGCTCATGGTGTCGACGATACACATTCAGTTCTAAAACGAATGTGAATGAGTTTGGCGAACTCATTCGTTCGTTAATGTCATTTTCGATGAATGTAATTCGTTGTAAATAACATTAGATTTGCCGTGTAACAGGGGTATTAGGCAAGTATGTGTACTAAAGAATTGTAATGTGTGACGTGTTCAGCAATTTGACATCATACACCTTGGAATAGCTGCCTGTACTGCTCAAGTTCACCTTAGTGCTGGTTTATTAATGCTTCAATCATGCGTTCATGTAGGGTGACGGTTGTGCAAGATTTCTTATTTACCTTTAGTTAAGCAGGCAATGTGCAAAGGTGGCAGGATGTATTGGGACATGGACAGAAAGTGAACAGAATTGCTGCGAAGGGTGACAAATACAGCTGCTGTTGTTAAAGGGCAGCTGAAGATAATCAAAGAAAGTAGAACAGAGGACAGTTTGTGAAAGCAATTAGGACACTTCTGCAACTGCTGTCCACATGTCCTAGGTGACAACAATGGCATAAGTCGTAAAGGACTCTTAGATAGCTTGAGCACTCCCTCAAACCTTATTGTGCACTTACCACCATCGTCAGTTCTGCTTATAATATGATAAATGATGCATTGGCATCAATGACATTTTATTGCGATAGCAATTCTACGGACACTTGATGTGCATTTGTGCTGCATTCATGCGCTCACGCTTCCACTACCATGGAAGCATGACAGGGCGCAGTGCATTTGGCTACAGAAATGATGAAGCTACATCATCATTTCCAGGTTCCGCGTCCTGCTGCTAGCATGAACATTCTACACACACCAGTTTTCCTGCTGTGCAGCTACGTGCATACAGTAGTCTGAGTGGAAGGGACAATAAACTTCAAGCCATGGACGCAAACTATGAGGAGGCCCCGGGGCTCGAGTCCCCTCCAGAGTTTTCCAGGGGGGGAAGGGGGCTGAGACCCCCTGCCCCGCGATGCAGAAGTTCACCCCCAGCCCCCCCCCCCCCTCACTACTGGAGTTTTGTAACCCACATCATTTGAGGCTTCTTTTGACGTGCCTCTACCTTTTCACCTAATATTTTATTGGGGCTAATAGCTTACTGCATCATTATTTGCGCGGACGTGCACGGTTTCTAATTCATACTATCACTTTATTTATTCAAACCCTGACGATAGGATGACAAGCGCATTAGAAGCATCAGCCTCGGCTGGCTCATCCGTTTTAAATTTCCACTGTAAACACCATGCATGTATACAATACATTTAAATATATACACAGGACAGTTTATATTTTTGCAAGATGAGGAAGTAGGCAATTAACAATTATTTCTAAAGGTATGGATAACCTTTGCCTAGAGAATGAATATGCTGCTGTATGTTTGCCTCCTTTCATTTGCTTTGCATGCTTTTTTGACCCTGCAGAAAACCTGCAAACTTCAGTGACCCCTTCGGCAGAGTATGTTATCCATGGTGTATGAAATGCATGTGAAAGATACGTGTTTCAGTATTGCTTCTCTTTCCAGTAGGCAATTCTAACGACTCATGAAAAAAGAAAGGAGAAACTCTTCTAATAAGTTACGACACTTATTAAGGATGGAAACATTGTCACTTGCATGCAGAGGTCATAAATATATACAGGGTGCCCCAATTAACTATGATGCGCCAACATTAAAAAAAAAGTGCAATTGCATTACTCCATGAAAACCTAGTCCATATTGTTTCCAGTAGAGTGTAGTAGATGCCAGTAATATTTTCGTTACTGAGATTTATTTAGGTAATTGTAAATAATTATCTAACTTGAGAGGTACTACCCTAATTATAAAAGTGTCGATGAGGCATATGTAGGCACAGCCAAGGGACATCTAACTGCAGTATTTTCAGCAATGTGCTAATTTTTTTCGACTGATATATAAACCCTGCAAAATATGAAAAATACCACGTGGCTGTGCCCCCAACCCGCATCATAAAGCAGCACCCTCGAACAGGCTCCTTCCGAGTTAGCCAGAACAAAATAAAGGAAATAAAGAAAAACATAGTGATCTAGCTAGTGCCTCATATGCTGCACCCTGGCCGAAGTAACATGTTGCGTTTGGTGTTAGTTGAAAACAAACTGTGATAGCTGTTGTCTTAGCGTAGATAAAGTGCACGGATGGGTCTTCTTCTTTTTTTTCCCACAAGGCCTATCACCACAAAAACGAATTGAGAACGCGAGTGTGAAGATTTAAAAGTGCGTTTTGTTTCATCCCAGTCACCATGTCTTTCTCTAATGAGCAGAAGGAAAACATTATCCTTGCCTTGGCAGCTGCAAATGGCAACAAGAGGAAGGCTGCAAATATATATCTGTCATGGAAGTGTGGCGGTATACCAGACACAATGACTATTATCAGAAATGATGAAAGCCAGAGACAAACCAGCAGCTTCCAGAAACAGCCACAGAGGACCCTATCTTTGAGCCCTAGCCTATGCATGGATGTTCTGGCATTTATGGCCTCAAACCCTCATGCTAGCTTACGGGACATGGCTGCCCAGGTACCAATTTCCAAGTCATCAGTTTCGAGGATTCTAAATCGCTGAGCCTTTCACTCGTACCACCTTAGCCAGCACCAATGCTTGGAAGATAGGAACTTGCCGAATCGTCTAGATTTCTTGAAATGGGTCCTCACGAAAGCTGATGAGTCACCAGACTTTGTGAGCAACATGTGCACAGATGAAGCCAGTCTTTGCAGAAATGCCCAGGCAAATTTGCATAATGCACACTTTTGGAGTGACTCACTGGGTGAAGCGTACTCTGCACCTGTACCAATCGGCATTCAATGTGTGGTGCGGAATTTACTATGGTGCAATAATCAGTCCCACCTTCTTCAATCGCACACTGACTGGACAGCATTACGTGGACGAAGTCCTTGAAGGAGTAGCGGATGAGTTTCTCAGTGAAGTCTTGCTGTCGTGTCTTCCACTGCTGTGGTATCCACAAAATGGGGCATGAGCATACAGCCAAGCACGAAACTGGCTGGATGCGACTTTTCATGCGCAATAGATTGGAAGGCATGGGCCTCTCAATTGACTGGCTAAGTCACCTGAGCTTTCTCCACTTGATTTCTTTCTTTGGGGTTATGTGAAAGATTGTGCTTACATGACCAAGACAGACGTCAGATGAGCTCAAGACAAGGATAATGGATGTCTGCTGTATAGAATTCGAGCGTTGGTGATCAAGAACGCCACTGAAGATGTGCTAAAGCGGGCTCAGTACTGCCTAGCTGCAGAAGGACACCTGTTCGAACAAGCCCTCTAAGCAGCAGCTGGTATTCAATAGCACTTACACATTCACAGATAACCAGAGCCGCTGAAATCTGATTGTGTTCTTTTTCTGTTGTTTTTTGTGCAGACGTCCCAATTCTCAAATCAGCTCATTTAGAAGCGGTACATTTATTTTCTTTTGCTGCTATGGGTGATAACGTTCAAGTGAAGAGGAACGCTTTTATTTTTTGCCACGAGCTAGCTTTTGCCGCAGTTATACATTGACATGAAGTCTAAAACCGTCACTTTAATTTGGTTTTGGTCTGAAGCAAGTTTCTGGCGCGAAATATAGCTGCGTGTGCACTCTCTCGATGCAGTCTGAGCAGAGCCAGGATTTTTAAACATTCTATGCCTATTACATTGCTTTCTGCATTTTGTGCAAAGTCAGAGTGGTGCTTCGGCCTCATTATCAAGGGGCTTTTGTTATCAATGTGATCAGTCGGCCTTGAGATACGGATAAGTGTGACATAGAAATTAGAGGAAGGAATAGCTGCGACGCCATGAAACCTGCTGATGGTGCTCCTTCTGTATCATTATCAAGGTGATGCGCTGTCTTTCTTCAGGTTTAAGGCAGGCAAAGCAGTTGCTTTCAGTCAGCTTATTTGAGGGCACTGCTTTATGATGCAGGTGGGTGCACAGTCACTTGGTATTTGTTATAACTGTGGGGTTCCTTTACCACCCGGGAAAAAAACAGTACGCAATTAGTATGTCGCTGAAAATACCACAGTTAGATGTCCCTTGGCTGTGCCTGCAAATGCCTCATTCACACTTTCATAATTAAAACATTACTTCTCAAGTTAGATAATTGATTGCAATAACTTAATTAAACCTCATTAACGAAAAATTAGTGCCGGCTACTCCACTGTTCTGGAAACTATATGCATTAGGTTTTCCTCGAGTAACGCAGTTGCTCTTTTCTGAAGACCTAGTGCATGATAGTAGGGCCACCCTTTATAATTCAACTATATCACCGAAATAAAGCCAAGCCGGATTCACTGCAAATCAGAATCAACAGCAGTCATGCGCAGCAGCCCTTATACTCGCTCTCACAGTAAAACAAAATAGACCGAGGCTGCAGTTTCTCCCGAAAGAGCAGTATTAGTAGTGATGGCGAAGTATATGACAATTCCACGAAGGAAGATTACGCCACCAAGAGACGCCAGATGCTTGGCGTCTGGCGAAGAGTTGGGCTGTGAAAGTGAACTGTCTCCTACTACGAAGTCTTGTAAATACTCATATAACGTTGTCACTTCAGTGAGCAGTTCTTCGAGGTCATACGAAGTTTCTTCAATTACAACTGGTATTGGGTGAAGGAATATAGTACACGAAGTGAGAGTCTGCCGGGATCTGGTAGTTGAGCAGGCATCTGTAGGTTGAGGACGCACATAGAAAAAACGATGCTTTATTTCCTACATTTCTGCCGGGGTCCAGACTTCGTCAGGGCGTACATGAAACGGTAAGGCACTGAGCTTAAATACGCACATGGCATGTGGGGCCCCCCTACGTGCTTGTCCACTGCCGAGACACATTATTGCTGTAAGGGGCTTGCACTCTTGACAAGTTAACAGTACATGTAAAAAAAATAGCAATTGGGATGGTTGTAACAGGTTTGCATATATATATATTGCTTTTTTTCATGAGGGGGGTTTGGAAAGCTAGTCGAGCCTCAGCCCCTCCCAGAAAAATGAAAACTTTCTGCCTGTGCTTCACGCTACAAACACCAGAGATTTTCCTTTGGTCTCGGCTCGTGTATCAAATGCCCTGCAACACCGCTGGCTCTCCTCCTCATTGTGCCAACTTTCTGAGACGCCTGGTAGCTGCCAGAGTACTGTTTCTGTGGCACAGCATCAAGTTGCCTTGCGTGTTGCTTCATGCCAACATGTTGCTTCCACATATTGTTAGAACATCGTCCGAGGAACTTTGTTACAGCAATAAACCTTGCTATTCGTTTTAGTGCTTTGCCTTATTGGGTGAAACTGATATTTTTTGACAGGACTACTGCATGATCCATATCGATCTTGCTCCCAGTAGAAGCAGTGAGTTTGCAAGTGCAACTTTTGCTTCCAAAAGAGCGAGTGCTCCTTTCTTTCCTATTTCTTTTGATATTCAGCCACCTACGGAAACCGTAGTGAATGTTTAAAAGTAGAACTTCTCTTGTCGTACCTACTTTGCTCCACAATTCTCGTTCTTTGAAATTCCCATGCATATGACTGTCAGCTACAGTTTGCAGCCAATTTTTCAGAATGGCTGACCTGCTGATTTGTGAAGGAAGAGCATTTTGTTTGTTGCTACGTTTCCTCTGTAGTGTAGACGATAAAACACACGGACAAGAATGAACAATGGCTATCTGTGCTTGTCATTTAACCCCTTAACTGCCTATGACAAGTAAACTCTTGAGCTTTTTTTTCACGTGTAAATGTGTAGTTTCTTGTAATTTTGAGAAGTAAATAATACACATCGAATTTTGCAACCTTCCATTTTTTCAGCATGACCAGTGAAATGCATTCAGCATTTCTGGTATACTTTTAGAGATAATTGGCAAAAAATAAGCGGCTTTGATAAAAATGTTCGTCTTTAAAAAAATTTTGTTTGGAGTTCACTTTGGCAGATAAAGGGTGAAAAGGACACTAAACGGCAGCCCCAAGTTAGTGTAGTCTAGTAGAGTATTCTTTGAAAGTTCTAGCCTTACTTCTTTGGCACCAATTCACCGATTACAGAGAAAATTAAGGCCAAGCTTCCCCTTTTCAATCTTCACACACAAATTGCGATGCCAGTGTCAGTGCCATGTTAGATTTCACACCATTTTCGTATGTTTGGGCCATTTCTGTGCTCAGGTCTCCACACTGGTGCTCTGCCTACTTTGGAATGCTGTTCAACACTTCCTTATAGGCAAACCTTTAGCCATCCCCGAGCGACCACTGTCAAAATGTGTGATATCAAATGGAACTAGTGCGGGAACTTTGAAATTGGGTCGCGACCCACTCTGTTTTTCCTGTCCTTTCCAATTTGACAAACATTCACTCGCTGTGAGAGTGACGTTAGTATTAAGTGCATTCTGCCAGTGTTGTTTAGCCTAGTTTGGTACAGGAGACCATCATTAATACGTCTCAGAAAAAAACACGAGAAAAATGTACTAACCAGGAAAACGTATGATCTGAAGTGTCTAAAAAAATTGGCAGGCTCAATTGTTGACATCTGTGTAATGCTTAAGCTGGTGGTGCTCCAGCGGCCTGAGACGCGTTTTGTTGCTTACTTGTAGCGTGGCGTTTGAAGAAGGCGGCAGGCAACCGAAACAAGATCGAGCTAGTGAGCGGCGCCGGATGCCATCGAAGCGAAACGTGATGCCCACATCGTGCCACCTGCAGCAGGGAATGGCAGCGTGTGTGGGTTATCGCCTTCTAAGAGCTTGCAGTATGCCACCACTGGCACTTCCCACCATGCGCTGTAAAACAGATGGGTGAAGATGCTCATCGCAGTAGGTCTGACGGCGATAGTTAGGAATGCGGCGTGCGGCGTAGTTTTTCACGTGAGGCGGGCGGCTATGTACTGTTCTCGATCGTGCGTGCCTCATGGCTTTTCTTGTTCACATCGGATCTAGCAGCCAGAAAACGTGTATGATTGCAGTCTGCACCAGGGAACGGCGGCTCATTTCGGTTATTGCTTAATAAAAGCGTGCGCTACGCTTCCGACGGCACCACGTGCAGTGAAACAGCTAGCCGAAGATGCTTATCGCAGTAGGGTTGGTGGTGATAGCCGGGAATGCCTCGTGCAACGACTGCGGAGAAGATTATTTTGGTACCGAATTGAGGAACTGAGTGCGCGCCGGTGTTTTCACGCGAGACTGGCGGGCGAGTATTGCAGTGAAGCTGCCACGGTGAGCAGCTATGTACTGTACTAGATCGCGCTTACCTTGCACATTTTCTTGTTTACATGGGATCTTTCAGCCGCAAAACGTATCATACTATTGCAGTTTGACGATGTACTGAACATTGATGCCGAAAAATCATCTTTTCCGGGAACGTATGAACCAGTAAAAAAAGAGCAGAACTCTATTGGGTTAGTTTTCATGTTCTCGATTGCGAAAGTTGGCACCGGAAAAACGTGCGTAACAGGAACACATCAACGAGGTTCTATAGTTGACCTGGCAGTAGCGAAATCGGCGGGGAATGCGAAAAACTTTGCTCTCGTGAGAATTACATCGTTGCGGAACGAGACAGCACAGATAGGTAATGCAAAACTTTGCTGTCAAGATTCTGTTAGCCTGCTTTGCAAGCTTTGTTCGAGGATATAGAACCGCATTGCCGACAGTACAAAGTGCGCAGTGCCAATGCGACAGTACAAGCAGTGGCAGCACTGCCATAGTGCAGTATTCTTGGTAGTTTGCTTTCGGAGGTGCGGTCACTTTTGCAAGATTTTGCGTAACTCGGCACTGGACTTGGAGCAACAGCACATGCAGCAGCATTTCTCCAGCTCATGCTGTTGCACGTAGGCGCCGACACGTCCAATGCCGAGCACAAAAGTGATTGCATCTTGTGTACCCGAAGGCAAACTATTGAGATAACGGCCTTTTCGTGCAAATCTACGGCCGGCGCCAAGTCCGCACGCGATGCCTGGCAGGTGGCACCAAAACCAGCATTCTTGAAGCAAGGGATGCATATTCCCGGTCGATCGCTCAATCGTGGCCCGATGCGTGACACTCCATATGCTGGCACCGCCATCTCAAGTGCCATGAACAATTCCAAGTGGCTGGGACGTGGATTTCCTTGTTGTTGCTGCATTTTTATCACCAAGGCACACATTACGCAATGCACTGCAGTGATCAGCGATTGTACTTCGAAATGGGCATTTAGTTTGTGTTCAGTTTTGCCTCACGTGATTGGCATAGGCCATGGGGAAAGCAAACTGAATGCACGTTTCAAACAACGATCTATGATCTCGCTTCTATTAGAGTAGGCTTGCAAAAACCGTCGTCACATGTCGGTAGCAACTGGGTAGCAACATGCGCGCCGCTTCAAACAGGCGATCAACAAACAATATGGCGGCCATGACGTGTTTCCAGTGCAGTGACCACTTCTGGCGCTTCGTTGTTTTTGTGAATGAAAATGGCGGCGCCCACACAAGTAGTAATGTGGTGGTATTTTACGTAATTTTAGTGCAAAACAATCGAATTTGAGCACATTTTGGAGCCTGCTAGCCTTATACGAGTAGGTAATATGTGGAGTTACGTTCCGGTAAATTTCGTTGATGCTGGATTGCAGTACAACGACATTTTGTTGCCGAGAGGTTCAAAATGCATTGAAACCCATGGGCGTTTGCTGGGGATACGGAAATGTTTCATTGTCGTGAGAATTTCGTTGTTGCGGGATTTTGTTATCGTGGGTTTCGGCTGTACTCTATTTCTCTCCAGACACGCTGCAGTAGCTTAATGGCTATGGCATTATGCTGCTGAGCTCGACATTACAGCTTTAGTGCTGGCCACAGGAGCCACGTTTGATGGGGCTGAAATGAAAAGAAAGTGCTTGTGTTCTTAGATTTAGCTGCACAATAAAGAACCCCAGGTGGTGAAGATTAATCTGGAGTGCCCCACTACGGTTTGCCTCATGATTATATTGTTTTTGCATGTGAAACCTTTTAATTGAATGTTGCTTTCCCCTTTCACTTTGCGTGCCTGCTTCTCCAAATGTTGCAACTCTTTGCTTAAGTGTGCATGCATGAGCGACCTCCTCCCACTCATTGCTTTGCTGAAACATTTGATGCTCTGTCCAGGGACCATCATTGCCTTTGGTCAAACGTCTTCTGGCAAGACTCACACAATGATGGGAAACAGCAGCCAGCCTGGCCTTATCCCCCTGGCCATAAATGCCATCTTTGACATCATCCAAAATGTAAGACATTCAAGATAAACTGTTCTTGGCTGGCCACCTGTTTACAGCTGCATCTTGTGTGACAAAGTGCTCAATAAACAGTGCACATGTAATGCCCAATAAGCATTGCATGTGTAATGCCAAGACTTGGGATTGTTCCCCACCCGCAGCAGGTTGTTTCTTCATCCCCTTTCATTACCATTTATTTATCATTTCTTTAATTCAGTTAGTAAGTACAAGTAATTTCCCCTATGTTGTCCTTGGTGTCTTTGTTTGTTGGCTTTTCATGATATGAATAATGCTCAGTTAGTGTGAACATAATTGCGTGAACTTAAACAGGCAGCCTACTTACATGCACTGCACCTTCAAGTGTTTTAAATTCTGTAAGACTTACCTTTATTATGCCTAGAGAAGCCTTCTACTGCATGTGTTTGTTGCTCTCATTAATGGCACAATGCCGTATTTACTCGCATAATGATTGCACTCACGTAATGATCGCACCCCGGAATTTTGTCGTCAAAATTCGATTTTTTTTTATTTCTCGTCTAATGATCGCACCCCGAACTTGCCGCAGCGATATGTCGTGTGCCAAGTCTAGCTAATAATGATCGCGCTTACCATCTGTTGAACGCTACGCGAACGACTCGTCTGCACGCACCAAACATTCTTAAGTAGATGCCTCATTTCATTACTTTCATCACTTTCTGCACTTCCATGGCAAAAAGAGGTACAACCAAACTTGCCTTTGTTATGGGTAGGCTTTATAATGGTTGTGGTCAACAAAAACAAAAAAGGCGCCTTTCGATTCTTTTCATCTGCACTTGTGAGCACGCAACAAATCGCGCGCGACAATGCCCCATTTACACTGATACGTTAAATGTGTACCCTATTCACATGCCGACGCTTGTAACACAGCTAAGATATTTGCCCACCCTTAGCAGAAACGTGCCGTGTTAGGATAGTAGTGAAGACAGATGCCGCAGCTTTCGCAGCACGCCGGCCATCCGTTTCTGTCAGTGGCAGGTAAGCGCGCCCATCTGTTTCTGTTCCCTTAAAGTGGACGTGGCTACGTTATTGCTGCAAACTTGCCGATGTTAACGATATTATTCATCACTGATACGGAACAAACTGTTTCAATGCACGTAATGTACTCACGAGAAGAAAAAAAAAATCGCGTTCGGCGCATTCGGCTTGCTCCGCCGGCCGCCATTTTTGTTTTGGTGTCCCGCATCCCGCAGCAAACGCGGGATGAAAAAAATGTGTTTTTTTTCGCGGGAAATTTAACCCGCGTAATGATCGCTCCCCTGAATTTGCGTCAATTTTTCTGACAAAAAAGTGCGATCATTATGCAAGTAAATACGGTAGTAAAAAACTTGCTTGTGCACCCACAGTACACTGAGTTCAAGTTTGTCAGGCGATTTTTGTAGAAGTACTGTATTTACGTGGCTAAAATCCTCCCCCAATGCACACGCACGCTTACCCACACACACTGTACTGACTATATTACGGAGTGTACCAGGGAGGTATCAGGTTCAATCCTGGCTGCAGCGACCACATTTTGGTGTAGGTGGAATGCAAAAGTGGTTGTGTATTGTGCATTGGGGGCATGGTAAAGAACCCCAGATGGCCAGATAAATCCAGAGTTCCGCTAAAGTGACGTAGAATTGGAAATTGCCCGGAACGCGCTTCCAAAAGTGAAGCCAAACGACCGTAACGCCGTTGGGGGCGCTGCGATCGGTAGCACTCACGTGGCGTGGTGCAGAGGTAGATTGTCTGCTTCCCACGCAAAAGACCTGGGTTCGAATCTCGGCAAGGTGTAGTGTTTTTCTCTTTTCCTTTAATACTTCACGCTTTGATTTTTATATTTATACTGCTGCTTAATACTTGCTTCCGTTGCTATGTAAGGCAAGAAAGAGTGAAGGAATAACATGGAGGAATAAAAGCAAAATTAAACTTTTTAACATTGAAAGATTATTTTTGCAGTGCCACCTCACGGGAATGAACAAAACTATCCCAACCAAAGCAAATGAATTAAGCTGAACTTGATCACTAGTGCTGAATCTTGAATAAATGCGGCCATAGTGCCTAGTCAATGTTTGCTCCTATATTCTGTATATCATTCGCAACGTCGTCTGAATCTTTACAGAATATTTGGGCACTCAACTGGCACAAGAGCTGTGCCCTACTACCCTGCCATGATTCCCCAAAATGTTCAGGTTTTATGCAAGCAAATATAGTCGTAGTTTTGTTTGAAGTGCTCACTTACCAAAAGGTGTGTTCATTTTGGTACAGGTGCCAGAACGGGAGTACTTATTACGAGTCTCCTACATGGAAATCTACAACGAAAATATTCTAGACCTCTTGGACAATGGTGACGAAAAGCACCTGCAGATTAGAGACAGTGTGGTCAGTGACTCGTTTGCATTTGCAATATTTTCTTTGGTATTTATTTGTCACTGTCATAGACTTGCAACTGTTTTATCTGCAGGCAGTCAACTTGTTCACTGTTGTGGCTTGTGAGCTTGTATATACAGAGCAATCCAAAAGTAAAGAAAAAGTAAAAAAAAACTGGAAGAACGCAGAAAGTAGCAAGGTGCAATTTTTGCAGAAATGCAAAGAAAGATGTGGGATTGTCTTTTATAACTCAATATCTTATAGCCAGAGTAGTTGCATTTGCCACTGACAGGTTGTACTAGGCCTTGTTAGCTGTGCCAAAGGTGCAAGAACTATTTGTTTTTCTGGAACAAAAGGACCGTGCACATGTGTTGAAGTAGGTGGATAGAAAGCTGTACCGTTTTGATCTAAACAATAATGCACCCACGCCAGTGATATTCACGACTATTGTCGAAAGCAACTGTTAGCTCTCTTATCTTTGTGAGCAGGTCCGATGTTAAGCAGTGCTGACGGGATCGTTCAAATAGACTCGCACTGATCCTACAAATGTAGTGTAGTCATCATATGGTTTGTTTGGGCCCTAGCTGATTGTTTTAATCCTTTTTTATTTTTATTTTTGTTGTTTTACCCCAAGAAAGATGGTGATAGAATTATCTGCCAGTGCATGTGCTTGTAGCGCGTCTATATTACGTCATTCATCTGTTATTGGTGCAATAGAATAAAACATGCACAGTGGATAGAAAGAAACAACATGAATTCGATTGTGAGCTTACTCCTGTGTTTGCAGTGAAGTAGCTCAACAAAATGCTATTGTCTATTGTGGTCATGCACTTCTCGTAACAGACTAGCAAGACACATTTGCACACTGGAATCACCTGATAACAATGGAAGCGAGATTGCCACTATTCATGCTTATTCTGACATACATTATATGAACTGATTATTGTAGCTCATTGTCAAAGATGTATTGGTATTGAGCTGCCATCGTCGGCTGACTCTCGCAAGTAGGTTGCCAGCCCCTGTCAACACGGCAAAAGCCCATTTTATGCACCCGATTTCGACAAAAATTGCCGCTAATTTTGTCCACTGTAGCCAATACGTAGTCCGTTGTAGTGCGGTCCGTTAAAAGCGAACTTCGTTGCATTGATAAAATAGGCAGACCAAACTAAGGTTGAAAAATGGTCCATTATAACAGAAAGTCTGTTGTACGCAGGTCCGTTGTAATCAGCGTAGACTATATGAAGGCTATATGAAGGCTGAGTGTCTGAGCTGGGTCCTCCTTCATCATGGATGCAAAGCATTCAGCAACGTCTGCTATGGGCTCAACGAAAGCAATAGTAGTACGACGAAATAAGTGCCGATGTTCATGGCTGAAATTCATCACGAGGAGAGCCGAAAGTCCACCTCAAAGCATAATGAGACTGCGGGCTGCACATACACCATGAGTCAGCATAAGAAAGGAATTGCCCTCTGCAACAGCTTCGCCGTCACGCAGGTCGTAGCATACTACCGCTACCAGGACAATTGCATGTGGTGGTAAAGTTTCACTGTCAGCATAAACCTGAAGTGCGTTACGTTGGCAATTGTCGCGGCTGTTCGCTGCTCTTTTTGTCGAAGAAGTCACTGTGCGCTACCGGAGGTCTATAATAGCACCATACTCTCGCAGAAAGTCAACGCTCAATATGAGGTCCCGAGAACAATCGCAGAGTATAAGGCAGCTAGGTGGCTGGAAACATACACCTACGAATTTGTACTCTGACCGTGCACATGCCCAACGGTGTTATGATATGCCCGCCAGCAGTACGAATTTGTGTTCCAGACCAAGGCGTGATAACTTGCTAGTTTTCCGCACAAGATTGAGTAGTCGACACCTGTGTCCGATAAAGCACTAATGTGGCGGTCGTCGAGCACAACAGGTATGTCTAGCTGCAGACTCTCGCTAGACATGCCTGTTGTGCTCGGCGGCCGCCATGTACCTGCGGGAAAAGTGGCATACTCTGCTGGTTCAGGTATTCTTCAATTGCCCTAGGCCTTTCGCCATATCTGAGCCTTGGTGAATCCGTGGCAAAACCTTGCAGTCCGAGGCGGCAGTACGGGCACTTGCGGTATACGTGACCGGCTTCTCCACAGTGATAGCACAGAGGCCTTCTGTCTGAGGTACGCCAGACGACAGATTTCCTTTCGAGCAGGCACCAATCTTTCATACGTTGGATCAGTTGCACTGATGGGAGTGGCGGGACGTATGTCGCGGCATAAGACGTGGCGGGGACGAAATGGGTTGGAGCAGGGACAGGGACTCGCCCCAAAACTTATGCATACGACGGCTGCTGTAACTGTGCTGTCCTAGGCACTGCATTGCTGCTTGGAACGAGACCTTGGATCACTTGCTGCACTTCATTCCTCACAAGGGCAGAAATGGAACCCAGCGTGGGCTGAGGCAGGCAGCTGGGCCGTTGAAACTCATCACGCACCACAGAGCGGATAAGGTCTCGGAGAACGTCCACGTTTCCAAAGGCAACCGCGTCAGTCAGTGAAGCAGTTTCGCGTGCCCGTCATACGGAGCCGAGCGCTGGTCCGAAGGTGAAGTTGCGTTCGATTGCCTTTCATAGAGAGCTGAGCGCTGATGTAACATCTTTTCCATCGTGGCAGCTTCAGTTAAGAATTCAGCCACGGTCTTCGGCGGGCTTTGAACAAGCCCTGCAAATAGCTGTTCCTTAACTCCCTGCATTAGATGATGTAGCTTCTGTTCCTCGGACATGGTTGGGTCCACCCGACAGAAAAGACGCGTCATATCCTCGACGTACGACGTCACGCTCCCGTTCGGCAGATGAATGCGGGATTGGAGTGCCCGTTCGGCTGGTTCGCGGCGATCAGCATTGGTTTAGGTCTCCAGCAAGGCAAGACGGAACTCGAGCCACGATTTGATGAGCCCTTATCGGTTCTCGTACCAAGTGCGGGCACCATCCTCCAAGCTGAAGTAGACATTCCTCAACTTCGCCGCGTCGCTCCATTCGTTTATCTCGGCAACACACTCAAACTGGACTAGCCAGTCTTCTACATCCTCGAAGATATCCCCGTGGAACACTTTCGGCATTTGCAGATTCTGCAGCAGGAACTGAGCTCCCATTGTGGCCGTACCTTGCCTAATGGTCGATAGGGACATCGACGTTTCTTCCATATCGGTTCGTGGGGGCATCGATGTTGTTGTGGAAAGATGATCAAGCTTCAGAGGCAATCCTCGGATTCTGCTTGCCCAGTGAACAGGTGTGTTCACTAGTAGAGGGCTGGTACTCCTGCTACCACGAGGGGTTTGTGGCATCGGATGAACTGTACCCAGCACCTCCACCAGTTTTGTCACGAAAAGACAATGGAAGATGTACCCGACATCGGCGAGGCAGACAGTTGTACAAGAAGGGGTGCAATAACTCAAGCCAGCGCAGCGTCCTCAGCTTCTACTTCTTCTTCAGCGCCCGCCTCTTGCCGAGCGCACATTCTAGTCCCAACTTCTTTCTCGGCGCTGGCTCGTGACACCTAGCAGCAATATACATGCATAAACAGTAACACTGGAGATGAATTGCAACAAATGACCGAGGCCCTTAACTGAGAAAGCGCAAGAGTGGGGTTGAAGATTAATATGCCGATGACAAAGGTAATGTACAATAGCCTGGCAAGGAAACAAGAATTCATGATTGCCAGTCAGCCTCTGCAGTCTGTACAGGAGTATGTTTCTCTAAGTAAACTACTCACACCCTGACCATGAGACGAAAATATACAGAATAAAAATTGGTTGGAGTGCGTACGGTAGGCATTACCAGATCCTGGCTGGCAGCTTTCCACCATCGTTGAAAAGAGAAGTGTACAATCGTTGCATTCTACTGATGTTAACATTTGGGGCAGAAACTTGGAAGTTAAAAGCAAGTTAAGGACCGCGCAAATGGCAATGGAACGAAAAATGTTAGGCATAACGTTGAGACATAAAGAGAGCGGTGTGAATCGGAGAGCAAACGGAGATAGCCAATATTCTTGTTTACATTAAGAGAAAATGATGGAGCTGGGCAGGCCATGTAGTGCATACGGTAGGTAACCTGGGGACCATTAGTTGCAGAATGGGTGCCAAGAAAACGGAGATGTGCTGTTGAGAATGGCAGAAAATAAGGGGGGGGGATGAAATGAGCAAATTTGCAGACACAAGTTGGAATCTGTTAGTGCAAGACAGTAATAATTGGAGATCGCTTGGAGAGGCCCTTGTCCTGCAGTGGGCATAAATATAGGCTGATGATGATTATAGAAAAAGAGGAGGGGGGAGATAAATTAGGATTGCGGCTGGTTAGCAAGCTGCCACCTGGTAAAAAGCGAGTGGAAGCGACTCTACTGACACTGCCCGGTTGCCTTTTTCCTGGTATTTTTTAATCCAAGGTTCCAATATATGTGGAGTCTGGTGCAAAAACTTTTCGAGATAGATGAGAAACGAATGTGTTGAAACCAGGGCCAGAAAAAAATTTCTACTCAACCGATATATTTAGATATTGGAGTTACAGTTAATGAGGGTTTACTGTATTTACAAAGTGTCACACTATGTCACTATCAGCTTCACTATTACTGTCAATAGCTCTGGTAATCCGTAAACAATAAGGGATTTATGGACAAACTAAAGCTTTATTAACCCTTTGAGGGTCAATGATGTAAATCTGCGGCGTCGCGAACAAGTCCAAAAATAGTCGATGGCGTATAATTACGGTGCCGTCTGTACATTTAAAAAGCACGCCAATTTTCTAACTTTTTCTTTTCTGTCATGTGCTGCCACTATGTGGGAATACAGGGAACTTTTTTCGCGCGCCTCCCTCTCTTGGTTTTCATTGCATGGTTTGTTTTAGAGTAGTTTGCTCCCGCGCATTGGTGCGCGCGCGCAGGTGGCGGTTTGGTTTTTGTTCTGCGGGCGATTTCGGCTTCTTGCGCTCTCAAAACTGATGGCTATCTCATTACTAATTGCTCAAAGGGCGACCACCTGTTTCTCGCTCGTTTAGTGCTCACAGGGGTGCGCATAGGAAGAATGCCGCCATGCATGCGTTCCTGATGCTTCTTTTTTTTTTACACTCGCGAAAACTAATTGCCTCTGGTTGGCGATAAGATGAAGATTAGCAGAAATTTGTCACACGTTTTGCTTTTTTGATGGGCACACAACCACACAGTTTTCTTGAGTGTGTGCACCTACGCAGTTCGATTATGCTATGGATGTACATACTATTGGTGTAAGAGCAGGAACATTTTAGTCTTGAGAAATATTCTCGTGTGCGCATTTTCAAAGCCTTGAACTATGTTATAAGAATGCATGAAATTTTTAATTCATATAAGTTTACTTCCTTTTTTGTTGTTATTCATGAATGAATAGTACATATATGCCAACGCAAAATATATTTTTCTCACTCTACGGTCACCCTAGAAAAATTACGGTAAATTTTTTTCGAAATAAGTCCCTAGAAAAATTGGAATCTGCAATTAAAAAAAAATCGACTTTGGGCGGTCACATATGGCGAAAAAGATCAACCCTCAAAGTGTTAACCCCACCTTGTATACAGCCTTGGTACAACTCGCTTCAATGCTTTCTTGGCTCACTTAGGATGGCCAGCCTGTCATTGTGGATTTGACTGAAGTTCCTGTTGGCTCCAAGGAAGAAATTGAGTCTGCAATGAACAATGGCGAACGTAAGTCTCCTGTCATGCATTTCACATGCAAAGAAAATTATTGTGCAGCTTTGCTGGCCATTAAACATCACGCTGTCATAACATTGATGATAGCATATACCTATCTTTCCACTATGGTTGATATTGCATTCACATGAGCTTTCTTTTAGTTTTATTTTGCATGGATATGCTTACCTGCCAACCCACCAGATTGTATTTACACAGCCATAAATCGCCAGAGAGGCTTCCTCAACTCTACCCTGAAACAAAAATAATTTGATTTAGCACAGCTGCATCGTAATTGTCGTTATGTGCTAGGTAGCTAATTGAAGTGAGATTTGAATCTAAGCCAGTTGTGTTGAGGAGAGTGGGTGAGGCAGAGGTTTAGTCTATGTTGCATAATGGCTGGTTTTCTTAAGTCAGCTTTGCTTTTATGCAGCCACGATGTACAGTGACACATTAAAAATGTAAAGGGGCCACTGTCACTTGACATAGTATAGGTTCCTTGATTATAAATGCATGCGCGTGGCACTTCTGGTCACTGTAGGAGCACAGAGACCTCTAATCACTGTACTGAGGGCTGTTTCTGATTTTGCTGTGGCCCTGAAAAAAAAATTGCAGCGGAACCCATCTCATGATGAATATCGACAATAATACGTTCAGCAATGAAGCAAATTATCGACACACCACAAAGACGCGTCTTGTACGAAGCATGTATGCAGCCGGGTTCCACTCTCATGCTTCCCTCTGGGCACGCTGGGTCATTCAGCGGCACCATCTCCAATACCGTGCGTGGGACTTGTGTGAATATACATTAAGAGAAGCTTGTCTGAATTTGTATGACGCACGTTCAATTCTGCCTAAGCACTGGAGAAATCTTAAATGTCTTGTTTTTCTGCCATTGTAGAGTGGCACATAGTTACCCAAGCTGCGTCAAAGAGTTTCATTGAAAAAGCGGCACATAGGCAGTGTCACATACCCAGCGATTCAAGATTGTCCGGCTGTGGGTTTTGAACCCAGTTCCCTCAGCTCTACTCATTAGACCATGGGCTTCCCAAAACCCAAGTTGGTTGGAAAGTGGTTAGAGATACAGATAGACAAACATCCCCTCAAAAGTAGGTGAAGTACCCTAAGAATGCTAAGAGCAAATCTGAATGCTGAGTGCCCCTATTGGCAGTTACGAAAATGCAAATCTTTCAGCTAATATCATCCAATTTTATTTCTTGCAGGTCGTCGCCACGTGGCCGACACTGAAGCAAATCAGGGAAGTTCCCGGTCCCATTCAATATTCAGAATGGTTTGTTAGTAGCCTGAAATTGTAATCAGTATGCAGTACCTCAAAATTCTGGTGACTTAAGCTGGAACCGCATGGTGCGTTTTTTGTTCGCAAAAGCACGACGCGCGGCGAACGCCCGCACCACCACTGACTCGACAGCAGCCGCCTAAGCACGGCGGGCGGGCGCAGGTCGTGTCGCATTTGCCGGGTGTTCCACCGAGCTTTTCCACCGAGATGTGCAGAGGGCAGCACCATCTGGTGGCGTTAAGAGAACTAAAGCCTGACGTATAGCGTGACGTGGCACTTGTGCTGCGCTCTCATTGGTGGACGTGGGAGCGGCAGCGCGACGTGGCACGTTCTTTTCCACTCCCAACAGTACTATGCAGCTATGCAATTTCTTTGGGCACGTTCATCGTAACGACACCCGAGCGCCTCTGCTGCATGTCAATCGCGCCATGTGGTTCCAGCTTAAGGATATTACAGTGGCATGTTGTTACTTTCTAGCTTCATTTGTAGTGCATGTTGCCACCATAGGTTGTTGTCATAGGCCAGGGGTGGGCAACTATTTCTCCTTGGGGGCTGCACGAGAAATTTACTTAATTGGAGGGCCAGATCCATCGGCTGAACTAAATTCTGCACTACGTTTATTGTTTTGACTGCAGCTGCCGGTAGAAGTATGCTGCGATGAGGCTATGGAAATTTGAATAGGTATAATAAAAACACCTGTGAAGCCCTTTTGCCAACAATAAAAATATTTATTCAACATTACTAATCAACCAACAATCACATAATGATTAATGAATAATGAATAATAATGAATTACAAAGAAATTAAACTAACTTTATGTAAACCATATGCTTGCAATTGTGGTTCCTTGTACAGCAAGAACCCTCCCTGTTTTTCTGTAATTTGTTGATTAGTAGCTTATTTCTATGTGGACATTTCTTATCAGTCACCACTTCATCAGCGGGTTTGATGGCAGCCTGCACTTTGCCCGTATGGGCTGTGGGCCATTGTTATAGTAGCTCCTCAATAGTGACCATCACATATAGCCTAACTCCTTCCTTGCCACTGAGGAAATAGTTAGAGAGCTTAAAGAAACCACCGTGGTAACAATTACTTACTACTCGAAATGTGTACTCGTTTTCACGGCATTCATGTTTTACCATCTTATTTCAAGATGTATGTGTTGCAAAACATGCTGTTATACATAAAATTGCAGCCTAACTGTTGGTGTTCTGAATGGAAGTACAGCAGAAATAATTGCTTGAAATGTTTTTGAGAATTCTTGCATGAAATTGCAAGGAAGGCTTTTAAGTGTAAATGAGAAATAATTTGCCATTTTAATGAAAGCACTGATAGCAACAGAAAATCGGAAATATACAGAATATGCGCCTTCCTCCTGGTTTCCGTGGCAGAAAATTTATTCGGATTTGGTGGCATGAGAACTAGCCTTAGAGTGCCCATGCTATATATGCAGCAAAACTACGGCTTTGAAATGTGAAAACAGTTGTGCACCTATTGGTACCGAGAGTGTTTGTTTTGACTCCTTGTAATAGGTGCCTGGTTCAATTTATGTATTCTTTAGGCTCTTCAAGCAAGGGTTGTCAAGATGGGGAAGATCTGCTAACCTCCTAATTCTCAGTTATCATGTTTGATCAGCTTCTTTCTGTAAGCAAGATTAATAGTCGTGCATCTTGAACTTGAGCCCGCTACTTTTCCTAATATACATAAATGATTTACCATTAAACGTAACATCTAGCATACGTATGTTCGCGGATGACTGTGTGATATATCATGCTATTACTTCCACCGCTGACCAATCTTCTCTTCAAAGTGATCTTAATGCAGTCC
The DNA here is from genome assembly GCF_038994185.2 of Dermacentor albipictus. Classification (NCBI taxonomy): domain Eukaryota; kingdom Metazoa; phylum Arthropoda; class Arachnida; order Ixodida; family Ixodidae; genus Dermacentor; species Dermacentor albipictus. The sequence continues at coordinate 5,598,251 of NW_027225573.1, read as the reverse complement.
AGGACTGGTGTAACGAGTGGCTAATGGAACTTAACCCGCGTAAGTGTAAATATTTGTCCATTCACCGTCGCCGTAATTCTCTCCTATTTCCTTACGTAATATCTGAAGTTCCGGTAGAACTAGTTCATTCGTACAAGTATATAGGAGTAACACTTTCGAGCGATCTTTCCTGGAATCCTCATGTTACTAACCCAATATCATCCGCGAACAGGACGTCAGGATTTCTAAAACGCCATCTACATCATGCTCCTCAACATGTAAAATTGTTAGCCTACAAATCATTTGTCAGGTCAAAACTAGAATTTGCATCGCCTATTTAGAATCCTCATCAGGCATACCTAATTAATGATCTTGAATCTGTACAAAATCACGCCGCTCGTTTCATCCACTCGTCATATTCCTTTGACATCAGCGTTTCCTCCTTAAAAACTGCATCCGCATTATTCCCCTTATCGCTCCGTCGTTGCATTGCCAGCCTATCTTTATTTCACAAATTCTTTCATAGCCCTATGCACATCGCACCTTATATCCTTCCTCCTACACGCATATCTCACCGCACCAGCCAAGCTACAGGTTGCCCGTCCACGCTCACGCACAGCTGCAGACTGGAACGGCCTTCCTAACGACGTTGCTGTCATTATGTGCCCATCTAAGTTCATCGAAAATGTAAAAAACTTCCTGTTATTGTGACTATGTATTTTTATTCTTGGGAAGAATTGGGGATAAAAGTTAATGGAGAATACCTTAGTAACTTGCGATTCGCTGATGATATTGCCTTGCTTAGTAACTCAGGGGACCAATTGCAATGCATGCTCACTGACCTGGAGAGGCAAAGCAGAAGAGTGGGTCTAAAAATTAATCTGCAGAAAACTAAAGTAATGCTTAACAGTCTCGGAAGAGAACAGCAATTTACAATAGGCAGCAAGGCACTGGAAGTCGTAAGGGAATACATCTACTTAGGGCAGGTAGTGACGGCGGATCCGGATCATGAGACGGAAATAATCAGAAGAATAAGAATGGGCTGGGGTTCATTTGGCAGGCATTCTCAGATCATGAACAGCAGGTTGCCATTATCCCTCAAGAGAAAAGTATATAATAGCTGTGTCTTACCAGTACTCACCTACGGGGCAGAAACCTGGAGGCTTACGAAAAGGGTTCTACTCAAATTGAGGACGACGCAACGAGCTATGGAAAGAAGAATGATAGGTGTAACGTTAAGGGATAAGAAAAGAGCAGATTGGGTGAGGGAACAAACGCGAGTTAATGACATCTTGAAATCAAGAAAAAGAAATGGGCAGGACATGTAATGAGGAGGGAAGATAACCGATGGTCATTAAGAGTTACGGACTGGATCCCAACGGAAGGGACGCGTAGCAGGGGGCGGCAGAAAGTTAGATGGGTGGATGAGATTAAGAAGTTTGCAGGCACGGTATGGCCACAATTAGTACATGACCGGGGTTGTTGGAGAAGTATGGGAGAGGCCTTTGCCCTGCAGTGGGCGTAACCAGGCTGATGATGATGTAACGCTCCATTTATTGGAGCCTTTAAGGTAATAAAATGAAATGTAAATGAAATGAAATGACACTGGAGCCTTCGTATGCTTTCTGCTGCATTTCCAGTAATAACAACACTTACGCAGGTTGTGCTTAAACATTAAGAGGTTAGGCTGCTAGTCAAGCTTGTGGAAGGTTAGTCTGTGATTTCACTTGTATGAGTGAACTCCACATGATGGAAACGATTTCCCATAATATTGTTACGTGCAGAAAGACACAGACGAAAGAGGCTATTTACAGGCTATTTACACTGGACTGGAGCCAGAGCGCCAGGCCGACATTCACTCGCGCCAAGGGCACAGACCCACTTCGTCGTTCTTGCGGCGGCTCGTCTCTCGGGTATCTACCGATAATATCGTAATACTACCCCCCGGCGGCAAAAGCGCCGTCACGGTGCTTTTAAATATCCAAGGCACGTGGAGAGTTGTAGGGCTTGAGTCGGGTGACGTGGACAATGTCACTGGTTGTCACACTGGAAGACATAGTGGGCGTGGCTAGAACAATTTCATAGGTGACATCGGTCGCTTGGCGGAGCACGCGATATGGGCCGGTGTAACAGGAAAGCAGTTTCTCACAAAGGCCAACTTTACGCGATGATGACCAAAGCAACACTAGGGTGCCGGGCGCAAAATGGACATCACGGTGACGGAGGTCGTATCGTCGCTTCTGTTTGTCTTGAGAGACTTGTAGACAAACGCACGCAAGTTGACGAGCATGGTCAGCACGGGCGATTGCATCATGGGCATAAGCGCTAGTTGAAGCTGTGGTGGACGGAAGCACGGTGTCTAATAGTAGCGTCGGTTCGCGGCCATACAAGAGGTAAAACGGCGAAAAGCCGGCAGTTTCGAGACGGGGAGAGTTGTATGCAAAGGTAATGTAGGAAAGAGCCTTGTCCCAGTCACGGTGGTCGTCTGAAACGTATTTCGATAGCATGTCTGTAAGGGTGCGGTTCAAACGCTCAGTGAAGTCATTCATTTGAGGGTGGTAGGAGGTAGTAAATTTATGCTGAATGGAGCAGGCCGCCCGCATGATGTTGTCAATGACTTTCGCCAAAAACGTACGGCCATGGTCTATTAGCAGCTGACGCGGAGCACCATGCATCAAAATGATATCATGTAGAAGGAAGTCCACAACGTCAGTTGCGCAACTGGTCGGAAGAGCGCGGGTTACAGCGTAGGGGGTCGCGTAGTCAGCCGCGACTGCAACCCACTTGTTTCCTGATGTGGATCCGGAAATGGGCCGAGAAGGTCTAAGCCAACACAATGGAAGGGCTCGGCAGGGATGTCAAGCGGCTGCAGGTAACCAGCAGGGGGCTGGGAAGGCGTCTTGCGTCATTGGCAAAGTTCACAAGCGGCGTCGTAACGTCGTACTGAACGGGCAAGGCCCGGCCAGAAAAAACGGCAACGTACACTGTCATAGGTTCGAGATACGCCAAGGTGTCCTGCTGTTGGTGCGTCGTGGAGCTCTTCTAGAATGGTTGAGCGGAGGTGTTTAGGTATGACAAGTAGGAACTCGGAGCCCTCCGGATGAAGGTTACGACGGTACAGAGTACCGTCGCGAAGGACGAAGAGGCGTAGAGTGGCGTCGGTTGGAGAGTGTTCAAAATGGTCGATGAGTCCTCTGATGTTGGCGTCACGACGTTGCTCGTCGGCGAAATGAAGCAGCTGCGACACAGAGAATACACAAACAGCACTGGTAATATTGGAGGAGTCAGGGTCGTCAACAGGGTAACGCGACAGGCTGTCAGCGTCTTGGTGCATGCGGCCAGACTTGTAGACCACAGAATACGAAAATTCTTGTAGTTTCAAAGCCCATCGACCAAGCCGGCCTGTAGGATCTTTTAGCGATGAGAGCCAGCAGAGAGCATGATGGTCAGTGACTACGGAAAAAGGGCGACCGTAGAGGTAAGGACTGAACTTCGCAACCGCCCAGACTACAGCAAGGCATTCTCGTTGCGTAATAGAATAGTTGCGCTCCGATGGTGTGAGGAGGCGGCTTGCATAAGCAGTAATGCGATCCTGGCCACGCTGACGCTGGGCTAAGACGGCACCTACGCCATGACTGCTGGCATCTGTACACAATTCTGTAGGGGCATCCGGGTCGAAGTGGGCGAGAATGGGTGGTGAGGAGAGAAGAGTGACGAGACGAGAGAAGGCGGCGGCTTCTGCAGTACCCCACAAGAATTGTACACCTTTCTTCAAAAGATTAGTGTGGGGTCTAGCAATTGCGGCAAAATCTTGAACATAACGACGAAAGTACGAGCATAGCTCGACAAAACTTCGAACGTCTGTGGCCGTCTTCGGAACCGGAAAGTCTCGGACAATGCGAGTTTTGTCTGGATCAGGCTGTACTCCGGAAGCATCAACGAGGTGGCCCAGAACAGTAATTTGGCGGTGACCGTAACAACATTTCGACGAGTTTGGTTGCAGCTTCGCCTTTCGAAATACATCAAGTATAGTTGTTAGACGCTCAAGGTGAGTGTCGAACGTGGGTGAGAAGACGATGACGTCGTCGAGGTAGCAGAGACAAGTGGACCATTTGAAACCACGGAGCAAAAAGTCCATCATACGCTCAAAGGTGGCGGAGCGTTGCATAATCCAAATGGCATTACTTTAAATTGGTATAGGCCATCAGGTGTGCTGAACCCGGTTTTTTCTCTGTCCATATCCTCAACAGCAATCTGCCAGTATCCAGAACGAAGATCGATAGAAGAGAAATGGGGGGAGTATGGTGGGGAGTACCTGATGGTACTCCCCACCAGTATGCTCGCCACTGTCATCTTTTATCTGGGCGGCACCCCACGCGTGTGGTACCAAACGCATGACGACGAGATAAACAGTTGGGACAGTTTCAAAGAAAAGCTACGGGAACTGTTCGGCGACCCCATTGGCCGCAAGGTTGCCGCGAGAAAGGCTCTTGCGTCTCGTGTTCAGACATCTACAGAGCCGTACGTTTCATACATCTTCTACGTCTTGGCTCTATGTCGCAAAGCTGACGATGCTATGTCTGAATCGGATAAAGTGTCCCATGTTCTAAAAGGCATTACTGACGACGCTTTCAATTTGCTTGTTTTCGGCAACGTCTCGACAATCGACGCCATCATTAAAGAATGCCGTCGCCTTGAACAAGCCAAGAGCCGCCGTATCACGCACCACATCACGCGGCTACCCAACACCGCTGCTACGTCGACATGTGAGGATCGACCGCGTCAGGCCACCACCTGTGACGATGTCACCCGTATTGTTCGCCACGAGCTCGAGGCCGCCTGTTCGCCAACTTTCTCCACGACGCCTCCCGATCCGCCAGCAACAACGATTGCCATGGTTCAGGCCATAGTCAGGCAGGAATTTGAGAACATGGGTCTGAACTCCGTGTGTTCAACATCTACACCCAGCGTCCCCCAGTTCTCTACCGGCCCTCCTCGTCCCCGACAGTCCTTTTCTACCACATCTCGCCGCAACCCGTCCGAATGGAGTACCTCTGACGACAGACCAATCTGCTTCCACTGCTGTCGCATCGGCCACGTCGCAACCGATGGCCACCGCCTCCTTGGACATACACCGCCACTTATACCTTGCACCTCCACCAGAATGTTACGTGTAGAAAGACACAGACGAAAGAGGCTATTTACACTGGACTAGAGCCAGAGCGCCAGGCCGACATTCACTCGCGCCAAGGGCACAGACCCACTTCGTCTTTCTCGCGGCGGCTCGTCTCTCGGGTATCTACTGATATCGTAATAATATGCTGTACCTATGCTTTCAAAGTGTTGAAAAAGAAATCCAACGTGAAAATCATTTGCAGTCAATATTAGATGAACGTAAAAAAAAATTGCACCTGATAGGTGAAGTATGTATTACAATATTAAATTATTAGTTAGTTATACAAAGTAAGGAGAGTAGTTTTTTTTACTGTATAAACTTGTAAACATTCACTTACTAACTGGATTAACAAGCATGGTGTCAGGTGAGCACAGGCAAACATGAACACATCTCACACAGTGACCGCAGACACTCGCTGTCAAAACGTTGGTGTGAGAAGAGCAGCAGCAGCAGCAGTGAGTGAATCAACCTTCTTGCTTCCTCTCGCTTCAACGCCAACTAAGCAGCCAGAACACAGCACACAAGAAGCTATCAGCCGTCGCAGTGCCTAGACTCTGTACCCATCACAGATCGCTTGCAAGGTAGAGCCCGCTTGACTGCACCGTATGCAGCTGCTGCCAATGTTCAGTCAGGTTTGATTCCACACAGCACCAAAAAAATGTTAAAGGATTTTTTCTTTGTCATTGGAGAGCAGCACATACCCAGTGACTGTTTGGTGTCGTGAAGAGGTTCATCGAAGAGCGTAATGTATGAAGTGGCCCTACATTGGTCCAACAGTTGGTTTCGAACCTGGGTTAATTTGGTACAGCAGCCCTGTGTGCTAGACCGTGGAATGCCCATTGACTAAAGTTGGCCGGAAAGATATTAGATACAGACAAACAAACATACATTAAAGTGGAGGACCTTAAAAAGAAAAGCTAATTGCATTAATATGCACTACAACCAATTGCGCAATGAAAACAGGTGAAAGTGTAAGCGGAAGTGCCAAGAGCTGCGTTTCTTCACTAAGCAGTGACAGCAATGTGCACCTAGGTGTGCATTGCAGTCAAGACATGAATAAGCTAGCAGTGACATGGAAAGAGCTAAGTGAAGCCCAAAAAAATAAAGGAGTAAAGGAAAGGAACAAAAGACAAACAAGGAAAAATCTGTGCTTTTTCCGAATCAAATTGCTCGCATATTGCTGCCAATGTTTTATGCAATTAATACTGCACGAAAAAATTCAAGTATTGTTGTGCTTGATAATGGTCTAGCTGTTGCCATCCCTGCTACATTTTACTGCAAGAATGGTTAAAAGCTGGGCCTTCTGTGTGTGCGTGCACTTTTTGTTCACAGAGCACTACAGCAAACATATTTAAAAGGGTCCATACTTTCTTTCCCCATAGCAAGCAGCGTTACAAGGGCTAGAGGAACTTCTCTTCTTTTTTGCATTAACAACAAAGGAGACAGTGAGAATGAAGCAGTTAATTAGAGCCATTTGGCACAAAGGGAACCCCGCCATAGTTGGCTTAAGCAGTGGAAATGGCAGCTAATAGACATGCAAAAGCAAAATGAAAAAGACGAGAAATGACAGGGCGAGGCGGGACGAAGAAAGGTACTGAGAAGGGCGAAAAAGGAAAGCAGGAATGTCAATAGGCATCCGGAAGGGAGGAAGCACTAGAAGTGAGCGTGACAGAAACTGCAATCTTGTGTACCAGCTGCAAAAGCATGCCACGCATGTCATTGCTAACGATAAATGCAGGATAAGAGGCCGGTGAAATGTCAGTGATGTATGAGATGTCACACAGTTGGGCGACAATGTGCGCAATGCAGACATGTGGTGAAGTAATGTCTCGTCCTCACACACCATAGCACACGTGCAAAGGTTTGTATTGCAAAGGTTAAAACGGTAGAAGTGCAGTAAAAACCGGAATATAGGTCGAACTTTTTTTCCGAAAAGCATCGCGAAAAGTCGACCCTCGACTTATATACCGGACATTGGCGGAAAAACTACGGAAGTCTTGCAACAATGGCCGGATGGAGTAAACCACGAGCAGCTTTATTACTTAAGCCTACAGTGTTCTAGAAGGAGGTAGTGCGCTCACATGGTGGCGGCGCTTGATGCACTTTGTGTCGCCGCCGACAGGTGGCGCGGTTCGCAGCGTCACCTGAAACTCGCTGCCATGTCGGAGTAGAACGGGTACCGCGCATTGCTGCAGTTCCCGAAAGAAATGCAACACTCACGATGTGCAATGCACGATACTTGTTCTGGTGCGTCTTATCAGTGTACAGAGAAAAGAATTACCGCCGCTGTGGCTGATCTATGGAGCGTAGGCGATGTCTTGTACCGGAAGTGCGGATGAACTCGCCTGGCTATTAACGCATATACAGGGCGCGAAGCAACGGGCGATCCTCTTTTATTTCCCGCTATTAAAATGTGCAATGTGGCTTCGCTAATGCAGCAGTCACATTGGACAGAATTTTAGCATTGCCTTTTTTTTTTCGTAATCGCTGGCCTGCAGCGGGAATGCGCGCTACAAAGCAAAATTTTTTCCACGACACTTAACATTAGATAATCGCTTTTTCGAGTGTTAAGCTCTTGATTTATATGCATGACATCGTTCGCACTGTTAACACGACACAGCCTATAGAAAGGAAATATAAAATCCAGGTGCATTTATGCAATGTTTATTTACAAAGAAACGAGGAAGGAATGTGGACCAGGAAAATCAGGCTCAAGAAGGCTGAACGTTTATAAGTGGAGATGTTTACAAATTGATATAAACATGCACCTACAGACTCGCCTCAGGAAGTTTTTGCGATCTTCCTGTGCATGACTGTTTTCCTTCTCTCGTATTTTTCCGAGTTAATGCCCTTTGTAAAAAAATGGAGCCGCGTTGTAATATAAAAGCTTATTATATTCTTGGTGAGTTCAGCTGAATGCTCACTGCAGCCAATTTTGTGCGAGCACTGCTTTCACCAGACTAAGCACATCCAAGATGCTATCAGCATGTAGTTGTTTTTTGCTGAAGCATTCAGTAAACATGTCTTCAAGCATTTTTACAAACGAAAAAAGTGTTCCACGTGGGTAGAGAAGCCCGCCTCTATCCCTGTTCATTGTCAACGCAGCAAGCCTAGGATTCTCATCTTCGGACGACACGGTTAGCGCATTCATGCAATCCTGGCAGTTGGTTTTCATTACGCACTTTCGTGCGACATATCCAGACACATAGTAAGTTATCCGAGAGTCGCTCCTCTCCATCTGCTGGTCGTGATCGACCGGTGTCTTCTTCGTAAGGTACTGCGGCAAATTCGGAAGAATCGTGGGGACGGCATCCTTCGACAGCAGCGGCTTGTCATGAGGAATGCGCAGCTCTTTGCCGTCTATTATGTGCACGAAGTCCCTGATTACAAAACGCGGTTAAAATGGAGCTCGCAGACTTCACAAGACTCGTATAGCTTCTTATCTGCCCGGTGGAGATTCCTCTCCCACTACTTTCGCCGTTCTTCATCATGTGGGACGCTGAACAAAGACGCCTTTGGTGCATCCTTCGTACGACTGTATCCAGTCCGGCACCCGTGCGCGAAACAGTAATTTCGACGGCGGCCAGGCATTCTCACGCACACATACTGCACATTGAGCCAAGCACCAAGCACAGCACAGGCACAGAGAGATATTGCCACGCATACAACGCCGGCGGTATTTGCAGTCGAGCGCTGACAACGCCGAACCAACCGAGCTGTACCGAGCGCACCACCGCAACCGCAACACGAGGCAAGAGAAGTTTTTCAGGTGAAACATGCGTCAGCGCCCCTGGCGGGCATGCGGGAAGTCGACGCTGAGTGCGCCGCGGCGGAGCGGCGCAGGGATACAACAGTGAGCACACTGCCCCCTTCTAGAACACTGTACTTAAGCCGGTCGTGAAGTAAACAGCAGCCTTCGCCATCGCCATCATCAGCAGCGCGGCGTTGGTTCTTTATTCTATGGCGTGGCGACATTGTGGCACCGGCATTTTGCGTTTCCACTGTCGCAAAGTTATATAAATGAAAGGCTGCATTTTCATTTTGTTTCAAAATGAGCGGAAGCCGACGTCAATTCACTGTCGCCTTCAAGAAAAAGGCGATTGAGTACGCGGAAGCCCACGGCAACCTGGCGGCACAGCGCGAACTTGGAGTATCCGAAAATAGCATTCAGTAGTGGCGGAGGTAAAAGCAACGTATTACATCTTGCAGCAACCAAAAGAAAACGTCATTTCGTGGCCGGATCGCAGCGGACTGTAGAACTGGAAGGCAAGGTTGTGGAGTCCGTCCGAGAGCTGCGTGTAAGATCGCTGCCTGTTGTCGAATGCATTCGTTTGAAAGCGGTAGAGATCGCATGCGCCTATGGACTGGACAGCGAGAATCGCTCATCATCCGACTCTGTTCAAACGTGTTGCTGTGATTCGGTGTAGCGCTTGCGCACTTTGTGCCCTTCTGTATACTGCACACCCGACGAATTTTTAACAGTATCGCGCGACCGTCGACCCGCGTATTTTTCAGCACCTTTTATCACGGCACGGAGCGGCGAAATAGCGAAAGTAAGGGCATGTGTACACATGCGCGTATCTCGTTTGTTTCGCTGCTCAGCGCCGTTGATACGGTGTTGACAAGCACGCGGGTCGATGGTTGCGCGATACCGCTGAAGACATGGCCAGGTGCACATGCGAGCAGCATTTAAATAAATACTGTCACCATTGTGCAACCCGCTGAGTCGCATTTGTTTATAGGTAAGGGTGTCATGTCTTTCGGTACTTTTGCCACTGAAGATTTTTTTTATTTTTAGAATTTGTTAGTTGGGGGATCGACCTATATTCCGGTCCGACCTATAGTCCAGTTTTTACGGTAGTATAGGAAATGGCCAGTAAAGAGGTGTTCAAGAGGCCGATTGGGAAGGAACCAACTCGGCTTTCGTGGACACTTCGTATCCATTGATTTAAATTGGTACCCTTCCCTTCATGCTGCCAATAATGGTGCCATTGGTTATGTGAAATTTTGTAGAGGCGTGTTCGAAATGATTTTACAGATAAAAGGCTTTCCCAGAGCATCTCAATAGTTCCCGTGGAAGAAGCAGAGCAGAAGTAGTTCCGTGTTGGCGAACTCAGTGCCTACCATGCCTTTGTGTCCCGGGACGTGTGGCACCCTCTGAGCGCCTGGGAGTGGAGCGCTTGCTTGATCAGTCGAACTCCTGCGTTTGTGACTTGAAGGCTTGAGAGGGTGACCTGCAGCGATAGGCAATATGTGTAGATATGTAGTAAGACCGTGGCGTACAAGGTGTTAACGTACACGAGTGCTTCAGGGAAGATGGTTACCTCAGCGCTATATGCGCTGGTTGCTTTCATCACCCGAAACTTCAGTATGCTAGTCAAGTGACGAAATTGGTCGAACATGACAAATGCTGCGCCCGCCGCGGTGCTAGTAAGGGCACTGTTCATTCATAAATGATACACAGGAGTGCAAGATATCTGGCTGGCCTGAGCAGGAGTCAGTCTGACAAACCGGAAATGGTACTTCTTCTAAGGGTGGTCCAAAAACGGGTCACAAGGGAAATCTATTAGGCCTAGATGGAATGTGTCCTGGCCATAGCGTGTCACCTGACAAAAGGTGAACAGTGAGAAACACGGTTTCAATCTGTCCAGCTCCACTGTGAGCAGAGGGCAGTTGGCCAGGGCATGAAGTGCCGATGTTTTAGTGGTATGATGTGTGCCTGTCAGCGCAACAAGGATGGATCATTGCACAGACAGTACACAGGTGGTGAGATGCGTCATGGAGAAAGGGGGCACCAAACGGGGATGCATATAGAATTGCTAGCAGCTTGACTTGTTTGTATAAACGACAAATAATTGCAGGATTGAGCATGTAATACAGTCGAATGAAATTTAGTATGATTGTGTAACCAACGCCTTGGCTTTAGTCTTCATGTAATCAACATGAGCATGAAAATTGAGTTTGTCTTCCAAGACCACGCCAAGTAGTTTAATATGGTTTTCGTGTTTTAGAAAGGTGCCGTCCCACCTAATCGACAGGTGCCGCTCTGAAGTACCAATGTGGCCATTGTTGAAGAAGACAAAAAAAAATTATTTTGGATAACTCATTTTGAACCCCCGCCCCTCTATGCCTCGCAACGTTAGGCGCCTCGCGTGCTATGAGAGGTGGCATGCTTCCTCCCAGCTTTCCTCCCTTTCGCACGGGCAAGATTGAGTTGCGATCATTGGCTCCCCTTGCACGCTTTCACTTGCACATACAACGTAGGGCACGCGACTGGACGACCCTTGGACTTTATAAGAAACATCACGGCAAAGGCAGAAATGTGCCTGGAGTGTCCGTATACATAATTGTTATCACAATAAAAAAAGAAAGGTGCACAATAGAACTTGGTAAATATTGTAATCAAACATTGCGAGTTACTATTATTGCTTGAAGATCTTCCTAGGGCAGGCCAAAAATGGGCGTTTTTGATGGGAAATGATGTTCAACGCATTTGCTGTCCCCCTAAGCTCTGCCGAGACAGACGCTGCCACTAATGGGCTCGCTATTGGGGCCACCACAGGGGTCAGGCACATGCATGCTGACTGGTCAAGGTTGAATTATCTGGTGAAGGCCAATTTCAGGATTGAAATAACGAAAGTTTGGACCCATAAAAATGCATGGGCACCGGCCATAACCTTCATAACCTTCGGGTTATAACCTTTGGCCATAACCTGTGATCAAATTAATCGAAAAATCAAATTAACCAGAGTTGAAATAATGCAAGTCTATCCTATTAGTATATGTCACAGGACATGAAGTCTCATACTTATGTTTCAATATATGACAGTAATTGTTCCAAAGAAGGCATTGGAGATCAAAAACAACTGCACTGCAAATGACGAAGAGTTAGACTCCTGGAACCACATTTTGTGTAGCTTCTGCAGCGTTGCTTGCCAAGTATTAAACTGAGTATTTTAGTAGCCATGACAGAAGCAAAGAAATGTCCTAAAGCAATGGTGCAAGAGGGTGGACCCCTTCCTCGTGCCCAAGTTCTTTCCACTTGCCTCAACTAGTATCCACAAGCGCCATTACCCTTTCATCTCGCATGTTAGAGCCACTGCCTCGTAACTACTGCCTCCAATGCTTCTTTTTTTTATTGCAGAGTTTGTTTGTCTCGTGAAATATCTTGTAGACTTGCATCACACAGAAGCTACGTCATCGCCCTGCATGGTTCAACACAGGACAGCACCCATATATAGAGTCAACGTTTATCTACAGTACTAGCCTTAGGTTTACCAGCGGCTGGCTCTGTTCTCTATGAAATCATGCCGCAAAACAACAAATACTGCTTAAATATCCTCACTGAAACGCATATATAAGCCTTCAAGTGCATCCTCCTTTAATAAGTTGAATTCATTCCTTTGCATCTTTATGCTGTTTTAAAGCAAATAGCTTTCCTGGTTTCCTTAATTGTTTTCGTACTTCAATGGGTGCATTCGTCATCGAACACCAACTCTTGAGACACACAACGGTTAAGATGCTGTGGTCAGTGGTGATGCTACGAGACATTTCTCCGTCACTAAATATTTTTTTGCCTTCTTGTCCTTGCGCTCAAAATGTGCTGTTCTTCCATGGGTAATACATATTTCGATGCCATGCATTTGCAAACCTATTCTTCACTACTTTCACTGTTTCTATGGCACTCAGTGGCCGCAGCTTCTGCGGTAAACTATTTTGGTTCAGAAATCTGTTCCCCCCCTTTTTTTCTGCCTTGTTGCATTGTGCTTTTCAGAAGCTGTCCTGTGCACATCAAATTTCATGAAAATCCCTACGCAGTTTCCGCTTCTGGCGAGTGAACATCCGCATGAAGTTGAAGCAACATTACATGCGACGTCACATTGCTTGCAGCTGGAATGCCTCCTTCAAGGAGGAGAGCTGACAGGCTCTTGCTTAAATTTTCAGCTGTTTCACAGCTTACTTTTGCGTCCACTCGAACATCAACATATGCAGTTATCAGATATGCTGGAGTAGTAAACCTGAAGTGTTTCCCACTGATATTAGCAAGTAATGAATGTACACTTACACCAAATATTATAAGGGAAGTATCTTTGTGTTGGATACGGTGTCATTACAAGGAAGTTTGACTGTAATAGTTTACAGCCACTGTTGTCGCTGCGTGATCTGTGCACTGTGATTGTCTCTTTGCAATATCCAAACCTGATAAAGGACCTCCTAAAGCATTGGTAGCTGAGTTTGCATTTAAAGGGTTCATGAAAAGCACACATTTTGTTGTTACCATGCAAGTTCGCCTGTATTGCATAATCTCAAAATTTTCTTTTTTTCTCATCCAGGTGATTGAAAGCAGTCTCAGGGATGGAACAGATGGGGCCGTCGCCATTGGCCAGTTGGTGAGCGATCTTATTCTTTTCCCTCAGAATGCAAAAAGTATAAGTGCGGCTTTGCCAATGTGATGCTACACATTTTTTCTTTTAACTGGTGTAAAATATATGAACAGATGCTTTGTCGTCGTATAATGATGGTTATTCCTTATTAGTATGAAAGGTTAGATCAGATGGGAAGAAAAAATTGTTGAGTATGTGTGCAGCTGCTTCATAAACAGATTAAAACCATATTTCACTGCGCTGTAAAGGCATCTACAAAATAAATTTAATGTCAAGTGTGTGTCAGTACCAGAGCATACCTGCCAACTCTCCCAAATTTTACGTAATGTTTGTGAATTTAGGCTCGTTTTACAATCTTACGAATGCTGCATGAAGTCTTAAGAAAAATAATTTGTTCACAAAACTTTTCGCTTGCTGGTCTCCGCACCTTCCATTGGGAGTCTTCTGATGGCGAAAGAACCAGAGTGGCACTTGGTTCAAGTGACATTATATATAGACACTTTCCTGAATCAGACGAAATCGGCAACAGGGATGTTGCTAAAAGCGTCAGTTACTTGTAGATATGTTGCTTGTCAGTCTTTGCTGTTCAAACTTTGTGGCATCTATAGGTAAATCATTGTTAATAAAATGCATATATTCCACAAGAAGCATTTTCTCAGGGCACACTGAGTGCTACTACCAATGTTACTGGCAATATGGTATAATATTGGTGTTATCAATGTCATGTTCATGGCTTCTTTAATTTCGGTTCACAAGTTGGCAGGTATGTGAAAGCAACCCTAAATTTTGCTCGAGTAGCCCTAATACACTTAGTAATGTGTTTGCTTTTTGTGCAGAACTTAGTAGACCTTTCGGGGTCAGAGCGCACAGAGCAGTGTGGGGACATAGGAGAACGTTTTCGAGAGAGCACCCGTGTCAACCTCTCTCTCCCATTCCTCACGCAAGTCATTTCCAAGCTCAGCCAAGGAGAAAGGTAACCTCAGAATTCGTTGCATAATTTGTGTGCAACTTCAGTTTTCAGTGTGCAGTAATTTCACACCACTAAGTTGTGAAATATATGTTAATGCATCAGTATTCTTAGGGTACTTCACATACTTTCTGGGGGTCTATCCTATCTATCCGTGTGTCCGTTCGTCCATCCGTGGATTGATGGAAGGATAGATGGATGGATACTGCCATATGCCATTTTCAATACTGCCATTTTCTGTGAGAGCAGCAGCAGTCTTGTTACTGTAGAAATTTTAAGATTGTGGCATCCCTCAGGGTCACAGCAACAAATACTTTTTGGTGAGAAAATATATTTTCCAAGTTTACTTAATGTCATGCAAAAAAAATTATGGCAGAGCCGATCTCTTGATGACTGTCGACAGTTATGCGTTAGCGTTGAGTCAGTATAGCGACACAACGTATTACCACCATAGAAACAAGTTATATACGAAGCGTGTACTGTGGCGGAACTCAACCTTTCGCACTTGTCTAAGAACGGTCGACGCCATCTAGTGCCGACGCTGCAAAGCCTGTGCATGGCCTCCGAAATGCAACGCGCACCGATGCGTGCGAACACTGAGGAGCGTGTCATGTGGCAACTGGACTTCTCTCTCACGCTTCTTTCTGGTCATGCTGCGCCACCGACAAGTCCACCCGCGGCCTCAGAGACGAGAAGCGTGGTGCTCCGGTGCCTTCGCTACACTGAAAATTGTTCCCTCGCTTGCCGCACACTCAGTGGCGCATACTCAGTGACCCAAGTTGGCAAGAGGTTCATTGAAGAGCAGCACTCATGGTGCAGATAGCTAAAGTGTTGGGGTGAAAGGCATTCATTTAAAAGTGGCGCATTTGTGATGCAGCCTGCTTCTTATGCATCAGCTTGCTGTCCCTGAGAAACCCTTGTGACTTTGGTTCGATAGCATTTAGCATTGGAGGAATCCTTTTCAGAATTTAAGGAATCCTTTTCATCATACACAGTGGTGGAGAGGCTAGGTCTTTCTGTCTTGGCGTGGGAGCGGCCCACTACGTGCAAGTGCACATTCTAATGGACCTCAATAAAGCTTTTCCATCCATCCAGGCATAGCAGAACAGCACATCCCCAGTGTCACGTACCTAATTACCCAAGTTGGTGTCAAAGAGGTTCATTGAATGACAGCATACACTTAGTGGAATATACCCTGTGACCAATGCTGGCATCAAATACCATATAAACCTGCGTATAATACGAACCCACATATAGCACGAGGTGAAATTTTTGAGACGCGAAATGGAAAAAAGCAAGTTTTAGCCCTTTATAATACGAGTTAAGAAAACTCGAAGAATACATTAAATTGCACTCCGCACTTCAATCGCTGTCTTCCTCAGCTGCGCTCTCTTCGGATAGTTCCTTGTCGGACATATCTTCTCAGAGGTACTCATCCTCTGTGACATGAGTGCATACGAGATCCTGCACTTCTTGAATGCGCGACGCACAAGGTCCTCTGGTATGCTGGCCCATGCGTCCACAATCCACTTGCATAGCGTGGCTGGTGAAGCCGGCTTCAGCCGTCCGGTCGGTGTTACTGCAGGCTCACCTGAGCGCATCCAGTCTGCGTAACACCACTTGACTGCATCCTTAAACGGCTTGTTCACGCCAACATCTTAAGGCTGCAACTGAGATGTCATCCCACCTGGGATAACGACGAGTTCAGTGCCGGATTCGTGCAACAGCCTCTTCACTGAGTCAGCCAAATGGCAACAAAATGCGTCCAGCACGAGGATGGATGGGAACAACAACAGTGCGCGTGGCCGCCTATACCAGACAGACTTTATCCAGTCGAGCACAAGATTTTCGTTCATCCAGCCTTTTTCATGGCATCTCACGGCGATATTTCTTGGCAGCTTCTCACCTTTAGGCACTGTCTTGCGCTTGAAGACGACATAGCGTGGGAGCTTGCATCCGTCTGCCGTACACGACAACATGACGGTAACTTGCGTTTGGTCATTACCAGTGGACTGGACATAAACTTGGACATAAACTTGTTTAGAGCCTTTTCGTGCATGGTGAGGGGCGATGACATGTCCAGATAAACTGGCGTTTGGTCAGCATTGCCGATTTGCCCTAGCTAAAAGCTCTTGGACTTGTGCAGCGAAATACGGTGGTGCTGGAAAGCCACAAGCAGCTCTTGAATGATTCGGGCACCTTTTGCGAAATCGAAGTTCAGCGGCGTAAGGAAAATCCAGCTCAGGACATGTAGCGATAAATCCAGTGCTTGCTCGCTTTGAAGGTGGAGCTCGGTAGCCCTTTTTCTCTTGCAAGCTCCTTAGCTTTTCCCTGCATAAGCTCCACACTCACAGCTAGTTGTACAGCTCGCTGTTGGCAAACGAATTCCGTCAGGGCGAGTTAGATTTCCGGGAACGTCGCCCTCTTCGGGCCATGAAAGCTTCTTCGCGTTCCGCTGCACGCGAAAAGGTCTTCCTTCTGTCGACGCCGCCCGCGAATGCTTCCCTCGTTGACACCAAACTGCCTCCCGGCCACACTGTTGCCGATGTCCTGTGCGGCTAAAATAACCTTTCGCTTGAAAGCAGCCGAGTACTGTTTTCGTGGTCCGGACAACTTGGCCCTTCAATGCGGAATAAAAAAGATGCACTTTGCGAAGCGTGGTTTGCATGTGTGCTGCCAAGGTGTGCACTCAAAAACAAAGAAATGATGGTGTAGTCACGCAGCAACAATGAAACCAAGCCATAGCCACGCAGCAATAACGAAGCCAAGCCATAGCCATGCAGCAATAACGAAACCAAAACTTCTAGCCCAAATTTCTGACTGAAGTTTTTGTTCGGATCCACTTATAGCACGAGGCGAAAATTTGGGACGCTAATATTAGGAAAAAAATACCTCGTATTATGTGCGGGTTTTTACGGTAGGTTCATTGGAAACCAGCACAGACCGAGTGGCACATATTCAGTGCTCCAAGTCGTCAGAGTTTCTTTGAACAGCGGTACCTACCCAGACCCGCGTCTGCAGTGACCCATGTCGAGGTTTGTTGGAGAGCGGCACTTATGTACACATTGACACATACTCAATGACCCAAGTTGGTCTTATTGTTGGTTTGAAACCCTCAGCACACTAGCTCAATGTGCTACCCATTTGACCTCTGTTTTCCCAGTGAACCACATAGGCAGGAATGCAGTTGGAAACAAAGATGCAAACCTACATAAATACACAGCCCCCATGAAGTGCGTGATGTACCCTAAGGATGCTAGCGCATTGAATCTTGTGTGGGAAAGCTTCAGCAGTTCATTGTATTAACGATAGTGCACTCACTGGATTCTAATGCTCCATTTATTGTACTGAAATGCGTGCCTGGTTTTAATGATGAGAAAAGAGGAAAATGTGACTGCCCTGATCTTAACACATGCCCTATGACTCACATGCAAAAATACTTTGTGTGCATGAGCTGTGTACAAGCTTGGCTGGTGTTCACACAAAAATTGCTTGCATGAGCAGAAGTTAGATGGAATTTTTCACGTGGGCCTACACATTTTAGAATCAGCGTTGGCTTTTATACTAGAAAGAAATGCTACATGCGCATACTGAAACTCTCCCTCTGATCAATTTCCTGTGCATACACAGCCACACGCCATTTTGTGAAGTGTGCACAGCTCACACACACAGTATTTTCACATTAAAAAGAGTTGCATGCAACGCAGGTCTGATATCAGCTATGGATAAGTGCATGGCTTTTTTTTTTCTAACACACCAATTTTAGACACACCTGTCAGACAAAGGAAGTGCAGAATTCGATTGGTTAACATTTGATTGGTAACATTGTTATTAAAAAATGTGAAGGTTGCAGGAAAGTCTCGATTATGTTGCTAAGTATGTGGACATGGCTTCAATAGGACACTACAGTCGAACACACTTCTAATGATACCAGTTTTAACACTATATCGGATGTAACAATGAGCAGCTGATGCACCGCCAACTTTTGTGTGGGTTCTATGGTAAAATAAGCCACTTACTACATTGCTCCCATGCCGCATTATTGGTTCATCGCATCACCTGTCTCATGCACTCGCCTTCTGTCTATCCTCCATTCGCCCTCTTGCCGATGTCGGAGGGGTGGAAGAGAGACAGAGCATGCCTTTGTTACCATGGTAACAAAGGTACGCATTGCAGCGTGCACGGCACAAAGGCAGGTGTGATGAAGCAGGTCACATTTTTTTTCCCCATGCATTTCGCATTTATTTTTGGCACAGACACCCAGTAGCCACATTTACTTGTTATAGTCAAAATGCAGAATGGGAACATTGTAGTAAGCAGTTTATTTTGCCATAGAACACACACAGAAGTTCACAGTGCAGTAGCAGCTCATTGTTGCATCTGAGTAGTGTTAAAACTAGTAATGCTGGATTTCACTGCACTTCCTTCTGTCTGATTAAAATGTTTGAATGTTTGTCTCCTATGCTTTCTTCGTGCAACAAGGTTTAACAGTTATCGGTATTTACAATGGAATTTTCTTGGCTCTTAAATATAGTTATGAGTGGGTTCAATCATACTATTGTCGGCCTCTGCAAGTCACTCACTGCCTACCATAGTATACATAACGTTTCCCAGCACAAAGCGTACTCCAGTATTTATTTCTCAGTGATGACATGGCTTTTTAGTGAATAAGAATAAAGTTTAACAAAAACAGGAAAGGCCAGTTACAGAGCCCTAGTTGAAAGAGAACTTTCACTTAGTTTTTTGTCGTTCAATGAGCTTTGCAAGGAGGTGGGCTACGGAAGGCGTTTTCACTTTTAACAACCTGGTTACAGCAGGAGTTTGGTTGGAATGAATGAAAGAAAATTCGGTACCACGGTCAGTAAACATTTTAAAGTCGAAACATGTGATACATGTGTGTGGGAAACCTTGTTGTTCACAACCAATAACACAGGAAAGCACCAGCCGTGGTCTTTAGAGACTGTTCTTCCAAATTTAGAAAAATTATGAACCTTGCTAAGCACTAGGCTATGGCCTCGATTCCCGCATCCACATCCCGATAGGAATGGAATGCAAAAATGCTAATGTATTTAGATTTAGTCGCATGTTGGAGATAGAAACCTCAGGTCGTCGAGAATAATCCACAACCCTCCACTAAGGTGTCCCTCATAACCCACTGTCCAGCTTTGGGATGTTAAATACAATAATTTCTCAAAAATATTCACCGATGTAAACTTCTTCTTCAGCTTACCTTTTAAAATGAGTTTCGGGCTACTCCAAGAATTAACTTCTTGCCAATGAGTTCAGTGCGTTGTCTACAAAAAGAACTTGTTCAATTATGAGTGTGATTGCTTGTTTGTGAAGGCTACCTTTTTCTTCAATTGTACTTGTTTTCACCTTTGTTCCTATTCTAAGTCGGCAACTACTTATGTTATCTTTTAAAGGGACACTAAAGGCAAATAGTAAGTCAAGCTGAAGTGTTAGATTAATGCTCGAGGAAGCCAAAGGCATCAGTATTATCGCGGACACAGTTTTATTAATAGAGAAATTGAGGCAAATGTAGGATATGTTTTGCGACTCACCCGTGACATTCAAGTACTAGCCTGATGACGAAGGCACTCCTCATTTTATTTCTGTCACCAGTACTCAACCTCTCCTAAGAGATAATGGCATTGCATTAAAAGATGGACGAAAATGCTACTTGACCAGTTCTATTCGATGTTTAGAAAAAAAGACTCATTGACATTACTCTTGACAACGACATGGTCGGTCGAAAGGTTTCATTTTCGATGGACTCCACGCCGCCCACGGCTTCGCGTTTCAGTAGTATTGTTATGCATGGTGCTGCGCTGGTTTTGTCAGTTCACGAAATTCCCGCAAACTGCAAGTAGCGAAGAACTCCAACTTCCCTGTAATGTAGTGGGATTCCCGAGCGGTCTATACCACTTGACCAAGAGCAGCTGCAGCGGCGAATCCAACTATCTGTTTTGGCTTGATTTCTCCATGACCGCACAGTTGTTTTGCACAAAAAACCCTAGCACTGTCTTTCAAATGCCATTTTACTCACAGACGGCTGTAAAAGGCGGGGATCACGTATGCAGCCACCACCTCCCGCTCGGAAGCTGGCGATTTCATCATCATCAGCCTATTTTATGTCCACTGCAGGATGAAGGCCTCTCCCTGTGATCTCCAATTATCCTTGTACTGCATCAACTGATTCCAACTAGCGCCCGCGAATTTCCTAATTTCATCACTCCACCTAATCTTCTGCCGTCCATGACTGCATTTCCCTTCTCTTGGTACCCATTCCGTAACCCTAATAGTCCAACGGTTATATAACAGGCGCATTACATGACCTTCCCAGCTCCATTTTTTTTCTGTTGACGTCAATTAGAATATCGTCTATACCCGTTTGCTCTCTGATCCAAACTGCTCTTTCTGTCTCTTAACATTATGCCTAGCAATCTTCGTTCCATAGCTCTTTGCATGCTCCTTAACTTGTTCTCAAGCTTCTTTGTCAGTCTCCAAGTCTCTGCCCTGTATGTCAGCACTGGTAAAATGCACTGATTATACACCTTCGTTTTCAATGATAATGGTAAGCTTCCATTCAGGAGCTGACGATGTCTGCCGTATGCGAACAAACCCATTTTTATTTTTCTATGAATTTCATTCTCATGATCGGGGTTCCCTGCGATTAATTGACCTAGGTAAACTTATTTCTTCATAGACTCTAGAGGCTGACAGGCAATCTTGAACTCTTGTTCCCTAGCCCGACTATTCTTCATTATCTTTGTCTTCTGCATATTAATATTCAACCCCACTATCACACCTTCTCTGTTAAGGTCCTCAACCATTTGTTGTAATTCGTCTGCATTGTTGCTGAATAGAACAATGTCATCGGCAAACCGAAGGTTGCTGAGATATTCGCCTTCGATCCGTGCTCCTAAAGCTTCCCAGTTTAATAATTTGACTACTTCCAAGCACGCAGTGAATAGCATTGGAGAGATTCTGTCTTCCTGTCTGATGCCTTTCTTTTTAGGTATCGTCCTGCTTTTCTTGTGTAGAATTAAGGTAGCTCTGGAACTTCTGTAGATATTTTTCAAGGTATTTACGTAAGCGGTCTGTACTCCTTGATTACGTAATGCCTCTATGACTGTTGGTATCTCTTCTGAATCAAATGCCTTTTCGTAATCTATGAAAGCCATATAGAGAGGCTTATTGTACTCTGCATATTTCTCGATAACCTGATTAATGACTTGGATGTGATACATTGTGGAGTATCCCTTCCTGAAGCCAGCCTGTTCCCTTGGTTGACTAAAGTCCTATGTTGCCCTTATTCTATTAGAGATTATTTTGGTAAATATTTTATATAATACTGGGAGTAAGCTAATGGGCCTATAGTTTCTCAATTCTATGCAGGCCCTTCAGACATGATTTTCTCTTAAGTGAAGTCCTTTCTTGGCATGAAACAATCGTTTCGAGGTTTCTGGAATGATATTTTAACAGTTCACGTTAACTTAATACCAGGGTGTCTACCAACCGGGAAAACCGAGAAAACCAGGAATTCTCAGGGATATTGTGTAGTCTGGAAAAACTTGTGGAAAACTCGGGCAGTTTGTGCCTCTGTCAAGGAAAATTAGCTGTAATTTTATTGAAAGCGTCGAAAGTCGCGGTAATGCTGGCTCAAGCAACAGACAGGAATCGTAATGAACTGTCTTTCACGCCCTGTCGTCGGCTGGAGGAGTTGCCAGTGTACAGTCAACGTCCGACTTTCCGGATGCCCGACAATTTGGACGGCTTCGCGGCACCACCACATTTCCCATAGAGTCAATGTATCGGAACGTTTGAAATTTCAGACGCAAGGACCCTTCGCCATCCAATTTTCCGGACGTTTTGCCGTGACCGCAAGTCTGAAATGGCATTAATCAAATCCACCGCCATTGCTGTTTTGATTAGCTCGCTGCCTCGAACTGGTGCTCTCGCACGCAGATCTGCTGGCAGCTATTGCCACCACTGCGGAAACGCTAGACCTAGCTGCTTCGACGTTCGCTATTAAGCTTCTTGCTGTTGGGTGCCTGTGTTTTCATTGAAAGAATTCGCTGCTGTCAGCAATGGCACCGACTCCGCCTTTGTGGTCCTCGCAATTGGCTTCGAAGTTCGGAAAGCATGGCGCATTGCTTACTGCCGGTTCCCGAAAGTCAGCTCCACCTCATTACAGTAATGTTACACTGTGAAGCGTAACAAGTCTGGGAAGGGGCAACTGTCGCTGGACACAGTATGTATGTATTCCTTAATTATACGCGCATGCACCCGGTATTTCCTGTTGGAGTACGAGCACCGATATGCCTAATACGTGTACCGACAGGCCCTCGGAGCATTTTCGAATGTGCCTGTGGCAGTTTGAGCCCTTAAGGGCAGTAAGTGGCATGCATTTATTTTTTCCAACTGGCCGATTTTGCGTACGTTTTCGAAGCCCCTAAGGAGTTCGAAAAATCGGACGTGGACTGTGCAACTGATCAAAAAGATGCTTCAAATGGTCTGTGGGGTGAACGAGTGGCGGAAGAAGGACAAGAACAGAAGGGACCTATGCGTTGAAGAATGAATGGGAAAGGAAGCATGCTGCCGCCGTTTTGAAGGAGCTTGAGCTCAAAAAACAAAGTGTTGGCTGATGCCGAGATGCAAGTGTCCCCCCTCATCCAAACCTAAATAACCTCTTTAAAGCAGTGAAACACAACACTGAGGCGTCATGCGCGGGCTGAGAGTATGTCAGGACAGTTAAGGTTGACTCACGAGCTGCTAAAAGAGAATCTCAATTGTGACAAAGTTCGGGCCTCATACCACTGAGCTTCCTATCATTTGATAGAAATAGCTCATATTCAAAAATATTTGCTTCTGTATGCATCTCCTTTTTGTTTGTATTTGAAAATGTCTGACTCGTTTGCAATTTTTTTTAAAGACATTTTATTTGTTGTGCATTTTACTAAACCCTCCTTTCTACTCTCTTTTTGAATATCATAAACAACATTCCTCAATATTCAAATTGGATTAAGCCCCCTTTTTTTTCATATGCTTACTAGACAGTGACAGCATTGGGCGATATGATTTCAGCCCGTCTTGACATAAAACATAGTTCTGCATAACTCACGTAATTTTGCAAGGGCACTCGGGGAAAGCCTGGAAAATTCAGGGAATTTAGAAATGTCAACTTGGTAGACACCCTGAATACTTGCCTTTAGTGTCCCTCTAAAAGAAAATTAAGTAAAAGGCTTACATTTGCAATCTCTATTATTTGTTTTGCAAGACTGAGAGGGATAGAAATCTGGGCTACTCTTGGTGAGCTGCGGTTAGGACTGTAAGCTAGATGATAACTGCATGAATTCATGACAAGAAATAAGTGTGATGGACTCGCTACAAACAGAAGTGACAACACATTGCTTATATGTATAATTGTTTCTGTTCATTGAGCATGTTGTGCTGTTATTTCCTAGCTGCGTTCTAGCTTCTATTAGACAGCCTATTGCTCTGTCATTTCTAATCTTGGAGCAGGGATTAGCTTGCAAGCATGTGACAGACACTGCTAAAAACAAGTTGTGAGAGTTTTTGACGGAATTATAAGATGCAGGTGCAGCTGCATGCAAATTAGAAAGGATATGATTGCATGCTGCTATCATGGTGAATATATACCTTCATGGTTTTCTTGATATTATGTGGCTTTAATTTCACTGCGTACCTAAGCACATCCACCCGTGTTCTTTCCAGGGGTCACATCAACTTCAGGAACTCTAAACTGACTCGCATTCTTAGGAACTCGCTGGGTGGCAATGCACATACTGCCATTGTGTGCACAGTCAACCCATGCTGCTTGGAGCAGACACTTCGCACTCTCGAGGTGATTATGTAGCAATAATTATGTCGTTTTGTCACTGTCATCAATGAGGTAGTAAAGCTATCTTTTGTTGTAAGAGCAGCATGAAAAGGCACATATGAACATCCCATGTGCACCTGTGTCTCTGTGACGCATTGTGTTCTTGGCAGGAAAATAGAATTTTCTTGCTACAAATTAACCACGAGATTGATGATTACTATGACTGCAACATAATTCCACATAAAACAGTGTTTCCCAAGTTTTGCAGTATGTTACCCCTTTTAGCAGTACAGTAGAACCTCATTAACTCAAGCTCGAAGGCGACTGGAAATTTATTAGAGTAAAGCTGAGTTCGAACGAAGAAGAGCCCCTTTGAATATGGCACCTGATCAATAAAAGTGTGGTACTGTCTGCAAAACCAAAACAGTCACTGGGCTCGCATTGAAGAAGTCTAATCTTTCCTACATCGGCATGTGATATGTGCTGGAAGAAGCCTAGGTTCCCTATAAAGTCCAAGTTAAATAAGATCATGCCTTGACTGCCACTCGACTGCCGCTTGACTGGTGCGAGGGAAAGCATCCAAGGGTGAGTTGAGAAGGATGGTGGCTTGATGCGTGCTGTACTTTTGCAAGCCCAGTGTTGGAGAAGATGTGATCGAACACTGGCTAGGGGCTCCTTACTGATACTTTTAAGCCGGATTGGAAAGGAGGATGTGTGCTGCTCTGTTTGCTCCCGTTCAGTCTTGGCTACGCACGTATCTTTCCTTGTTGCTTTACGGTACCTGGCGATGCATCAAACCCTCGCCTTTGGCTCAGTTTTGTCCAAAAAGCAGTGTGTGGGCGTGAGAGATCCTGTTAGAAATAATCGTTGCATGGTTTTTGGAGTTTGAACTTGCGGGACTTTTTCTATATTTATATACATAGGACTTTGCAGGGACCAGCGGAGCAGTTCGAATTATCCGGAAATTGGAATAGAGATTTCGAAATATCGGGATTGCATTGTAGTGAACCTCCTGAGACCCTCCCTCCTTCTACCCCTCCCCAACTTTAGTAGGTTTCTGAAAATGTACATTCTTTAATGATGCCAGATATCATATTTACTTGAATCTAATGCGCACTTTATTTTCCAAAAGAACGGGTCCAAAAATTGCGTGCGTATTAGAATCGAGTACGACCCTAAATCTGCATTGCCATATCGCCATTGGGATTTCAAAATGGTCGCCTCCAGCGCGCTTCGAGCCTGCTGTATGTGTTGCACCATCTGTCTTCCCATTTTCTGCATTTGTGCTGTCAGCATGGAAGTGCCGACTGCAAAGACATGCCGACTTCATCACTATGCCGTAATTAAAAGGAAAGTGGTCAAGCATGTGAAGATGGACGGAAATCGGGCTGCATCACGGGTGTTCAGAGTTCTCGAAACTTGCGAACGGGACTTGCGCAAACAGGAGATGCATTCTACTACAGCGGCTACTACTATGGCAGCTGCACGAAGGTCAATTCGCTCCATGATTCGCTTGCTCCTGCTACCGCTGATAAAAAGTTTCTGCGGTCATTGGGCGAGACGTGTTCATGTTTGCTTGTGTGCGCGTGACACCATGCTTGTTACTTTATTTGTTAAAGGGACACTAAAGGTTACTATTAAGTCAACGTGGACTGTTGAAATACCATCACAGAAACCTCAAAACGCTTGTTTCGTGCCAAGGAGAGACTTATTTTAAGAGAAAAGGCGTTCTGAAGCGTCCGCGTACCTCTAGCGCAGTTCAAGTCGCCTGCCCTCCGATCAAGGAGTACTGACATCATGGTCTGATAGTGACGTTGCACCAACGGTGAGTGAGGAAGAAGAAGAAGCGCCGAGCAGTGCAGACGTGGAAGCATCGGCTCCGTTTCTTTTTCCATGCTCCGCTCGCCAATTGTGAGAGTACAACGAAAAGAAGCATACCACTGGATCCACGAAGCGACGGCGAATCGACTGACACCAAGATTCGAGGTGGGGCTCCTATTTTCACAATTTTACAGAACCTTTTCTGCTCCTAGACGCCGACTTGAGCTTAGCGGAGCTAAGCTTAGTGAGGAGTAGGGCCCTTGTTGGGCCTAGTAAGCCCACCTGCCCGCAGGCATGGCGGATTCAAGCATGGAAGATGAAGATTTTTCTGGAAATGAAAGAAAGAATGCTCAGGAAGACTTCGGCTGGCAAGTCGTGGCTGGCCGAAGATCACGAGCTAGCACAAAGGCTGTGGATGAGGGGAGCACATTGCCACGCAGTGAGCGAGATCATGGCGCCAAGAAAACCGCCGTTGGTGGAATGATTAAGAATCGGGTTATCAGAGCTTCGAGAATGCCTCAACTGCCTGAGGAGCACAGCAAGATCATTATACGGCCTCGAGGAGGGCTCAATTTGAACAAGGTGAGCACCACCATGATTGGTTCTGCAGTCATTGAGGCGTCCGGCCTAACGGAAGACGAGGCCCGTGAAGATGTTGTCTGCCCAAACTTCACTCAAAATATCATCGTAGTCAGCACACCTAAGCCCGAACATGCTGCGAAGTACGTCAGAATCAAGTCTTTCAGGATCATGGCAGCGGAGTACGAGGTAAATGCATACAAAGCGGCACCACATGCCACATGCAAAGGCGTCATCCGAAGAGTGGACATCAGAGACTCCCAAGCTATGATAACAAGAAATATCGTGCATGACTTGAACCCGCTTGCGCTGGCTGCTAAGCGCATCAAGACGTCGGAATCGGTCATAGTACTTTTCGATGGACTCAAAGTGCCCAATTTTGTCAGGTATGGATCCACACTAGTGAGGTGCTACCTTTACAGGAAGCAATTCGACGTCTGCTTCACCTGCGGAAGGGTCGGGCACCGCTCTGATGTGTGTCCAACACCTGACTTTGTTCAGTGCAGAGGTTGTGGAACTCGCAACCCAGGAGATGAACATGTGTGTGTACCTAGGTGTAAATTTTGTGACGGCGATCACCCTACCGGCGACAAATTTTGTAAGAAAAGATTTCAAGTCCCTTACGTCGTACGACTCCGTCGAAGAGAGCGCAACAGGACTCGGTCGTCAACAAGAGCGCAGTCGGAGGCGCATCAGCTGGCGCCCAACCATCGCCCCGAGGACAGGGAGCACTCGCGCTCCAGGAGTCGCACCAGATCCAGGCATCGTTCGCTATCCAGGGAGAGAAGGCGCTCCAAGTCAAGGGACGCGCAGGTGCACTTCGTGCAAAGAGACTCAATCCCTGGCGAGAAGACGACGCCAGGAACCACCTGGGCTGACAAAGTCAAAGGTATGGCGAGGGTTGCTGGGGGCGCCTCGGCGGCTGTGGGTGATGACAATGATGCCAGAATAGAGCAATTAATTAAAGAAGTAGCCTCTTTAAGAAAAGCTAATCAAGAATTGACCAGGCAGGTAGTAGAGCTTCGTAAAAAAGAGCAGTCAAGCCCTGCTAGTGTAGAGATAGATAGACCTGTGAGCAAAAGCAACGATCCAGGGGAATCCAGCTCCCCTGCCCCTAAAAAGAGAGCGGTGAGTTCCGAGGGTGATTCAGTCTTCTCAGCCCTCAGTGAAATAAAAGAGGCAATTAAAGCGTTAAGAGAGACAGTGGAAACGACCAACTTTAAAGTGGACAAATTGTGGAAATGGAGGCTAACGGCAGAGAAAAGACTTAGGAAAATGGAGGCGCGAGGGGATGACGACGATGAGTATCTGCCATCGGAGGCGGATAGTATAAAGTCCATTCCTGGATTGTCCGGGGCCATCACAAAGAGGAAAATAGCAGGTAATAGAAAGGCATCCTCACTTAATAACAATGGACAGTAATCATGGATTTAACGTGTGGCAATGGAATTGTCGTGGGTTCCAACACAAAAAAGCAGCACTGCAACAGGTGATCAGGTCATCTGAGGCCAGGCCAAAGGTAATTATGCTGCAGGAAACCTTAGCGGACGAAATTATGCTCACTGGGTACAAAGTTATATGTAGAGACAAAAGAATGGGGAGGGGGTTGGCGACCCTCATTGACAAAAAGTTGCCGTACATTGAGCATGAGATTCACCTTAGACATTCCAGGTTTGAATTTATTCTAGTTGAGATTATACTTAAAAGAAACATAGGTAAGACGCAAAGCATTTTCTGCTTGAATATTTACAGCAGTCCTAACGACATGAGACAAAGGTTTAGAGCACTCTTCAACAAGGTGCTTTCGGTTGCCAAAAACTCCCCTCTCATTATTGGAGGCGACTTTAATGCTCCCTATCATACATGGGGATACGCTTGGAACACAAAGAAGGGAGAGGAGCTATGGAGTCTTGCCATGGATCTGGGATTATGCTTGATTACTGATCCTGCGTATCCCACCCGTTGTGGCACTTCCACAAGCAGGGACTCCACGCCAGATCTTACTTTTGTGAACAATTCAGGAGGAGCCAATTGGGAAAATTCAAACTTGGATCTCGGAAGCGATCATTACATCATACACATAACCATACGCATACCGAGGCAGGAAACAAGAATCTTCAAATTCACTGATTGGGATCACTTCAGAAAAATTAGGGCGAACAGAGGGACAGTGGGGCCTCCACATGCCGAGCAGGAGCCCCTTCAGACATGGGTCATCCAGCTCAGAGAGGACGTCAAGGAGGCCACTAAAGAAATCAGGACAGAGGAAAATATTGAAGCTATGGACAGCAGGCTGGCGCATCTGATTGAGGCCAAACAGGCTATATTACAGAGATGGAAAACGCAGAGACTTAACAGAAGGCTAAGAAAAAAAATAGCGCAATTAAACAGAGAAATTGATGATCATTCGAAGACCCTCGTGAAGCAACAGTGGGATGAGATCTGTAATTCGGCTGATGGTAGACTCAAACATGGAGGTAGCTGGAACCTCCTCAAGCACTTGCTCAACGAGAATGAAAGAAGGACAAGCAAGAGA
The DNA here is from genome assembly GCF_038994185.2 of Dermacentor albipictus. Taxonomy (NCBI): domain Eukaryota; kingdom Metazoa; phylum Arthropoda; class Arachnida; order Ixodida; family Ixodidae; genus Dermacentor; species Dermacentor albipictus. The sequence goes on along the minus strand of NW_027225573.1, from coordinate 5,568,965 downwards.
ACAGCTATAGCTAAGTTGGTTCATCAGGAAAGCCAAGATAAAACAGAGAGGGATATCATGGATAGTCTCGCAGCCAAATATCTCCCACTTAAACAACCAAACGAAGGAGAGGAGAGCCCCGAGTATACGGGAGGCATATGTGAAGAACTTGACCGGGACTTCACTGAGAGTGAAGTGAGGGCCGCTCTTCACAGTCTTAATGGTAGATCGGCGGCTGGACCTGACGGAATAACTAACAAGATGTTAAGAAATCTAGATGATGCATCAATCTATCATCTAACTGAACACTTCAATGAATGTTGGAGAAAAGGGGTATACTCAGAGGAATGGAGGGTGGCCAATACTATCCTCATACCAAAGCCAGGCAAACAACTCACTCTAGACAACCTCCGTCCTATTTCCTTAACGTCATGTCTAGGCAAAGCTATGGAACATGTCATCCTAAATCGACTCACGAAATACGTTGAGCAGAACGAGATCCTCCCATACAACTTGATCGGCTTTCGTCCAGGGCTGTCAACTCAGGATGCTATGCTGCTGATCAAACATCAACTTATACAGGCTAGCCCAGCGCATACGAAAGCTCTTTTGGGATTGGATGTGGAAAAAGCTTTTGATCGTATAAAGCATAAGGCAATACTTGACGTTCTCTCGGAGATGGGTTTGGGTAAGAGACTTTTTAACATGATTAAGGACTTTCTTAGAAATAGAACTGCACAACTCATGCTGGGTGAGCTTAAATCAGAAGCTAAGAATTTGGGAAATAGGGGCACTCCACAAGGGGCTGTGCTCTCACCCATGCTATTCAATTTAGCAATGTCCAAGGTTGCAAGAAATCTGGAGAAAATTGAGGGTATATGTTATGTGATATATGCAGACGACATAACCATATGGAGTGCCAAGGGCAATATAGGACAGACAGAGAACAGATTACAGGAAAGTTTATACGTTGTAGAGAACACACTGAAAGCCATGGGGATGAAATGCTCGGCAGCCAAATCAGAACTCTTAGTCATTAAACATTGCAGAAAGGGTCGTAAACCAAGAGGTTACATTCCGGAAGATGAGCCTAAAGTGTGCTTATATACTCATGAAGGATCCGCAATCAGGCTAGTTGAAAAAATCAAGGTTCTTGGGTATCACATAGACGGAAACAATACTAACTACAGAACAATACAACATATCTCGAATAAAACAGATGAGGTCATTAGGTTACTAAGGAGAATTACCAATAGACACAGAGGCCTGGGAGAAGACAGCGCTTTGAGGATAATACATGCCTTTGCTCTCTGTCACTTCACTTATGTGGCTGGATTATTCAAATGGAAGCAGGCAGAACTTAACAAACTTAATGTGATGCTCAGGAAGCTCGTTAAAGTAGCCCTAGGTATACCCAGTAACGCTGCAACCGACAAACTCATGAGTCTAGGGGTGCACAATACAATGCAAGAAATTGCGGAGGCCCAACAGCTAGCGCAACACGAAAGATTGACAAAGTCACGAGCTGGCAGGAACATATTGCAGGCAATAGGTGCAGAACTGAATACATCGAGGAGTCCAATAGAGGCTGAAGTAAAATTAATGACTGAAGTTAGGAGCAAGATCAGAACCAACCCACTCCCCAGAAACATGCATCCAGAATATAATGTCGAAAGGAGAAAGGCAAGAGCTAAAGCACTCTTGAAGGAAATAGAGCAGCAGAACCAACTGGCAGCTATAGTTGATGCCGCCTGGGTGAACGGTAAAGAAGCCTATACGGCCATTGTATCAAATTATCAAGGGAAGGTGCAAGACGCTCTCACAATTTTTACCAAGGACCCCACGGTGGCGGAACAAGCGGCAATTGCTCTAGCCATCAGGAGTAATAAGTGGGCCTTCATTTACAGTGATTCGAAAACCGCTGTAAAGTGTTTTGACAAAGGCTACGTAGCTGGAGTTGCAGCTAAACTTTTTGAAAACATTGTGATTATGACAACTGAAATCCGATGGTTTCCTGCGCATATGGGGAAAGTGGACGAGACTCGGGTAAACCTCAATGAGGTTGCTCATGACTTGGCACGAGGACTTGCTAACCGTGACAGTCACAACCGAGCCGTTCACCATCAAGCGAGGGAATCCAGAGATCATTTACTAACATACAATGATGTTACCAAACATTACTATTTAGGACGCCGACAATTCCCATTGCCACATTCAAAACTGAACAGGGCTCAGGCAGTCTCACTGCGCTTATTGCAAACGGGTACATATCCCACACCGTACACCATTAATAAAATATATCCAGAGAGGGAGATTAAGATGGAATGCAATGATTGTAATGGCATCATTGGAATCAGACATATGCTGGCGGGGTGTCCCGCGACTCTCCCCAACCTCGTTGAAGAATGGACACAGTGGGAGAAAAGGATTCAAAGCCCATTGTTTCAGGACCAACTAAGGGCAGTCCAGAGGGCCCATGATGTCGCTGAAAGGCTTGGCCTGACAGTGCCAACGTGGGAGCGGCCCGCCTTGGCTTGAGAAGTCGAGCCTCCGGACCTCTGTACAATAAAAGTTTTCACACACACCAACGGTGAGTAGAACGCCGTCCGCAGACGGCGCTACGGCTTTTCTGCGCAAAACGCAAACACGCGGCCAGAAACAGAGCCAAGACAGAGCCGACAGCAGAGCGAAAGCGGGAGTATGGTTAGCCACCCTAGTATGGTGGCTAGCGGAAGGAGAAACGCGCGGCCATGGGGCTCTTGCATTGCCCAGGGGGCGCTGCGAGAAAGGTGCTAAAAAGCGCCCTCTGTCCTAAAATGGGTCGTACCAAGCTCGGTCGTCTGCTTTGGAAAGCACGTTTACAATATGGACCCGCCACTTTCGGTTGTGTTGTAGCACGGCCTGCTCCGTATATCGGGTGCCGAAGATTTTTTCAGGGGTGGCACGCTGCGTAAAGGCAGGAAATTATGCAGTGCCGAATACGTGTACGCCGTTCAAGAATTAGGCGGCGAAGTTTTAGCGCGGTGTCAATCGCAAGTGAAGCGAGTCGCGTATGAAGTGGAACTACAGATAAGGTTTGCACGCTAGTTGCTAGAGTCAGGCGCGCAAACGCGAGGAAATGCGTGCTATAAATGAATCTACAGCAGCGATAAGCAGACATCATGTGTACGGAACTGTTCAAGCACACGACGTTACGCGCCGCGATGGCAGCTGTCTTTCAACATGCCGCCAAACGGCGGGCCTCCTGCAACCTTTGTTGAGTGCATGCCGCTAAACTGATGCAATGCATGTGAGCTCGCACGTACGTCCGTATTGCGCTGCAGAGCGAGCTCGTGCGCTGCTCGCTTGATGTAGCTTTTAATGACAGCGCTCGAACATCGATGTGCTGCAATCAATACTGCCTTGCTGCGCTGCCTCAATGTGCTGGCTTGAGGTCAAGGATGAGCGCATTCAACTCTCTTAACCTGTGCTGCTCATAGTGGAGTATTGAATTGTCATCGAATGAGCCCGACCATTTGTGCTCATTTGCACACACTTCACTTCGGTCGAATTGTTAATTGTCGCTGTGGCCGGGTCTCGAATCGTAAATTACCAGCCATGCCTGCTGCTATGTCGGTCTGCTGTCGGGACTGTAGGTGCAAAAGACCGAAATTTCGAACGCAGATAATCAAGCAAGCTTCAAAGCAGGCGAAGCAGTCAGCATGGCACGAAGTTTCGCTTATTCAGCGTGAACTGCAGCTATGCAGCGCGCCCGACGCTCCACTTCGTGAGGCCTTGAAGGAAAACGGTAGAATCTGATGTTGGGATTCAGGCCTTCTTGTTCATGGCAGCCCACGACGCAGAAGTAATGACGGTGACGCCTTTTCGAGGCTGGGCTAGGTCTCTCCGGGTCGGCATCACCGATTCCTTCTGGTCCCAGCATTACGTCCCACAGCACACGGAGAGTTCGTTTTCGTTAAACTATAGGCTACGGCGAGCTCGCAGCGTGGTCGGCATGGTCTGCGAGAAGTGACAAGCTTTTTCGCACTCGCAACAGGGCATAAAAAAGTGCGAATCGACGCAAAACTCGGCCTAGCAACGTGCTTCGCCACAGCAAGGGCTCAATACGACCCAAGCTGGCACGACCCAGATGTCGTTTCCCGCACCGCCACCAGGCGCCGCTACTATACCTCAAACTCCAGCGCAAGACGCCCATAAGCTGGTACTTCATTATATATATGACGCAAACTTCGATGCTCGTCGCAATGGATCCTGACACCGACAGATTGGCTCGCGATGGTGGGCTCAACTTCAGGAATTTAAGCACCGACGAGCGCGACCTTCTGCTGAAGGCTCGCGCTGCCGGCGTCGTTGCGTACTACGATGGCGGCCTCGACACCGGCTCTCCAGAGCGGGAAAGCAACGAGGGCTTCCCACGACATCACATGGACGTGGCATTCTCGCTGCTTGTTCCAAACTAAAGTTTCGCGAGCCAGCAGAACCCTCACAGCACAACGCGATAACGAAACTACTGAAACTCCAAAGCGTGCGTGGCACAGAGTTGAGCGAAAACGAAACCTTTCGAACACCCAGATTACAAAAGGGTAACGTCAAAATGTTATTTTTTCTTAGAATCAAATAGACGTAGACAAGTAGCATTTTTTCCGTCTTATAATCGAATGAAATGATTTTTTTAATACGAGTAGTTGAGTATTAGTAACTAAAATTATGAGGAGTGCTTTCGTCATCGGGCTAGTACCGGAATGTCGCTGGGGCGTCTCAAATCGTGTCATGCATTTACCTCAATTTCTCGGTTACTAAAGCTCTGTTCGTGATTATATTGATGCCTTAGACATTCTAGAACATTGCTCTACCACTTTAACTTGGGTTTCTGGTTACCTTTAGTGTCCCTTTAAGTGAATGTTGAAAAGTTTATACGGCCTGTAAGAAAACTATCCTTACTTTTCGTGTACCTGTCTACTAATTTACCATCGCAATCAATGCTTCGCCTTTCAGGCGAAACTTGCGACTTCTTTTATATATTGCAACTTTAATATATTGAAAATAAATCTTTGTTTTTCCAAATTAGAGAAAGTTGTATTTCGGTATGAAACAAGCACAGTTGTATTTCTGTATGAAATACAGAAATACAATGGTGCTTGCCAGGCAACAATGAAAATGCACTCTGAAATTTTGATATGGTGTTGTAATATATTAAAGTTCTATGCATTTCATGAGCGAATACGGGGGGGCCTCCACTGTTTCTTCCTTACCTTCACTACCCTCCCCCACAGGTGCTCTGTGCCAGTCAACAATGACAATACACCTGAACATTTCGAAATGTTGCTGTAATAGCAAAGTTGCATGCATTTAATTAGTGAAAATGGGGCCTCCACCGTTTCTTCCTTACCTTCGCTACCACCCCACCCCACAGGCGCTCTCTTCTTTTGCTGCATGCTCTCACCAACTCCGCACCGTGCAGCGAAAGCTACAGGTTGCATAAACACCATAGAAGGAAAGCTCCTCCATTGGCCCACCCTTTATTGGCCCTCGGCACGACGCCAGCTGAATAGAAGCTTCATAAAAGAATCAGTAGCACACAACATGTGAGCCTGCTCGACTCCAGTAGGTTAGAGATGCTCAATGTGCGTAAAGAACTGCCGAGACACCACCAGAGTGGGGCGCTCGATTGCACGATAACTTGTGCGGTACATACACCCCATTGTCATCCACTACTTGATCAGTAAGGCATTCTCTGATTGACGTCGAGTGGAGGTTGAGTCGCCTTCTAACTTTTTCACTGTGCTGCTTGCCAATGACTAGTGTGAATACTTTATATTTTGTGCCATGTCATGTAGTGAGGAATGTCATGCCTTGTGTGCTGCCTTCAGATTTTCTTCACTGACACACTAGTTGCCTACAGGTTATGTTGAGCCATGTGTGTTTTGCATTCTGCAGTTTGCAAGCTCTGCGAAGAATATACAGAACACTCCCAAGGTGAACGAGATTGTGACCAGTGATGCTCAGATCCGCCGCTATCACATGCAAATTGAAGAGCTCAAGGGTAAAGTGAGGGTATGTTATCACTTTTTCTCTTGCATTGTTCTATTCGGGAAGTTTTAGTCTTACAAGAGTATAGTATGGTGCCTCAAACCACAGCATTGCATGGGGACTTGAATTAACCAAATGCCCAAGTTTGTCCTGACCTGCAATCTAAGCTCAATTTATTAAGGAGTTAAGGTATCCAACCAGAAGGCATTTATTAAACCCGCAACTGGGCCATTTTTATCATCCCAAGTGATGTTTCTCTTCTCTTCCCCTATTAGGTTGAAGAACTTCCTAAAAAAGCTGCACCCACCACCATTCGTCGTTTAACCCCTGCAGAAGGAACAGAGTTGGTCCTTAAAATAAGGTTTAATGAACCCCACCTTTTGCTTGGTGTCATTACTCTTTAAATAGCCCATCCAGACTGGCGATTCTGTTGAAATGTCTAGCTTCCTAGCTGAAAGGCTTTCTTATTGTGATCATAAACTTGTTAAAGCATCAGTTGACAGCCCTCTTTTCTAGTGTACAGCACTGCCTTAACATGTAGGTGAAGGAAGTAACAAAGCTAAATCATAGGTGGTGTGCACATGTTGGATAGCTCGTGAACCTCATTGTAGAACCTCATTGATATGATCCCGTTACATATGATTTCCCAGTGACAACGTCCAGAATTGAAAACAAAAAATCACTTAATACAATTACGCATCTTTTTTACCAGTTCATGCACTCCCGGAAAACACGATCTTTTGGCACCAACATTCAGTACATCATCAAATTGTGATTGTATGATACATTTTCCGGGTGCTAGATCCCACATAATTAAGAAGAGGTGCGATGTGTGTGCGATAGAGAACAATACCAGCCCGCAGCAGCAGCTTCCCCGCAATACTCGCCGCCCGCCTCGCGTAAAAATGCCGGCACGCTCTCAGTTTCCTATTCCGGTACCAGGAAATCTCCTCGCAGGATGTCACACGCTGCATTCAGAGCCATCGCCGCCAGTGTTATTCATAAGTATCTTCGCCTATCTGTTTCACAGAGGGACACAGTGCCGTTGCATCTATGCTGCACACTTTTAATAGGCTGCAGGTGGCACAAAGTGAATGTCGCGTTTTGCTCTGGCAGCATTGTAGGCATTGTATTCCGGTGCCGCCTACCAGATCGATTTTGTTTCGTCTTCCCGTTGCTGTAGGAAAACGACGTGTGTCTTGGGTCGCTTGGCCATTGCCAGCTCGACGCAGGTCGGTGCCTTATGCTGCTACATATCGCGCGTAGCGGGCATGTCAAAACTTCCCACCAAAATTCCCTGCTCGAAGAAGCTGCTGACCAAGGCCAAGATCGAGCATTGCAATCGTAAAGCTCGCCAAAGCCACAAAAACGACAAAGCATGTCTTTAGCTGCTCAGGCCCCACCAGCTCGGCATACATCTGCAACTCGTGCTTTGATTCATGCGACAGTTCACATAACCGAGGTGTAAACTACAGTTGAGTCTGTCACATTTTTTAATCACTTTGGTTTGTACGTTTTCCCAGTCTGTAAGTTTTCTCTGGAGTTCTTACGAAACATGAGCGAGGTTCTACTGTATAACACCATTGTGTACCTCTTCAGCGTGTGCAGTGTGAGCCTAGCCCCACGCTGAGCTAGCAGTATTGTCTGCTGGCTCAATTGGTTGGCAGGGCTTGGGCTGGGCCTGGGCCCTACTCAAGTGCAAATTGGCCAGTACAGTTTACTACAAAAGTTTACCGGGCAAAGGCTCCATGACAAACTAATTTCTGCTCTGGCATGGCACTTATAATTAAAGGGAGATCACTGTGTAGTTTACAGAACCTACTTCAGGTTAAACCATCTCATTTGAGCCTGTGCCCACGCTTTTAGGAAATTCAGGTTTTTTGCCAATCCTAAGTGCCGTTAATTTGGGTGCACGTTAAAGAACCCCAGATGGCCAAATTAATCTGGAGTCCCCTACTATGGCATGCCTCATGATGGGGGGTGTTTCTGGCACGTAAAACCCCAGAATTTATTATTTTAAGCTTCATCATGCTGGGCAGACATTTTCTCTAGTGCCTTTTGTGGTTGCCCTTTGCTCTTGTACAACAGATTCAAGTGATGCCAGAGCAGTGCCTGAATACTCCAGGCTGTTCTCTGCAAAATTTAATCCTTGTATATCCTCCTGAGAGCCGGGATGCATTTGGGTGCACAGATATTCCCCATACTTTCAGAATAAATCAGTAGGGTTATGAAGGTGAAAAGTGTTAAAGCATTTTTAAATAGCCCTGATAGTTTCAGCTCAGCGCGATGTCCAATATATTGGACACTGGGATGCTACCCGGTCTTTTTCCACCCAGCGCGCATGTAATGTCGTACCGTAGATATTGCGCTCAAACTCGTGCGCAAAAATATTTTATCAACTCAAAAGGCAAAGTAGTGAATAAAGTACATAAAAAGAGAACTCTACTCCTCAACAAAATTTTTGATCTTGTGTTCACTTCCTGTGGGCAATTTCAAAACACGTTTTTGTCCTTGGTGATGCAGCAGAAGAGACGACACTTGGTGCAAAAGAACTTTGTTTTCATGTCGCAGCCCTGTAGTCTGCAACGGGCAGCGTTTGCAGTGTCTTCCAGTATTGAGCAGTGGGCAGTGCTCTTTTCTTGGGGTTCTCGAGGAGACAGTGGAGCCTGCTTTGATGGCGGATGCCACTCGGCTTCGTTCTCACTCTCCATTTCACCCTGCTTCTTCCCTTGAGCCACGAGAGTCGCAGCAACCGATTAGCGGAACTGCATATATTTGAGTATTTCTTTCCGCTGTTTTTTTGCGGAGTGTATGTCCCACGTGTACTGCACCGAGGAGTTTCTGTGGGCAATGTTGCAGAGGTGAAAGATTGCTCTGATTGTCCCCTTGTTGACGCGTGCTTTTATCCTGTTGTAACTTATCATATGGTCTGCCTTGTCAACACCACCCATGTTGTCGTTGTACATGCGAACAATATCTGGCAGAGGGATATCGATATGTTTTTTTCCCTTACGAGACCACCTGCGACAGCTGGTGTCTTGCGGATCCAAGCCATGGATTGAAAAAAGAAATTATTGGCCTAATTCATCAGACACCCGAGGCTGGTTACTAAAGAAAAAAAGAGACGCGATTCCATCCACAAGCTGCTAAATTTCAACAGTGCTCGCCTGCTGTTCATAACAAGGCCATCGCAAAAGCGCGGTCAAAATAACCTGGTTGAGTCCTAGCGTCCAACGTAATGGACACGCGAAATCAAAGGAACCGTAAAAAAAGTAAGCGTGCGAACAGTTTAAATTTCGTATTCTGCGCGTACGCTGTTGTATTAACTTTAATATAAAATGAAATATATGCCTTAAAAGCAGGTATAAATACGAGAAACACTGCTTACTTCTCCGGCATGTCCCGCAGAACGCCGCGCAGCTGAATGCCGCCATCGTGGAACTGTTTCTGCGGGAATTTGAACGATGTATTTTCATCAATGCTGCATAGATGGCGCAAGCAGGTGTCCAATAAGTTGGACAGCGTGGTTTTATGAGGATGAAAGCCTTGTCAGAGGAGTACTGTCTCATATATGAATGTCCAATATATTGGACAAATCCCCATAGCGGGGTCTCAGGAAAACACTGCTTTACTTTAAAATGCATGCAGGACTTGGAAGGAAGTACGCTGACTAAGACTCTGCAGGAGAAAAACAGCCAGATTGACGAGCTCAAGAACCAAATTCAATCGTTGGAAAAAAAGCTGCTTGTCTCCACCCTCCCACAGGCAAGCTCCTTCACATTTTGCCGTTTCTTGTTTTGCCTTGTTCTGTTACCTTTGTGCAAGGACATTGTGAAAGTATATTGTATGTTTCTTTTTATTTTTTTGATGTGAAGCTTTCTTTCCCTACCATCCATGGTTTCACCTAGGTTGGTTGGTCGGTCAAACATCGGTCAATCGGCTAGTCGCTGGTCGGGTTCATGATGAGTAGATTCCACCTTGCTCTTAAAGAAAGAAAAGTGTATCCGCTGGCGAGATTCAAACCTCGTTTCTTATTCTTTCTTTGGATTCGCATCCAAACTTCAACGCTGATGACATCAGAATAACGTCACAGATTTTATGAAATTTTTGCGCATTCATCTTTTTGAAGCGGTTAAAGTGGTTAAGTGAGCTCGAAAACATGGTACACTCAAGCCCAGTTATAATGAACTCAGTAGTTCCACGAGAAGTGGTCATTGTTATCAGTAGCTCTTTTATATCTGAACTTGTTAAAATTAGACACCAAATCTGGTGTCAGCAGTCAGCATTCAACAACACTTTGATCTGAAAATTGGATCTTCAATATCTTCATATTTGTTCCCAGCACTTTCTGGCATCTAGTTGTAAGTTTCCATTGAAAACTTCCACTTAAAGAATGAAATGCGGCGGCGTAGCTTTCAAAACAGCGCCTGGCCGCTTCCGATCGCCTGCCAGTTTGAAACTGCAAGTGCAGTTGCATTTTTTTTTTCTTTGTGAGAGAGAGCCTAATATATTTTGCAATCAGTGGGACACAAGTGCACTGTGCATACGATATTGAAGTATTCTAGTTGGCCAGAAGCGGAAACTACTGCGGCATGCTGGCATGTTGCAATGGTCTTGCCGTTACGTTGAGGAAACAAATCTTGGAAGTGGAACAACTGGAAACGGAAACCTCAGAAGTGGAATTTGTAGTGGAACCGGTGTGAACGGCGAATCAGGGAACAGCAGTGCATGTGAAAGGTTGCCACTACTTAGAAAAAGCGGCAGTGGCATGTGGATGGAGGGGCTTTAGAATGCTTTCACTCTCCATGGCTTTCGCAATCTGCATGTGGGTGGGATGCACTGCACAGTAATGGTGGCTGATATGAACTCAGGTAGGCAAACCTTTTGCCCCGTCTCAGCATCGTTCATTTATGGGGAACTTAACCCCGTATTCAAAAACTATCCTTCGCTCGGAGCTCTTCCTCCATGCAATCCAGTTTAGCACAGTGCGACCCCTCGATTGGAAAAGACACTGCACTTCTCGAGAATTGTCGTGGAGCGCCAATAAAGAGCAGTGACCACATCGGCCGATAAGTGGTGTTGCCATCCACTTCCTCTAGTCGAGGTGGAGGGCTAAGTGGAGGAATGTTCTATGATACGGTGGTTAGCAATGCAAATCTCAAGTGCAGTCTGCATGGAAAATGCTATCTGGAAGGCAAAATTTTCGTCGTCGTGTCCAGCATGCAGTCATAACACATCATTATCTATTTCTTTTTTTCTCGTAGCCCTGATTCATAAGTTTGTATTCTTCACTTGACTCATCATTAGTACTGATATATTGTTATATGTGGTGTCATTATAAGTGGACTACACTGTATAGCGATCTATACTGCCACTAAATATGGGCTGATTAACTGCCCTGTTCTTGACAGAATTACACGATTAAACAACAAATATTGCCTAAATGTCCTTACTACAACAAGTACGCCTTCAAGCGCATCATCCGTTTAATAAAGCAAATGGCTTTCTAGAAGCTCTTCGCTATATTCACTTATGCTGACAACCATTGTCAATGGTTTCTGCACAACTTCCGCAGAAGCTGCTACAAGCCCTGTAAGAGGACAATGGACTACAGGAGGGAAAGGTCGATGCATGTGGTCGACTGTTCTCGATTACTTTTCTGCTGGAGAGCAGTGCCTGTTGTGAAGGGGAACCATTTCTTGAGCGAATGCACAAAGCAGAAAACTTCTATTCAATAATTTCTTGTGATTAAATGAAGATGTGATGCCTTTAAGAGGAGAGCTTTAGCTCGGGTGCTCCTATCTAAATACATGTAAAAGGAGAGTTCGTTTTTCTAGGCAACCACTGCACCAAATTTGACGAGGTTTGCTGCATTTAAAAGAAAAACTTAACATCTAGTGACTGTTGGTTTCGAATTTTCGATTTAGGTCATCACTTTTTTATAAAAATTTGGGAAATATCGCAAATTTTCAGATAACGAAACTATCAAGTTTACAACTCCGTAATTCAGCAAGAAAAAATGATATCGCAATTCTGTGAATTGTACCTGATAGCACATCTAAAGCGGACAAAATTGATATGTTACACATGAACCTCAAAAATGGGAAAGTGTGTAATTACAACTTTTGCAGAACCCTCGTAAACAACGTAACAAATTCACGTAAGATGAAAACTGACATAACAAATTTGTCCGCTTTGAATGGTCTAATGGATGCCGTTTACAGAATCGCGATATCTGTTTTTGATGCAGAGCTATTAGTTTTAAACTTCGTGCTTCTATTTTTTTTCAAACGTCTGAATTTTTGAAAATCATTTTAACAAAATTCAAGCCCTAAATCAAAATTCCACTTCCAACAGTCACTAGAATTTAACTTTTTCTCTCAAATGCAACAAATTTCATTAAAATCGGTCCATGGGTTATCTCAGAAAAACGTTTTTGCGTTTTTACATGTATTTGAATAGGCCGAGTCGGAGTTGGGCCCGAGCTAAAGCTTCCTCTTAAACAACCTAAGAATTTGTAGTCACGATAGATGCAAGGCACCCATGGTAGCGTAGTGGCTTGAGTGCTGCGCTGCTAAGCCCTAGGGTGCAGAATCAAATCCCTGCTGTGGCGCCCGCATATAGATAGGGGCAAAATGCAAAAACGCCCATGTACTGTTCTTTGGGTGCACGTTAAATAACTCCAGGTGATCAAAATTCATACGGAGTCGCCCATTACTGCATGCCTCATAATCATATAGGGGTTTTGACACATATAACCAGAGAATTTAATTTTTAATTTGATAGATGCAAGGCACTTCATTAATTAGCCAGTGCCAATACGTTATTATTTAAGACAGTGTGAAGTACTGTAGTATTAAACTTAGCTCCTGTAAGGAACACAACTTCTCATGTATCTGGTGATATGCCGTTCCTCTGGTTCACTACTGTCATTGTTGCGATGCACCAGATAAGATCATTTTTCACTTGCTTCCTCATTTACACACTCCACCTTGCAGACGTTTAGTTATGAAGGGCATTACATGTATCAGATAATGTAATTACACCTCTTCCTTGTTAAACAGTTTCAATGCAACCCTTACAGCTTTTATTTCAATATAAAATGTTCAATGTCTGATTCAATATTCAATTGTGTGTCTTAATTATTAGTCAATTCAATTAGGAAATTTCGCTATTCAAGGACCCTTACTTTTGAATTGTATTTCAACTGCAGTCATCACCAGCATTCAGCATGTGGCTACTTCGTGTAGCTAACATGGTTTGCATTTGGTATTCTGGGGGGTATGCATGATACTGGTTGTTCATGCCCATCCCATGAATAAGGGGCCTGAGAAACAGCCCGCACTGTAAAGTGGTGGATACTTTGTGTATAGATTGTAGCCTTATTTGAATTTTGGTACTCGCAGACTTCACTCGAGCCAGCTGGTGCCCTATTTTGTGTGCCTGTCTTTTTTCTTTTCTTGTTCTCCGGGCTATCATTTAGCCATTGTTGTTAATGCTTTTGAAATTTTTCTTGCCTGTTCAAGCTGATTATCATTTCATGGCTTTTTTTTAATAGCCTTTTTCATGGTGTAGTTTCATCTCTTCCACTTGTCTGGTGAAATGACGTAAATTATTCTGCTTGTGCCCTTCCGTTCTTCTTTTAACGTTTTTGTTTTAAGCAATTTTACTGCATTTTTCTTCAGAATGTGCCCATACATAGAGGACTTGGCTAATTTTCTTGGTCCTGTTGGTGTCTCTTGAACATGCCTGTATGATTTTGCAGAATCATTTAGGTGGGCTATGCCTTACCCTTTTTTCTAGGTCAGAGTATCTGTTGCTGTCCAGGTAGACATCTGGAGTGTGCAAAAAATGCAAGAACTTCATCAGGAAATCAGCAACATGCAGCTTTGGTACGTTTCTTCTCTAGTCTTCTGACTCACGCCTGTTGTCTCAAACCTGAAAACTGTCTCAAAATGCTTTTGCCTTTTTCGTGGTCTTGTCCTGCTTCTTTGTACATGGAAGCCTTTGTTATAAAGTACGAGTGGAACTCCAGTGCAATTTCTTGTGCACTGAGACCAGGTCCAACTGATGCTAGTTTTAATATTAGCATGTCGAACCAAACCCAAACCGAAGTTTTAGCCAAAACTGAACCCGACCCAATATCCTTAGAATGTGCTTGAACCCGAACTGAACCTGAGCCGAAAAGAAAATACCTGCTATCAATTCGGCACGAAATCGTTCGATATATATAAGGTGTTCAATAGCATAATTTTTCAAAATATGAACTCCTTCATTTGGCCTACCCCACTAGCGTATTACTACAACTCATGAGTTGTGTTGTGTGCGACAATGGGTATAGACCTAGAGAGAGAGAGAGGGAGAGAGAGAGAAGAAACTTTATTATAAAGTGAAAGGATTTATGTGGTTGGGGCCCTCAGTCCAGGGCCCCAATGGCTGTCGCTACCGCTCGTGCTCGTCATTTCAGGGCCAGCCAGACCTGAGGCTTGAAGGGACGGAGGATCGCCTCCCACTGCGCATCAGGAGAGACGCTCGCACTTCTGAACTCGGCAATGCCAGTTCTGTCTTAAAGCCGAAACTTTGTTTCATGGGCTCTGCTGAATCACCGTTTCTGTTGAAGCTCCCAGTTCGGCTGTTATAGGTCGGCTTGCTACTATTACTAGGTAAACTGTAAAATGCACATGCCAGGATACACAGATAGCAAGAGTGACAGTGTTCTCGAGTAGGGAATATAGGAAAACCTAGTTCATTAGTATGGCTTCTTGTAACTATAACACTGAGTCGCTAATATTAATGCCGTCACCATGACAGTGTAGTGCAATTACGGCAATACTAATACTTAATGAAAAGGAAAGTATGCTTTTTGTTGTGTGCCATGGTTTAACGCACGTTTGTAGGCTCCAAGCAGATTAAAAAACTCTTTGATTTTCCAAATCTTTCCTGGGGCACAGTATGCATAATTTTGATTTTTTGGTCCATGCTTAGTCAGTGGAAGATACTGTTGCACATGCAGCAAGACTATTGTGGTATTTAGCACACACTGTCCTTGTTCATTGTTCAGAAACATTGATGTCCTCACCTGCTTTTATTAAAAAAACAAAGCAAAACCTGAGTGACATGTAAATTGTTGGCTTTTTTAATTGTTACAAACTAGAAGTTTGTAGTTGTAATTTATATAATATAATGTGAATGTGGACACTATTCGACAAAGCAAAGCATACAAAAAGTGTGCAAAGAAAAAAAAAAGGATCCAGCCCAGATCTATGCTGCATCCTCATGGCAATTTCTTAGTGCCATTTGAATATTATAAGAGAAAACTAGGGGTGTGCAAATACCAAATAATAAATTTCGAATCGAATATTGAATTGAATCAAGAAAACAAAACTGAATATTGAATTGAATGTCAGAAAATTTCTCAGAAACTTTTATGCTTCCAAATATTGTGCAAAGACCAAAGTGCACCTGCTCTGGCAGCTAATCACATTACTGAACAAGCAGCTTGCTAGCTATCAATAACATAGGTACCTGTGAATTGAGGTGTATAGTATGCTCTGCTATTATAAAGGGAACACCAAATTAGTATGGCAGCACTGATAACTCGGTTCATACAAGAAAGTGTAGAAAATATCTTTATGGAGCAAATGTCTGTCGCACCAATTTTTTTTTCTAAATGAAGTTTACCACTACTGTCAAATAGAATTAAGTGCTTTTTTACCTCTAAAGCTAGAGAAACATTGGCGAAGTTGCCCTAAATAACAATGAGGTTTTCAATTTAATAGTAGGCCATAATGCGGATAATGGAGATCTTCTATTGCTTAGAAAGTATTGCTCTCCGATTTTCTTCCAAAAAAAGCGGGAAGGGTTTTCCATCTTTATGGCTGGGGGCTTTTGTGGATAATCAGCTAGTTAAGGCTAATCTGCGGGGAATGCACATCACGTCACTTGGTGGCGGTAAATGTCGAGCTCTCAAATCGAGAGACCCGCGACATGTTTGGTTGACGTGTGCCCCCCAACACCTGACATCGCAGGCCCAATCAGGCCTAATGGGCTGGACAGTATGGCCGATGATATTGCCGTGACGAAAATTCGCCACCGGCCAATGTGATAACGGGCCTCAAACAGTCGTGGAAAGCTGGTTGCTAATATGTTCCTACAGGTGGCTCATCAGTGATTGGCCGCAAGATCATGCATACAGGTTAGATTGATGGCTGTTAAAGCGGCATTCGGGTCTGCGGTAGACCAACCAGCAACTACCGTGATCACGCGTGTCAGTTTAGTCTGTGTACTTGCATGTGGGTGGTATAGTCCAAACTGCACAAACCTGCGTCCGGAAACACTGAACTGGCGTATTTGATGCGATAAGCGTGCCCTCTGGTGGCTGGTCGGCCCAATCTTCACACATGCTCCCATGCTTTCCACACGCGCTGCTTTTGTTGCCCCCTCAGTTCGCGTAGCCCTAATCGTGGTGATTGAGTTCTTGAGGAAACACACAGAGAAGGTCACCTATGCACAGTAGTTACCAGCCACCGAGTAAGCATGTCGCGTATTAGGCAGGCTATAAATTCTCTGTCTTGATTTAGACAAAGCAATTTATTATTTTACCCTTCACAGCATGTTTGTATTCCTTCAAAACAATGCACCGCACTACAGTATTTCCTTTACCTCTTTCAACTAGCACTACAGTCTACTTGAGGCATCTGGGACATGCCCTTACTCTTTTCCATTACATTTGTTTTCATTGTAAATCAGATATCTTATTGCACCACATCCTGTGTACATGTATCAAATAATGTAAACAACCCTTTTGTTTCTCAACAGACTTCACCAATCTTTTTATTTCGCTTTTTTCTAGGAATTGTGAGTGTTTGATATTCCATTCTATATTTGATTCTATATTCGACGTTAGGTTTTCTTGAACATTCTATTATATTAGAAAATTTCACTATTCGAATGCCTCTATAAATTTCTACTGTGGCCATAGGCCAGGGAGCCCACTCCTTCCACCTTCTCACAAAACCTGCACTTGCACCATGCCGATACATCAATAGCACTGTAGCATGCCATCATCATAGGACAAGATAAAGTTCACTGTGCCGATTCGGTTCATGAACCGGTTAAATGTTGCGAGCCAATTTGTGAATCGTCATAAAATTTTATTGCACCAATCCGATACTGAACTGGGAAAAAATCGAGCACACTGAACCCTAACCGAACCGGTACTTTGTTTGGTTAGACACCCTACTTGAGATTCCCACTAAGTGAATGTGCTTGAGCACTGACTGGTATAACTTAGCTGTTGGAGAATGTGCCATAAAGTAATTTAATAGTTTACTTCGTTAGGTAAATTTCATGGGTTAGTGAGCCACCTCTGATCACCTCACTGCTATTTCTAAGAGTGTATTGCTGAAAAAAAAAATAAGGCATTATCCCCACCGTATTGTCTTGAAGAAAAATTGGTTTTCTTTTCAAAGCAGGCCTTCCTACATGGCTGTCTACTCCACCCTGCAAAAGGGAAGTGTATGTCATAAATAAAGACCAGCCTTCTTTTTTTTACTTTCTTTCTTCTATTTCATTTCGTTGGTTGCAGGTTCTGCTGCTTCCATGAGGGGTTGACCTTGTTTTGAGTAACATGTAACATTATGAGAAATGCATTAGAAGTATTAGAGTGCCTTTTTTTTTTACTGTGCACTATCCTTTAGTTGAGACTGCTCTTCAGCCACACTAATACTGCATATTAGTAATCTGCCAATGGGTGTGGTTTACATGCAGCATGGAAAAATATAAAAAAGCATCGCAAGAATGGGAATTCAAGTACAAGCGTCTGAATGAGGAAGCCAAGAAGCAAGAGAAAGAGCTTAACGCCGTAATCCACCAGCTGAGAAACAAGAATGCGGACACCTCAGGTATGTGACATTTTAACACCCAGGAACATCATCCCATTTCAGTTCAGTTCTTAATACCGACTGGTAGGCTACAGAGCTTTCCGTACCTAGATGACTGCAGTGCTCAACAGAGCGATGACGATTCTGTGTGATGTTTGCCATGGCACTTTAGCCCTCTTGTACTGTCTTTCATGGTAAATATTCTGCAAATACATTATACCTTTCCCCTATATCTCACCTCCGTCACAATAAGAACCTGAAAAAGAAATATCAGTTAGATGCTGAAAGCAGCACCTTCGTGTACTGTACATGGACAAAGGGACCCTCTCCTGTTTGTGAAACTAAAAACAGCTTTTTTTCCTACCTTAATACAGAGATGATGAAACAGGGCTGGCACATCGATGCTGCATCCACAGTTTCTGTCATTGCAGTATTCGAAACGTGCACAATAGGTGTTTTTTGTCTATGAAGACACAATGTTAGATTTGTTCATTCAAGTACATCATCACTCCAGTAGGCATTACATAAGGGGGCACAACAATTTATAAAACAAGGTAGCACAACTTCTTAGCCTTCACAACTAAACAAGAAGACAAAATAAACCTCGTTACTATGTACCTGCCTAATAAGTAATTCCAGTTTAAATATTGTCGCGATGAATCCCCTGCCTTGTTGTCATTGCACCTAATGTGTTGGCTGACCGCTTAAAAGGCCCCTCACCAGGCCACACAGCAAACTTCAGTTATATGCTGGACGTTGTTACGTGTTCTCTAGGGAATGTTCTGCCGCAAAAATATTTTTTAACTGGTTATTAATAGCCGAGATAGCAATATTTCAGTGCCGTGAACCCATGATTTCAGGAGGCGAGCTTCACTGCAAACATAGACGTTCTCTCCACTTGCTCAGTCTAGCCTCCGCCAGCGAAATTCCTTCCCTGTGTTCTCCCATACAGGAGCCCGAGGATCGCATAATGCATATGTCACGGGTTTCTTTGTATCTACCTATCTTCTTCCTCATCTCTTTCTTTCTTTTTCTTTCTTTTTTTTCCCCGACACGGTGCACTTCCCCTGATGGCATCGCACGCGAGCTGTTGTGATTGTCTCATTTCGCGCGGCACACTATTTTGCACGCTGTGCACAAGGACACCTGACTAGTGGTATAAGTCAGTGCTACACGAATACCGAGGCAGACACAAGTGGATCACAGAGCATGATCCCGCACTGGAACACTGTAGAAAATGACATAGTTTCGGTGTCTGCACGTGCAGCTGCACGATGTGGGAACAAGCAGACAAAACAGAAGTACCGTACTTACTCGAATCTATCGCGCACTTTTTTCCGATGAAATGGGTCCTAAAATTGCATAGGCCTTAGAATCAAGTACAACTCTAAATCTGCATTACCATATCACCATCGGCATTTCAATTTGTTTGCCTCCCAAGCACTTCGAGTCTAGCTACCGTAGCTTCCTCCCTGTGCTGTAGTATGTGTGCTTAGGCAATGCCTCCTTTGACTTAGTTTAGTGCACCGTCCGTCTTCCCGGTCTTCTTGTCTTCTGCATTTGCCCTGTCAGCATGGAAGTGCCGACTGCAAAGCAATGCCGGGCTCATCACGATGCTGCAATTAAAAGGAAAGTGATCATGTGTGCGGAGACAGACAGAAATCGGGCCGCATCATGAGCATTCGGAGTTCCCAAAACTTGCCTGCGGGACTGGCACAAACATTAGAGGCGTTCTACACTGGCGGCTGCTACGTACAGCACGACCACGTGGCCTTTGTCTTGAAAGCGATCTGCAATGGAGACAGCCTACGGACCTAGGTGCACCACGCTGTGTTCTCACCGCTTAGTTCACATTAAAGCGAGAGGCTGCACAAAGATCAATTCCCTCACTCCTGCTACCACACTTCCTCACTCCAGCGTTTTGATAAATCCACGGTCGTTGAGTGAGACGTATTCATGTTTGCTTGTGCGCATGTGACACCATGCCTGTTAATTTGGTTAGTAAGTGAATGTTTAAAAGTTTATACGGCCAATAAAACTGCTGTCCTTACTTTTAGTACAGCTGTCTACTAATTTGCTGTTGTAATCGATGCTTCACCTGTCGGGCGAAACTGTGACTTTTCTTCTTATTTATCGCAATGTTGGTGGATTGGGAGTAAATCTTTGTTTTTTTCCAAATTAGAGAAAGTTGTATTTCTGTATGAAAGAATGAGGTGCGCGGTACTGTAAAGGACTTTCTTTAGGTCATGGCAAACAGGTGCGCATTACTATTGAGGGCTCGTTAGAACCAAGTAAACACGGCACATCTCTCTTGCTGTGATGCAAAGTAAAACAAATTAAAGCTGACATTCGGTTTGTGTGTTTTATTATTGCTCTAAGCTTTAATTCGCCTATTCAAGCAACATATTACACAAATAACAGATGTTGCCTTGAATAATTCTGGAAGTCACGTGTCACCACGAGCGACGTTTCAGCACAAACACGTGTACATAGGTGCACTAGCGCTTGTGTGTCACCCTCCGACTTGGAACATGGCAGCCACGAGGAGAAGGGCAAACGGCATTTGGTTTGAAATTTCAGATCTTTTCGCGGCGCTTAGCGATGTAATACTTTACAGGCACAATCATTTTAGCGCATTGTATGCTCTGTGCTTGTCAGCTCAAAATGGCCAGACCTACTGAGGGGCCCTTTAAGCCATAGTCGCTTAACGCAAACCTAACGGTTAGTGCATCGTATTTACTTCATATTTCGGCATGTACAAACTTGCAAATGGCAAAATGTTGTGCGTGCAGATCATACATATCGAAGTTTCGGTGCGTGGGCCATTCCTGGACTGCAGTCGCCACCAATAGCGACATAAAAACATGGTAGCTATGATGTGTTTCATGCTCCCATAGCTTCTAGCGCTTCCATGGTGCCATCATGGAGGACAATGCCCTTCCATATCTGACGTGGCTAATGCGTTGACCATCATGAAGGCATTAGCGCAGAAGTGGGGCCTGATGGAGAAACTGGCTCATAGCCTTGCTGTTTGAGGATGCTGTAGTCGCTACAAGGCCGCTATGGCGGCAAGTGAAAATTAGTTTTCTGCTGCCTGCTTGCAAGTAAAACATGTCTGCGGGTGGGTTTGGGTGAGAATTAACAAGCTTTTCTTGGCCGTTCAGTTTATAGCCGCTCATCCACCACTGACTATTAATTAGTATGTCACACAGTGTGTACCTGATCAACGTTCCCTGCCAACTAAGTAATAATGAGGTTTTACGGTACAGCAAGAACTTTCTTTTTGCAATGGCACGTCGGTGTGTCAAAAAATTTAAATTGTGCATGTATTACTAATAACTGGAAGTTTATAATTTAGGAACACTTCATGCAATTGACAAATGAATCGTCATCAGTAAAACAGTGTCAGCCATGAACATATTTCGTTGGCCGATGGCTAGGAGGATCAATACGTGCCAATTTTCTCAAGTTCTAAAACCAACGAGGGAATTTAAGTACTTCTGTACAGTTCTGCACGCATCTGACTTCATATACGGAATGACTGTTTTACTTAATTGCCATCAATTAATTTTGAGAAGTATTCTGCCTTCCAATATCAAAATAAATTGCGCAGTTGTGCCCAAACCTCGTTATTTCTAACTCGCTCTCTTTGTATAAAGTACCTACGTTGCTGACTGGAGTGAGAGTATGTTATATCCCTGCTGAGGGGCAAACTTAGTCACCTTAGTTGACTACACTTTGTTGGCATCCTCATGCACACTGCAAGAGAAAGTGTACTTAGGGAATGATGGTAGTGACAGTGGTTATAGTAGTTGGCACATTGTGCATGTGATTTTTGCCACTAGTACCTGGAAAATTTACAAATACCTGATAAAAAATGACATACAGCACGAAGGACAAGGCCTGCAAGAGATGGCATACACAGCGCTGTGTGTGTTAGCGCTGTCTATGTCGTCTCTCGCAGTCCTTGTCCTAAAAAAAACACCACTGATTTATTTGGCAGTATTTGCCCTATTCTAACACACCTCCAAATCGAAACACGCACCGACTTTCTATGTGTTCAAAGTAAAAAAGACATTAAAGCTCCTAAACATAGTAAACATGTAACACGCAGCCGATTTTTTAGCTACAAAAATTGTTGCTCAAAGGCAGCTGGTTTTTTAAAGTCAGCTTCGCCACACAATTTTTTAAAGTTGGCTCTGCGGCAATACATCGCTATGAGGTAAAGCATACAATTGTTGCCAAGGCGGTTTTAGTTTTGTGCCTGACTGTACCGTGCAGCCAATTTTTGGCCCAACTTAAAAGAAGGAAATATAAGAAAGGTGCACTTTAGAATCACGTAAATACTCTAATCATGCACTGTGAGCTATGGTTATTACTTGAAAATCTTCCCAGGGTGATCTGAAAATAGGCATTTTCGACGCGAGAGGACATGTGTTCAACGCATTCACTGTCCCCTAAGCATCGCCGGGACAAACAGCGCTACTAAGGGGGTCGCTGTCAGGGTCACTAAGGTCAGGCGGTGCATGTTGACTGGTCAAGTTCAAATTAACCATCAAAGGGCTGTTGTAGAATCGAAATAACGAAAGTTTAGGTCTGTTAAAATGCCTGAGCACCAGCCGTGACCTTTGGTTGGAATAGAATAAATGAAAAATCAAGTTAACAGGAGTCGAATAAATGAGTCTGCTGTAATAAAATCTTAACTGCGACTACATTTATGCGACACTGTCACAAGTCGAGATCAAAACAGCGGTGCATCTGTTAAAGGGACAATAAAGAGAAAAATGGTTTAGGCTATGTTAGTAAATTACTCTTCCACAATACTAAGAAAGCCACTCTTGCCACAAGAAGGCACCTGGTAAACCAGAAAAGGCTCAAAAACAAATAATGGATGGCGGCGCCACCTTGAAGTTCCTGCACCGGCCTGCCGTGATGTCATAGATTTTGACATTGTCTGCTCAGGCCAAGTTAAATTTCGATCAGTAAAAATGGACTACATTGTATTATAATATAGCCAAGGACAACTTAAGAATTTTCTAGAACATTTACCTGCCCACAATGGCTGAAATGTGAAAAAATACATTGCAGTATTTGACATCACACTAAGGTGCGAACTCTGGAGCATTGGCATAAAATTCAAAAACATAACTTTGGTTATAGCTTTCTCTTTTAATTATCAACCTATTAATGCAGATCCCACAATAGTAGCGTTCTTTACGAATGCTTTATCAATCAAAGCTGATTCAATTCTTCTTTTTAGTGACCCATTAAAGTGTACCAAGGACTGTCAAGGGCCACGCCATCTGTACATAGCTCGGTGATCGATCAATCAATCAATCAATCAACCAATCACTTTGCTACAATGCTCTGTTTGTACACAGGCTGGTTAACCGGCAGCCAATAATATGCTCATCTGTTCTGTATCGGAAGCCACATATGTATTCTTTATTCTGTCCCTGTCCTTGTTCTGATCTACAGTAGTGGCCTCCTGTGGAA
The DNA here is from genome assembly GCF_038994185.2 of Dermacentor albipictus. NCBI lineage: Eukaryota > Metazoa > Arthropoda > Arachnida > Ixodida > Ixodidae > Dermacentor > Dermacentor albipictus. The sequence goes on along the minus strand of NW_027225573.1, from coordinate 5,545,578 downwards.
GTCGGGCTGCAGCAGCAACTTCGGCAGGAGGCGAGGCCCTTCGGAAACCAGGGGCGTCAGCCAAGCGCCTGGCCACCAAGTCCACGGCATCTCTGGGCCAGCAGCTCAAGACCATGACTCCCCGTTCACCGGAGGGCGCTCGACTCCACTGCTTTGGTCGGGGTCTGAAGCAGCAGGCCATTGCTGAGGAGGTGCAGATGGCACAGTGTAGGGCCTCCGCTGCCTCCAAAACCGAACAGCTGGCACACGCAAAGAGGAGGCATCGGGCCTTGGCCGAGCTCGGGTGGGTAGTTTAGTTGCTCATGAACATAGAATGCCAGAGGCAAGACAAGAGCAGCGTGGATTATAAAACGAACAGGGTTAGTGGGTGTTATGGCCACATGTCTATTTGTGTGCATGTCAAGGATTGGGCTTCATTTGATGTGTTAGCATCCTTTTTTTTCTTTTCTTTTGCATGTATAAATAGCGGAACGCACTGAAAAAAAAATTGTGTATATGACCACATAGATGTTGCCATTACATTTTCTTGTGTCTATGTTAATATAATTTTTTTCTGCATTTCACATTTGTATTTGGTACATGTAACAGCATTGTTTGCTGAATTTATTCTGCCAAGTATACTTCTGTCACTAAATTTCTATTTTTCCTTGTGGTGAACCCACATCAGGCCAAATGGCCTTTAGCTTTACTTTGATTTTCTGTATATACTATATGCATAAGTAATCGTTAATATAAAAATGGAGTTCGGCAGCCAATGTAATGCGTAGGACGGATAATTGTTGGTCTCTTAGTTACAAAGTTCCAAAGGAATGGGGAGATGCAGTCAAGGACTGCAAAGAACTCGGTGGTCCGACGAAATAGTGAAACAGATAAATGGAGACCACTAAGAAAAGCCTTCGTCTTGCACTCAACTGGCTGCTTAGTATGTACCGTATTTACTCGCATAATAGGCGCACTCGCATAATAGGCGCACCCCCAGTTTGGTCGCGGAAAATTTGATTTTTTTATTTCCGCGCATAATAGGCGCACCCCGAACTTGGCGCTGTGATCAGTACCGCATTTACACTATTGCAAGCCGACACCCTCCTGCCCCTCCATCTCGGGTGAAAAAAAAAAAAAACGCAAGCCCATTTCACAACCCAAGCTTATCAACGCATTTGCTGGACTACTAGTGTCATTAGTGTTGCTGCCGTCGCAGCTGCTGAGGGCCCACAGCACATATACCTCGCGAAAACTAGTTCTTCCATTAACACCCCCCTCCCCGAACCGCCGCGAAGCCAGCGAGCACGACGACCTAACGCGTCCGTAGAAACAAAAAAAAAGAAAAAAAACGCATCAACGAGCGAAAAATACTTATTACATCAACTATCCATAACACCCCCCTCCTCTCCAAACCGCCGCGCGGATATAAGCTTTTCGCTACCTTCGCTTAGGCAGCTCGCAAAGCTGGGCAACTCTCGGAGGCCGGGCGACTCGACACAAGCGACAGTGCCATCACCATCAATGCTCTATACATGCTGACACAGGCAAAGAAAAGACAAAGCGCCACACCTCGCCATTTTGCAAACGGCGTGCAGTTTGTGTGGTCGCGGGTTCCGCAGTGGGCAAGTACGGCAGCTACACGGCTGCATTCAAACTGAAAGCTGTGCAGTATGCACTCGAGCATGGGAACCGTGCTGCAAGCAGGCATTTCAGTGTCGGAGAGACAAGCATTCGCTACTGGTGAGGTCAGCAGGAAAAACTTCAGGCCACAAAGAAGTCGCGACGGGCCTTCCGCGGTGCAAAGTCAGGAAAGTATCCGCAAGTGGAAGATCAACTTGTTCAACACATACGGGCCCTTCGACAGGACGGTTGTGCAGTGTCTCTCGACATAGTGCAGACGGAGGCGCGCAGAATTGCCCGAGCGCAGGGCATCGAAGCGAAAGACTTCAAAGCAAGCTCCGGATGGACAACGCGCTTCATGCGACGCCACGGACTTACCCTGAGGAGGCGCACAATGTTGTGCCAGCGCTTGCCCTCGGCATACGAGGACAAGGTACTCGAGTTCCACCATTTCGTCATACGGCTCCGGCAGCAAAAGAACTTCATTTTGTCACAAATAGGTAATGCAGATCAGACTCCTCTCTGTTTCGACATGTCGAGAAATGCTACAGTAGAGGAAAAAGGTGCACGGAGTGTGCTTATTCGAACATCTGGCGCTGAAAAACAAAGGTGTACTGTCATGTTGGCAGTGACTGCGGATGGGCGCAAACTACCGCCTTATGGTATTTTTAAGAGAAAGACGCTCCCAAAGGGAAATTTCCCTCGAGACATACACGTGAGGGTCCAAGAGAAAGGTTGGATGTCCGCGGAATTGATTGTGGACTGGGTCAAGACCGTCTGGGGCCGGCGGCCGGGCGGCCTGTTGTATCCGGCCATGCTCATTTTAGACAGTTTTCGCGGGCACCTTGTAGAACGTGTACAAGAGAAGTTGTGAGAGGTGCGTACAGATATTGCCGTGATTCCGGGATGCCTCACTTCCGTGCTGCAACCTTTGGACATTTCCCTAAATAAGCCTTTTAAGGACAACGTTCGAAGGCTGTACACCAATTGGATGGCTGGAGGACAGCGTCAACTAACCCCCGGTGGCAAAATTAAGAGGCCGCCTATGGAAATGCTGTGCGAATGGATCGTGGAAGCTTGGCGAGAGATCTCTGATGACGTCATCAGGAAAAGTTTCAAGAAGACTGGGATTTCCAATGCACTGGATGCAAGCGAAGACGACATGCTGTGGAGCTCAGACAAGGAAGACGAGTCTCCACCCGGCGGTGATGAGGATGTTCTCTCCGACTCGGACTCTGAATAGTCTTAATAAATTTTACGTGTGTGTTCAGTCAACGTCTCTCGCCTGTTCATTAAAAGGTAAGTAGGTAGCTTTTATTTTCCCTTTTATGCTGGATTTATTGGTGAATTATGTGAGAGTAGCCATATTCCTGACTTATGTTAAAATTTAAAGCGCGAAAATGCGAGTTGAAAAAATTTAGTAAATTTTACCCTGCGTAATAGGCGCACCCCGAACTTCGAGCCGGATTTTCTGAAAAAAAAAGTGCGCCTATTATGCGAGTAAATACGGTAGTACTTTGTTTCAGTAGTTCTGTGCAACACTGCGGAAGCTATAGTCTTCTTCGACCAATCAGAGGGCGAACACATCTTAAAGGTGCCCTTCCATGCCCTGTTGTCTGTTAACGGTCAGCGTTGCACCGTAGGCAGCGACAGCATCTACTACGACCAGCTGCCCAGTGGGATGAGCTGTCGTGATAACAGCGGTAGAAAATTCATTCCGCATTTGCTCTGACACCAAAAAGGCGTGCGTCTTCAAGATATTTCAAGATACAGAAGAGGAGGAGGTTTGCAGAGACAGCGGAAGCAGAGGTTTCACAAGGAGCACTCAGCCAGCATGTTGCATGGATTGGTGGCGCCATCTCTTGGTCCCTCTTGTAACATCCGTTTGTACATGGTGCTCTCGCTGAGATTCGTAAGTGTTGTAGCGGGTGGCAGAGTGACGGAGACGCTGCAAGAGCACGTACCGCACTGTTTTATTTCAGTGACAGCAAACTATATATATGGGCTGCTTGCCTATGACGTAACATGAAAAGAATGAATCATGTTTGACACGTGTGGCACAGCACTTCATATCACTTCTCCCTTTCTTTCAAAACTGCAGTCTTTGCACGGGTTTTCGTTGTCGGGTAGACCTCCGTAAGACCAGTGGACTTGGGGGGCAGAGAGCCTGTTCGGCTGGAAGGGACATTGGAGGTGTTGTCGAAGGAACAGGCGCAGCGCCAGTTGGTTCTGAAGTGTCCAGGCTGCACCGGCCTTCTGGCGTTGACGTGGGCCGATTCTTGTTGTCCGGGCTGGGTTGAAGCGAGTCGGGAGCCTCCGCTTTTGGGGTCACGGGTGACACAGGCACGCGACGGAAAATTTGGTTGAAGTGACGTCTGGCTAGGCCATCTGGAGTGTCGACCGTTACAAGGCGTGAACCCTTTATGCTCTTGACGATGCCTGGACGCCAACGCTTCCCTTGGCGAAAGTTGCGCACCCACACCTGGTCGCTGGACTGGAATCTGGGAGGCTGAGAGTAACTTCGAGGTAGAGAAGGGACGCAAGTATCCAAGCGCGAACGAATTTGGTAGTTCAGCAGCATCTCTGAAGGAGACTTGCCGCACGGTAGTGGGGTACGTCGATAGCCTAGGAGCACTCGCGCTAGTTTTGTTTCGAGATCATTCACCATCGAATGCTTAAGAAGGCCATCCTTTATTGTGCGGACCGCACGCTCTGCCAGACCATTAGATTGTGGGTGGTACGGCGCACTACGTAGATGAGTTATGTTGTTGGCAGTCATGAACTGGGAAAACTGCTGACTTGCAAACTGAGGCCTGTTATCTGATACAACTGTTTGCGGCAAGCCAAAACGCGCAAACAATTCTCGAAGCCGCGCGATTGTGACTTCTGCGGTCGCCGACTTGACGGGAAGTGCCTAAATCCATTTAGTATGCGAGTCGACGACTATCAACAGCATGCGTCCCTCTATCGGCCCGGCATAATCAATGTGAAGCCTTGACCATTTGGTTCGCGTTTCTGGCCAACAGATAGGAACCTGTCGATGGGGCATTGGCTGAGCTTGTACACGAGATGCACGAACGTGCAAGGCTTTCGATCTCACCATCCAACCCAGGCCACCAGAACAGCGTCCGAGCCAGTCTCTTCATCACAGATGCACCCTGGTGTGACCGATGTAGCTCAGCGAGCATGGAGACTCGCACTTTGCGGGGCCTTCTACGCTTGACAGCTCCAGTCTTCTGCAAAAATAAGGTTGAAGGTGATTGTGACACGGTGACAAGCGTTTAGGCCATCCATTGAGTGCAAAGTGCTGCACAACGCTAAGGTTTTCATCTCCATTCGTCAGCGCCCGTGTGGCATCCGCTGGCACGAACGAGCTGTCAAGGGTTTCTGAAGACAACACGTATTCTGGTAAGGTGCCCGATCGACAGCCGTCTGTTATCGGCACGGGCAAGCGGCTGAGTGCTGTTAGATACGGGACCTTTTTTTGAGCCCCCTTCGAGTTCCCCAGACCACATCGAATCGCAGTACAGCTAACTGAGAAGCGCAGAAACACGGAAAGCACATTCCAGAGGAGCGCACGTGCAAACAAGTTGAAGGCCCCCACTTCGTACACAGCCGGTGGAGCTATTCACTGCTTGACTCTTCCAGAAAACGAGGGGATAGCCCGGCACTGTTCCAGGTAACGCGAGTCCCGAAGCCAGACGGCTGTGATGTACCGGGAAGGCCTGGCAGCGTCGCACCAGCCGCATTTGAAGAGGGCATTTGCAAGCCAGCGAGGCCATACCGCCGGGAGTAGGGGGCCCTCGGACAATTGGGGCCCAAGCGTCGCCCCCCCGTCCGCCTTTGTGACGGCGCGTAAGTCAGCATCGTAAGTCAGCAAGGCAAGACCGCAGGGAGCCGCAGGGTGTGACACCACCGCACGGGCGCCTACCATTGGCCGAAAATGGCGTCATCTGAGCGGACTCTCCCATTGACCACATGACACGTCTTCCAGACCTCGGAGGGTTTAAAAGATGCAGACCGGGAGCAGCAGAGGAGCATTCCAGGATTCGTAGAGCATTCCCGGATTCACCTCTCTCGAACTTCTTGCCGCGGGCCGCAGCGTCCGAGTTGCTGCCGGCCCGTAATGACTGTACGACTGTTCATTGACGTCTCACTGTAAATAATGTAAAATAAACCTTCCCAAGTTTTTTCATCGCAAAGTCCGTCCTCAACTCCTTCAACTGGCGCCAGCAGTGGGATTTCCTGCAACTCCTACAACTGGTTGGCAGTGGTGAGATCGCCTCCGAATGCAACAGCTGGTGGCAGCGCTACGGATCAACCTTCGTCGAGAGAGATCCTAAGGAACCGGGGAGAGCGAAGAAGAGAGGGCCTTCGTCGAAAGAGGTCCGAAGAAACTGGGAGTGGCGAAGAAGAGCGAGCCTTCGACCCAGGGAGTCCGGAGGAGCCGGGAACAGCGGACAAATGAACCGGATGGCAGGGTGCTGCAACCGTAAGTGAGCGTGTGGTTTTTTCCCTTTTGATTCGCCAGACTCAGATGTTGTGTGTTCATTTTGATAGTTCTGGGAATCGGGAGTTTGTTGCATTGTGTGTTTGCACAAATTAAGGAAAACAGTTCTAACCACCTGTCGGGGCAGCTGCCATGGATCTTAGAAGGTTGACGAGGTTAGACTTGTTGTTGGTGTGCGACGATTTGGGAGTTGAGGTGGACGAACGGATGAAAACGCCAGCTATCATAAAGGCGATTAATGATAGTGGCAATGATGGCAAAAGCATTGAGCTTGCTTGGGAGGTGATACAGGAACCACGGGAGCGTGAGCGTCGTGAACGTGAGCGAGAGCGTCGTGAACGTAAGAGTGAGCGTAAGCGTGAAGAACGTGAGAATGAACGTAAGCGTGAGCTTCAAGAACTTACTCTTAACTGTGAGTGTCACGAACGTGAGAATGAACGCGAACGTGAGTATCAGGAACGTAAGCGTGAGCGTGAGCAAAAGTATGAGAGAGAGAAGGCAGCACTGATCAAAGAGATACACTATTGTGATCAGTTAATGGCACAGAGACAACGGCTGTCTGAGAATTCTGTAGGTAGTACAGAGCGGAAGAATGAGGCAGCATCGAGCGGATTTTCGCCAAAAGCCGACGAGATTGGCTGCAGATTCATAAGTGAAGGGAAAAGGCTAGCTGCTAACGATGCCTTAGTGGCAACAGAGGCCGTTAAAGGCCACAAGGAGAGCGACGAGGTGCTGTGCCAACAGATGACTGTAGAGACAGCTAGGCCAGCTGCGAACAAATTGGCACAGTTACCGCTCGTGTGCGTCGCTTGTAATGTTAGCGAGGTTGCTAGCGAAGAAAAGGGTACTGCTGACCCGACAGACGCGAGCACCCATGCAGAGCCAGATCTGCGTGCAGAAGTGAAGTGCGAACTGGACGATGCAGTTGAGAGTAGTTCTCGGGATGGCGAGCTCCGTAGTTCACGAGAGAACTGCATTGTTCAGGGATCGGTGCGGCTCTCCGCCAGTCTAGATAGCCTAGATAGGGATGATTCCGTTGTTAATCATTCGGACTGTGCACGTGAGACAGCGATCGATACCGACGGGCTGTGAGCCGATGCACAGCGTGAGCTGGGCAATGCAGTAGAGGGCAGTTCGCAAGAGTTCGAGTTGCATAACTCGAGTAAAGCCTGCTGCATTGTTCCAGAGTCGGTTGGGCTGTCCGCCAGTCGAGGCAAAGTGAGAGTAGATTTAAATGTAAATCACTCAGACTGTGCGGGTAAGAGACCGATCCGGGCCAACGAAATGTGTACCGGCCAGCACGAGGCACGAGAAGGCGACGTGAAAGCGAGTGCAAAGAGAAAGCGCCGTAAAAAGAAGCGCGGTAAAGACCGAAACACGGTAACTAATGTAGCGCCGCCAAAGATGGCGAGAAACACAAAAGGGCAGGGCGCGAGGAAAAAGGTGCGGTCGTCACGGACGATGTTGACGCACCTAAAACGTTCGAGCCACCGGTCAAAGGGGTACCGCGAAGCATGTTCTGCACGGACGCGGACAAAGGGCACGGGGCAGTTAAACTCCTCGTCGTGCCGTAGTTCTTTTCAAAGCTCAGCGTGCAGTACGAAGAAGCGCAAGGTGGCAGGACGAGACCAGGTGGGGAGTAGCGACGCGGTCAATCGAGTTTGTGAGGAAAGCGGGGTGCCAGGACGCAAATTTGCAGGAGACCGTAACGTCTTGAGGGAGCTGATAGTAAGTCAGCCCTTTTGTTGTTCCTCGGGAGCCAGAGTAGCTTTCGGACCGCGACCACCTCGAGTACGACTCAAAAATATGAGTCAGTCATAAACATTTGAAACGGGGGGGAAGCCACGAGAGCTTCCGTAGAAGTGAAACGTGTTTTGTTTTATTTTTGAGCACTTGGTAATTCTCGCGATTTAAGTTTCTTTCAATATGTAAAAGTGTGAGCTTTGTTTGTGTTTTCGTTCGAGAAGCTCGAGATTTGAAAGACGCGGTTTTTGTAAACATATAGTATCGCGAGGTGTTCATTAATAAGTATTTAGGCTTTCTTTTTTTGTGTGTGTGAGTAACCTGAAGGTCAAGGTTATCGTTGAGAGGCCTATCGTAACGCACACGTGTGTTATTTAACCTTCTTTCTTTTTAAGTGTTTTTTTAATTTTCTAAGGTTAAGCGCGTAGATTTTCAGTGAGTGCATGATTTGCACCGAGAAGCGTTCTTAGTTCCATTAGCACATGTCCTGTGTGGACGGAAGGAAGCAGATTTATGACTGGGTTGCTCGTGTGTTGAGGGCAGCCGTATTCTGACTTCTCCGATAAGCATGCGTGGAACGAGTTATTAAAAGACGCATTATTTTAAGGGTATTGCTGAGTGTGTAAGTCCCGCAAGTTTAATTGTTCGTTTAAGTCACGTGTCCTGTAGGATTTTCAGGGAAGAAACGTGAGTAAGCGTAAATGAAAAGTTTGCCTACAACGCAAGTACGCGTTCTGTTTAGTGACCACAAGGCTAGTGCGCTTGTGATTACGTAATTGTGAGGTTGACCAGATTGTTCAGTGGCACCAATATGTGCGATAAGTACGCCACTGCGATAGATTGGAAACATGCTGTTCGTGTAGTTAGGCCACTTAAGTTATGTTCGGCTGTTTTCATTTGTTGTTTGCAACGTCGACGACCCTTTGTTTTGCAACAACAATAGTACTCTGGTCTTGTCGGCATTCGGGGAGAAATGGATAGCGGTTTGGAAAGGTGGTTGGAACTGCTTTGTTGAAATTGGGGAAATAAAAGATTAGGGTTGATTTTGACTCGGTAATAGCCTGGCGAGTCAGGGGTGAAGAGCCTGCGCTTACGCGTGGTGCAGCGCTGTGTTATTTTGTTTGTTTGATGTATGTTCTCCAGGGCCCAGGATCCCGAAGGTGGTCAAACGAGGCTTGACCCCAGTACCCTGCAGGTTCTTTCAGTGTTCCTCATGGCCAGCGAATTGAGTTCACCGGCCATTCAGAACCTCCGGGGCGAGGACGAGCTGTTAGATACAGGACCTTTTTTTGAGCCCCCTTCGAGTTCCCCAGACCACATCGAATCGCAGCACAGAAACACGGAAAGTACATTCCAGAGGAGCGCACGTGCAAACAAGTTGAAGGCCCCCACTTCGTACACAGCCGGTGGAGCTATTCACTGCTTGACTCTTCCAGAAAACGAGGGAATAGCCCGGCACTGTTCCAGGTAACGTGAGTCCCGAAGCCAGACGGCTGTGATGTACCAGGAAGGCCTGGCAGCGTCGCACCGGCCGCCTTTGAAGAGGGCATTTGCAAGCCAGTGAGGCCATACCGCCGGGAGTAGGGGGCCCTTGGACAATTGGGGCCCAAGCGTCGCCCCCCCCCCCCCCGTCCGCCTTTGTGACGGCGCGTAAGTCAGCATCGTAAGTCAGCAAGGCAAGACCGCAGGGAGCCGCAGGGTGTGACACCACCCCACGGGCGCCTACCATTGGCCGAAAATGGCGTCATCTGACCGGACTCTCCCATTGACCACATGACACGTCTTCCAGACCTCGAAGGGTTTAAAAGACGCAGACCGGGAGCAGCAGAGGAGCATTTCAGGATTCGTAGAGCATTCCCGGATTCACCTGTCTCGAACTTCTTGCCGCGGGCCGCAGCATCCGAGTTGCTGCCGGACCGTAATGACTGTACGACTGTTCATTGACGTCTCACTGTAAATAATGTAAAATAAACCCTCCCAAGTTTTTTCATCGCAAAGTCCATCCTCAACTCCTACAGTGCGTCCGCGTTGGCGTTTTCCTTGCCGGCCTTGTACTCTATGTGGTAGCTATATTGGCTTAGAAACAGAGCCCATCTGCGTGCCGACGCCATTCGGGGCACAGGACGATCTTCTCGTAGAAGTCCCACCAGTGGTTGGTGGTCCGTGACCAATACAAACTCCCCGCCCAGCAGGTAGTCTCGAAACTTTGTTACTCCGAATACCAGTGCGAGCGCTTCCTTCTCGAGCTGAGAATAATTCTTTTCGGCGTGTGTAAACATGCGTGAACGGAAGGCAATGGGCTTATCCAATTTCCCAATTCGGTGCGAAATTACGGCACCTAAACCCGAAGGTGACGCATCGCATTCCAAGCGCACTGGTTGGTTGGGATCGAAATACGTCAGAACAGGTGAACTCAGAAGTGTTTGTTTAGCCTTGAGATATGAATTTTCCTGCGCCGTTCCCCAGTGCCATTTATGCTCTTTTTCAAGCAGAAGATACAACGGGGCCAGCATCGTTGACATCTGTGGCAAGAACTGTTGATAATAAGTCAACAGACGGAAAAACGAGCGCAGTTAGCTCACATTCGCTGGCCGTGGCGAGTCGCATATTGCTGCTAAGTTCTTCTCAAGCGGATGCAAGCTGTCTTTGTCAATGCGATTGCCCAGGTAGACGATTGAGTCTTTGCGAAAATGGCATTTTTCAGCCTTCAGCTTGATATCATTTTCTTGAAGCCTGCGCAAAACGTTCCGAAGCAGTGAGCCATTATCCTCTTGATGTTCCGCTGTCAATACATCGTCCAAATACACTTGCACGGCTGTAAGACCGGCCAGGACCGTTTCCATGTGCCGCTGAAAAATCGCGGGAGCCGAGGCAACTCCAAATAGAAGACGGTTATAGCAGAGCAACCTCTTGCGAGTGTTTATCACGGCCAACTTCCTCGCCTCCTCATCCAAAGAGAGTTGGTTATAAGCATCCTTAAGGTGCATTGTTGTGAAAAATGATCCCCCACGTAGCGACGCGAAAATGTCTTCATTGTTTGGTAAAGCGTACTGCTCATTTATGCACACAGCATTGATTGTGGTTTTGAAATCGCCGCAGATGCGAAGGGGCCCGTCGTTCTTCAGTACTGGTACGATTGGCGCTGCCCACTCAGAATGTGCTATGGGCGATAATATGCTTTGTTCTACTAAATGGTCCAGCTCAGTTTCCACTTTTTCACGAAGAGCATAAGGGATTGACCGCGCCTTGTGGAACTTCACAGGTGGCCCCTGAATGTTTCCAAGTCCTGGCTCAAAAAGGGCAGAAAACTCGGTCCTGAGGCTGTCGGGATCTGCTGACGTTGATTGAACCGTAGCGAGAAACCCGGACAGCAAAAGCGAGAACGCTTGGATTAAGCCCCTTCCGCAAAGGCTGGGACCCGAGCAGCCTGTAACTATGTGTGGCAGGTACAGTCTTCCCCGCAAAATGGGCTTCAAGGTGCAGTTCACCGACAATGGGTAGCTTGCCCAAGTAACAGTTGAGCGTGTGTTTGCATTTCGATAAGCGTGGCCAACTCAGACGGTGCTTTAGATACACCTCCTGTGGGATGATAGAAAATGGTGATCCCGTGTCAATAATCATGTTCAAGGGCACGCCACCCCAGCGGATAACTCTGCGGAACGCCTGGAGCAAAGATTTCTTTTCCCGTGATTCCTGCAATGGGAAGACTGATGAAATATTGCCTTCCTTTGTTTCGGATACAGCGCTCTCATAATGAACTGCGTTAGCGACGCCATCGCGCCTACGACCAGCCCAAAGCCCCGATTGGGAGCGGCATTTTCTTGCAAAATGACCAGTCTTCCGACAGCGAAAACACTGCTCCTTTTTGTGCGGACAGTCGCTTGCTTCGTGATCGTAGTTTCCGCAGTGTGCACACTCAGTATGGCTTTGCTTATCTTTGGTGAAAGTCTGATATCGGCGTGGTTTACTCGCTACAGTGCACACCGCTGCCTCATTATCAGGTCTAGTCATGGTGCTTACTTCCAGTCAGCTGTCTCTGCCACTATGGCAATTGTTTCAGCTTGGCCAAGTGTGAGCTCAGTTTTTTCAAGCAGCGTCTGCTGCACCGCCCGATTCCGGATGCCACAAACAATGCAGTCCCGTAACATACGGTCCAAACTTGTGCCAAAGTGACAATTATCTGCAAGCTTGCGTAGCTCAACAACATAGTCCCGGACAGATTCGCTTGCAGCCTGATTTCTTGTAAAGAACTTGTAACTTGCAGCAACCTCATTAGTCTTCGGCACATAGTGGTTATTTAGGATGGTAAGTGCGTCCTTGTAACTCAGGCCATTTACTTTCTGGGGGGCGCAGTGTCCAGCAAGAACGCCTACTGTCTTCATTGACAGTGTCGAAACCAAGAGTGCCCTTTTCTTATCATCTGTCTTAATATTATTTGCTTCAAAAAATGCCTCCAGTCAAGTCAAGTAAATATCCCACTTATCTTGATTTTCGCCGAAACTTGGGGTACGGAGGTTCGTAGCCAGGGCCATGACTGCCGATGCTCCGTAGACTCGATTACTTTCAGTACCCAGCCGGACCGCCAGCGCTACCGAGACGCCACTGTTCGTGGCGGGGGCCCCGCGGGGTGGTCAGCCTCGTCGCCTCTGTTGTAGCGGGTGGCAGAGTGACGGAGACGATCCAAGAGCACGTACAGCACTGTTTTATTTCAGTGACAGCCAACTATATATATAGGCTGCTTGCCTATGACGTAACATGAAAAGAACGAATCATGTTTAACACGTGTGGCACAGCACTTCGTATCAGTAAGCGGAGCTGTTTTCTTAATTAGAATTTGCACACGTTTATCTCGCTCATCCCGCACCGTTTCAAGCATGTTCAACACCAACTTATTTGTCCCTTTTGCGTAAAAGAGCAGCTTGGGACAATACCTAACAAGCAAGTCTGCAGACAACATTTTTGTGAAGGATGAAGCAATCTAGTGGCTGTGCCGACATGTATGAATTTAGCCACTGTTAGAAGAATTAATTGTTTGTATTTTTTAAATGCAAATTAATGTCTGCGTGGCAACATTGCGTGAATTTTTTTGTTGTTTGCACATTTTCACTCGAACAAGTGGAGAATTAACTGTATTTTCAGTATCGTAGAACCTCAATAAATATTTTATTAAAGAATGAAGCAAAGTCACGCAACAAACCGTCGTGCAACTTGCAGAGGAGCTTCCAAGTAAACGTGCTGACAAGACCACTTGTCAAGGCCGTTTAGTCACCCAACAGGTGCGAAACTGTAGCATTATATCTCGCTATGCAAGAATTTGCGCTCATGGGTCGCCTAGCCTTGGTTCTGCTGCACAGAACTTCTGAAACAGAGTATGGGATGTTGTATGCCACTCAAGCTCCGGCTGCTTTTCAGTGTGTATTTTTTCTTTGGTGCAAATGAATTAAGAAATTTTGGAACAGATTTCGTAGAAAAACCTGCTTCTTCCAACTGCATCTAAAAGTTGTTCCTGTAAGTTTCGAATAATACGGAACCCAGAAATGAAGGGCCCTAACCATGATTTCCAAAGACACAACACTCACACAAGGACACAGAGTGTTGTGAGCAAAACAACATGCATCAAGTATCATGTTCGATTCTAACATGCACCTTTTTCTTTAAAATGTTTACAATTATGTGCCTTAGTATGTGTATGAGGGCAGAACTGCAATAGTGACAAGCTGTTGTCATTGGCAGTAAAAATTGCTCTAATCCAGTCTAGTTCACGCGTCTGCAGCTGTAGAAGCTGCAGTTGATGCGGCATTGTTTGTACAGTCGAGGGCAAAAGTCTAGAGACCACGGAGTCAGAAAAAAATTTAATTTCTTCTAGCACAACCATGCAACGTGAAATAGTCTTAATGCATGATGCTGGTTAAACAGGAACACGTAGGCAGTACCACTTGATTTCAGCGTTTATGCCTAAGTTGTGAATAGAAAAAGAAATTTGTGGGGACTTATGCTCTCGATTATACCTGCTTTGTGAGTTTATTAAGCTCCCATTGTCTACAAGTCAGTATCTCAAATGCCATACATGGCACCAAAGAGGTGCTGTGGGCTGTTGATACTAGTGATAAGGTGTCCAACAGCAAGAATGATTAATGCCACTGTGGCTCAGATAGAATAACTTATTATGCGCGTATGTATATGCACCCACTTTCAAGATATGCGACGCGGGTCTATGAAGCTCGCAGAGCGCCAAGGATGTGGTCTGCAGCGCAGCTGTCATAGCATATGATGGATGAGTTAGAAAAGAATTGGCAAGTGGCGCTGCAGATGACGTCATTGTAACAGCTGGCGCAGTCCCACTCAAACAGATGGCACAGCGGAGAGCGGATGGATTCAGCGCCAGGCATAACTCGGCGCTCAGTGATACACGTAATCAATTCTGTATCGGTGCTTGGAAAGAACAGTCAGTGCTTAATTGCTGTGAAGTAGTATGGATGGAGCGGGTCCTTCTCCCGATTACACAAGCAGAGATATCTTGTCAGCAGATGAAGAAGAATCAGGATCGGAAGAGGAGGAGGTGGAGGTGTGTGGGTTGGAAGATGAATAAACAGCATCAGATCCTAGTCAATGAGACATGAAATTAAATAGTCATTTAGTAATGTACGTAATTGCGCTGTCTTGAAATGGGCAAAAATTAATATAATCAATGACGGCAGAAATTGAAGAAAGTATGCTCATACGAAATGCGGGTTCACTTCGTGGAACGAAGGTCATTTCTTTACCAAGGACAAATTGTTATTCTCCCTTTTAATAAAAATTTTGTAAGTGAACAGCCAAGCGCATTGCATTTTTACTACCTGGCTGTGAAGCGCATGTTACCGTCAATGACATGTTACAGTTAATTAAATACTTTCAACATGTCTAAAGAAACATTGCTTTTAGTGTTGGGATGAGATCTATGGCTGCTTGTATTCTTTCACTCAGTGTGTGCCAAATTTTGCTCTGTACATATACTTAGGCCATCCCAGTACTAATAGAGCAACAGAGGCACCTATGCAATTTACACATGCTGCACGTAGTTAAGAGCAAAATGTTGAAATGCTAGTCTACTTTGATTTAGGTGCATGTTAACCACAGGTGGTCAAAATTATTCTGAAGTCCACCACTATGGCATGCCTCATAATCGTGATTTACAGGCTCCATTATACTTTACCAAGCATCCCTCGAGTGCACCTTTGGTTTCTCTTTCTTTTTTAATGCAAAGCATTGTCAGTCAACCCAGCTTGCCTCTGGCCTCTGTCATGAAGCAGCTGGCAAAATGAAACTGCTATTTGGATAGCCATCGCGCGTGACTTTTGCCCAAATTAAATTAAAGCTTCGTGCCCCAAAATAAAGTGTCTAGAACTGAATAATTAACCATGATATCAATAAGCCTCTTCAGAAGCTGTGTTGCGTGAAAGGCTGGTTACCCTTGCTCTAGATTTGCTGGCGCGCTTGGTGGTTGGCTGGGGCGCCAAATGCATTGTGTGGGCTTATCATGCACGCACAAAGTATCTCCTCTTTGGACAAGCCCTTCCGGCTGCCACCGTATTAGCAGAAGCGAGAGACGCAGGCAAGCGCCAGTGGTTTAGCTGGTTCAGTTCCCCCGTAGCGTCCTAAATGACTAGATAATGGGAAAGCTACAAAGCGCATCTGAAACCACTCAAACCCCGCTAGCTCAATGCACGTCTGCGTCTCTTGCTGCACTTCGGACAATGTTTCGCATTACATAGATGTCAACTACAGTAAAGCCTGCTACAGATCTTCTTGGGTGATTTGATTGTGACAGCATAAACAAACACCAACGGACATTATATTTAGTGAAACTGCTAAATTATTCTTCAAACTCTATTGGAATTAATTTTGCGGTAGGAGGTTGGTAGTAGAAGAGAAAATGAAGGCCAGGGTTTAATTTCTTAAATTTCTCATCAAAACACCAGAATTTCTATGTCAGTGTGACATCAGGGATTTCAACGTGCCACTTCGGGATTTCAACGTGCCACTTCGGGATTTCAACGTGCCACTTTTAGTGCCACTTCGGGGCACTAAAAGCTCTCAAAACTTGTTGGGTTCATTCTTTGGTTCTATTAGACTACAATTAGGTCCATATTTAGTGATGAAAAAGTTAACCAAGCCCGTTAAAATCCATGTCCAACGAGCTAGTGCATTTTTTTCTGGGCTTATCAAGTTTCTGCTCTCCGTAAAAGGAACTTTTTTGGTATTCTAGGTCATTTACCATTGCAACTCAACTTATCATTTTCTCTAGTGTCCCTTGAATGTGCCTTCCTTTCAAAGCATTCAGACTTTGCTCCATCAGTTGGAATTTGTTCAGGTTAATCCTTTAGATATGTCTTTATTGTTCATGTTAGTTCTGACACTGGCTGTACATTGGCATTGGACATTGTGTGCACTTTTCAGTTCACGTACAGGAAATGCTGAGCCAAGAAGCCCGTTAAAGGAAGCCATCCAGAAGAGTCACAGTTCTGCAGAAAGTGTCAAAGAGGGTATGTATCCTGCCGCTTATGTGCAATAAGGAGGCCACTTGAAATCATTCTTGATCACTTTATCTCCAGTTATGACTTTCAGGCAGCTTGACGATCTGCAAGGATGCGTCATAGTCGAATACCTATATACTATATAACTGAAGAAGCAAATATGAACTTCTATGAGAAAATAAGTGGTCTTTTGTAGCCATAAAATTAATGTAGCACTGTACTTTAAGCAATTGAAGTAATAATGTATAAAACTGTTAAATTTTCATTTTAACCCTTGCTAAAAATAACCTTGAAAGAAAAACTAAATTATAGTCAGTTATGTAATGTAAAAAAGCCGCTCTACAAATTGTCAATGTTCTGGCAGCATGGTGACAGTGCTCCCCTGTTTTAACGCGATAGCGTTAAGGAGCTCGTGTCGCAGAAAAGCCGGTGTCGTCGGCGTCGGTGTCGGTGTCGGCGTCCGCGGCGTTGACCGTGAGCGATAAATCACGGCACGCACTTCATAAATAAAAAGCAACTTCCAAGATGGGCTGGGTGGGAATCGAACCAGGGTCTCCGGAGTGTGAGGCGGAGACGCTGCCACTCAGCCACGAGTTCGATGCTTCCAAGGGGTACAAACGCGCCTCTAGTGAATGCGGTGTTGCCTTCGAAACGAGCCGTGGAAAGTTATACTTCGGTGTATATCGGTAATTATGAAAATGTAACTTACAGAAGTCGCAATTACACGAGTAGCGAAGTGCGTTTCCGCTGCATTTCTTCTGCGCTTTCCGCACACGCAGAGCCATCTTGCGGCAAACACAGAAGACCCCCTCCTCTCCATGTACGGCGCTGCCCCGACAGATGGCGCGCCACGCGCGCATGGGAGCTGCGAGGACCGGTGCGAGGCGGTTCGCGGCCCCAACTCCCTCTCCCCTGACAACGCTTCGCCTTGCTCTCTCTGCAGAATCAAGCGTCCTTCCTTTCTTTAGATCGCTATCTGTCTATCTCTCTGCCCGTGCCGATCACGACGTTTGGCTGGCGTGCATCATTTCCCCCTCCGAGATACCGAGTTCTTCGGTTCGTTCCGCTTGCTCAGGCGCACGTTTCGTTGCTGCGCCGAACGCCGCGTTGCTCGACCATATGGCTCGGCGCTCTCCGCGTCCGATGCGGGGCGCCTCCTAAGTGATGGCTGCCCTGTAGCCCACTGTCTTACACTCCTTGGCGGGTCGACGGGAACGCTGTCGCGTTCCACTCTTGAAGGCGAAGCTTAAGCGTCCTCCAATTTTTGTTTCTTGTTTCATGTTTATTGTTAACAGCAAAGACAATTTTGTCAACCATATTGTGGCTATGCCTAGTTTCTTTTTCAATAAGTAAATCGTAATGCTCAGAGATTATCCGTCGGAAATGCAAGTACATAAAAATGTACCACAATAGTGTAAAGTCCAGAATGTGCATGTAGTATAACATATACCACTTCTAAGGCTCTTCATTTTCAGAGGAAAGACGTTACCTATTTGACATCACTAAAATGCTGACCACCGCAAAAGTAAAATGAAAGAGTGCAAAACTAATTTGTTTCATCGACATCGGTTTGAAACATTGTGCAATGACAAACTATGCATGTTAGTCACTGCTACCATTTTGTCTGCTACTGCTAATAGTGTTTCAGAATGAGTTACGAATTTTCAAAATTGCCTGTGGCAGACATCACAATTTTAAAGCTTGGGGTGGATTCTGCTCAAAGAGATGGACATTACATGTGCGAGAAATCGAAATGCATAATTTACGAAATAATAAAGGTGGACAAATGTCAACTTTTTCAGATATGAAGTAGTAATTATTGAATAGTCAAGTGCAGACGCTTATATTTACTGCAGGAATATTTACTTCGGTGTAATTACGTGCCAAGCCATTACTGACTAGTGCAGAAAAGACAGTTCAGTTATAAGCACAAGATGACTTATTGTCATTAAAGAAGCTGCACGAATAGCCTTTCAACAACTTCAGAGCTTGGTTGCAAGCAATATTTTCCAGGAAGAATGGCTTCTGTATGACTTGCATTCGAAGTATGCTAAATAAATGGTTGCCAAAAAAAAAGAGCAAAAGTTGTGGAAAAAGTAAAGAAAAAAAAGCTGCTGAAGGACTTGTGTACCATAGACACATGAAAAAGGGCCTATGAAAGGAAAGCCTAGCAGGTTGCAGAGTAGAAGATAAAACTGTTACATGGCTATAGACTGTCAAAAACACTAAATGACAGACTACAAATTCTAGGTTGTCATGTGGGCTTCCGCCGCAAAACCCAAAACGAAGCTTGCATTGCCCATTTTGTTTCTGCATTGCTTCGAGAACTTTTATCATTGTAGCACTCATGAGATTTTACAAAATACTTTGTTTAGCAGACAGGCAACTGTAACCAAACTTTAAGTCTGTTGCAAAATATTTGGTTACTTAAAATACTATATATTTCATATTTGAATATGAACACGAATAATTGGTGTGTAATATTTGATTTGTATTCAAAATTTTGAATATATTTGTCCACCCCTAATAAATCAATAACAATTTTAGTTAACAACTTTATAACTAATTAATTTAAGGCCTATATTGCAATTCACAAATTGTGGCTGGTAGGTCAATCGAGTTATCAAAAATGACGGCTGGAACAAAACTGTTCATAAATGAAAGTTAATCTCTCTCTCTTTGAACATGAAGCCCAAGGATTAGAATTGTGCTATTTGCCAGTTCATTTGGAATGTGGTATGATGAAAGAACTACTCTTTGTAAGTATGTGCTTTCTCACAGGCTAGTAGTTGATTGATTTTTGGTAGTAGTACCTTGACATGTTGCATGGAATCAATGAGCAAAAGAGAATAGACAGGTTGGAGTTCAGGTTGCCAACTTCATTGCATGGAGGGTGAGAAACGAAATATATGCACAGGTGGGGCTGCAGGTGGGGCTGGCCCACCTGCTGCACCTAGATGCTTCCGGTTCTTATAAGATGCTATTTTTCTTTTCCCACCTACTTGCAGAAATACTGGACGAGATGGCATGTTGGCCACCAATGAAATTTCTCTTGAAGAATGAAGTCTCAGATGACTCAGATGAAGACTCACCATAGTGATTGTAGTTGCCCTGTACAAAGGGTGTACTTACCCTACTGGTACCTGCGTGATTTTAATTAGTTTTGGCTTTTGTCTTCTGAATTCAGATGACATTTATTAAATGTGACTTGTATCAAAAGTTTTTCGACTACTGTTCATGACAAGAACTTCTGCTAGGCTGTATGGCAAGGTATTCGTGGTGCACCAAGCCCTGCGAAATGGGCAAAAGACTCCTTACTGTCAAGAATTCATTGACATAAGCGTTGAGGTACACTGTAGTACTTCAAAAGCACAGAGCAAGAATTATTCAGGAGGTGAAACAGTCCTTCTCCTTGCAACTCGATACGGTCACTCTGCAGGGCGTGGCGCAATGGTTCCCTCTCTTGTACGCCTTTTACAGTGAAAAGGATAAGGTGCGGAGAGCATGCACTGATTAAGGGTCATTCTGGCGCTCGCCACTTTTGAGACAAAAAGAGGTGCTTTCTTAATACGAGTTGTAAAGCAACAGAAGGCACGATTTCTTTTTTTTTTATTTCGAAATCCAGTATTGGTCGGAGCACCTTCACTTCTTATTTTTGCAAGAATACATATATTTTACAGTGGCACGTTAGCTGGAAAAAGCAGTACATCTGGCAGCTTCCACGAATTTTGGCAGATCAGTGCATTAAGAACTATGTATTTTTGGTCAAGACAATGTCTTGTTCTCCTGCAAACTTACCTAACAAGCCTATGTGAGGTGATGAATCACATGTCTGTGGTCCAATTTGTGCATGTACATTTGCGATAGAGTTACAGGTGCTGTAGCATCTGGTGTCATGGTTGGCTACTTCACTGCTACTGGTGCTTGCACTCAAAGGGTTCCAATTAAGAATAAAAGAACTGCTCTCCACGAACTCTAGAAAACATCGGAGGTGACAGGATGCACAATCGATTTTCTACAGGTCTCTTCACCTTACCGCTCGCCGTAGAACTGCTTTGTCTGTATATATAAATTTATTGTTGCAACCATAGTCCTAATGTGAGCTCTCAATCTTTCCTTGGAATGGTACGAGCACACGCTTGCAATCGTGCTGGTTCACTGGGAACTTTAAGGGTAATTTTCTTTTCCCTACAGGACGCGTAACCATTGCTGTAGTTCAGTGCAATGTATTTGCACCCCCTACTCAAATCGTGCAGATGGAAGGTGCTTGCCTTTGCTGTCACGAAGATCCTGGTCTCTTGGTCACATGGGCATGGGGAGCCTGCTGAAAGCCAGTGCAATGTAATACAAGAGCAACTGCTAAAGCACATGGCTACAAAGAAAAGCAGCAGTCAGTGCTAGCCGCGAAAGCTTGCACAGCTCATCACACCCTGCCCAGATCAGAGCAATCGCAGCATTGTTTCACGAGGACATCTGCCCACGTAATCAAAAAGCATGCAGGTTAGTAACTTTGTGGCATCGGCAGGCACTCTCTGCTGGCGAGTTGCTGCTAACATTTCTTTTGAGATGATTTGTGGCACGTATTTGGAGCAGTATCTAGGAATAACTATGCATGAAATTAAGCAAAGTTTGCTAAGTGTCGAGCATTAGCATAGTTTTTTTCATGAGCCACTTCCATCAAAGCGCACGTAAACAACGGAAATGTTATGACGCACCGGAAACATTTGGTTTCGTCCTCGCATGGTGTGACGCTACCGTGCCGCCCGAGTGCATTGGCATTGTTGGTTGGCACAGGTAAAAGGATTCTCCTTCTGAATAATTCTTGCACTGTGGTCGAAAGTTCAAGGTGCTGGCTAGGCCCCTATAATGTTTGCACATTTTCCAAAAAACAAGTGTGAGAGAGCCCGCCCACCTTTGTATTTTTTTGCTGCAAGGCATACTGTGGTAGCCCCACAGGAGGAGGAGGAGGAGGAGGAGGAACTTTATTATTGCAGCAACCGTTGCGCGGTTTATTCCTGGGTACTTCCCTCTGACACCTTACCGCCCCACAGGAAAGTCCATCGAGAGATCTTTCCACTCACGGAGCAGCTTCAGAACTTTTGACATAACCAGTAGACAACGAGCTTCGTGAAAATCCAAGCTGGCTCAGGCCGGACTTGCTGTGACCAGGAAACTTTCCAAAAGCTGGTACCTGCCACGATTAGCAAGTTGACTGTAAATTGACTGGACTGGTTGGTGCTGGCTGAGATTAGTATACGCAAGTACAGATGCGAGGTGGTGATTTAGATGGAAAGTCCTCGGAACTGGCAATTTTTTATTGTTTCTACTGCTGCAAGTTGTTTCTTGTTCATAAAATGCAAATATAAGTCGTTTACTGTTCTTTTTTGTCTTGCTGTTGAATTTCTTTTCTACCAGTGCAACCATGTAGTCATTCATAAATTTTCATTATAAGAAAGACTAAGTCAAGCTAGTTCACTTGAAACTGTTATCATAATATCATGATAATGATATGTTATTATTATCATGAAATTTATGATATCACAATAAATTTGGGTTTGAAAAAAACTCTTGAAGTCCTTTACCCATAACTTGAGGGTGACTAAAAATGTGGCATCATCTTCATTATACATTTTACCATGCATGCAAATAATTGCACTTGCCACCTCTTACCAGGTCCGACAAGGTCACATTTCTCTTCAGGGTCCATCTTGTCATTGCACACTTCACACATTTGCAAAGATTTTAATGAACAGGACCAACGTCCACAGGTGCATTTCCCATGCAAAGAAGTTTCTTCTGGGTGGTAACCTATCTATGCTACTCTTGTGCAGATGGACTTCCGCAGTGCATTCCAGATCAAGTACCGCAATGTTGCCTTGTCAACCTTGCTACTCAAAATATATTTGATAATGGTAAATCTTTATGATAGCAGGAATGCACCGTTTTCATAATCTAGTAGACTATAGTAGGGTAAAGCTTTAGGAGGTAGTGGCATTTGCCCCTCAAAGGTGGATGCATATTAGCCTCCACCAATGGGTGTGCACTCTAGACTGCGAAGGTATTTTTTCATGCGTTGCTACATGTTTGCATAGAAGCTGTGCTGATATCCAGCTGCGACACTGTACAAACAACTCTTACTGAAAGTTGTAGTGTTGTCTTGTTTCCTATTTGAGTTTTCCTCTAGTTTTGTACGGATAAAATGTCTGTGGCAAAAGCCACATTGTGTGGTTTGTGTGGGAAAAGAGAAATGTAGACTTGACTAAAGCGCGTTGGCAAGCTAGTTGGTTTGGATTCACAATTAAAATGTCCAGCACAACTGGATGAAGACAAAAAACGGCGTGCATAGTGCATTTCTTAAGTTGAGACTATTTTCAGAAGTGAGCAAAAGAGTAATAATTGCTACATTCCAGAAGAGATTCCAGTAAAGCAAGTCCCCCTGCCCAAGGAACTGGCAGAGAGATATCAACTACCATTGTGAGTAATTGCTTTATGCGTGATTGGTTTAGACAAAACTGTAACAGGAAACATTCTTTGCATCATACCCGGCACTTTGCGGTCCCGCCTTGTTCCTGGCCTCTCCAACAAAAAAATTGTGTAGAATGGACATATTGAACAAAAGTCTACTCTGATGCTCTGCCCATTAGGCTGCCAGACGTATGCATACCCTCAACAACTTAAAACTGCAAGAGCATGTGCACATGTGCCAGTTTTCATTAAGCCGCAGTCTTGGAAATGGAGTGCGTGAATAATTGTGAACCACTTTGTGCGCATCGTTTCACATAGAAAAGTTGATAACACTGACAGCACACCAGGATTCGCCCCTTGTGGCAGGTAATGCTCCAAGGAGCTATGCTACATTCATCATCGGCCCATTTTTTATGTCTACTGCAGGACGAAGGCCTCTCCCTGCTATCTCCAATTACCCCTGTCTTGTGCCAACCGATTTCAACTTGCGCCTAGAAATTTCCTAACGTAATCAACCCACATAGTTTTCTGCCCTCCTCTACTGCACTTCCTTCCTTTGGCACCCATTCTGTATCTACTCTACACATTACATGGCCTGCTGAGCTCCATTTTTAAAATGCAGCTTTTCTTTACGAACATCACCAGGTTTTCATGACCGTGGGAGCTGTGTGCCCGTTCTGTTGCCGAATAGGCCAACTAATCTTTGCGTAGGTGGCACGCACCACCTTTGTTCGGTTCTTTGCATCACCACCAGGTGGCTCTGGTCTCAGCAATGGTCATATTGACACCAAATCTTGGGGTGCAGAGGGATCTCGGATGGTCTTCTTTCGAGGGCAGAGAGGCTAGTGGCAAGGTAGCATTTGAGGAGCGATTGAGAAAAATGGGGGAAATGCGGTGGGCTAGGAAGGTTTTTAGTTACTTATACACGAGGAATGTTAACACAGGGTTGAGACACAAGGTTGAGGAACAAGGTTGAGACACAAGGTTGAGGAACAAGGTTGAGGAACAAGGTTGAGGAACAAGGTTGAGACACAAGGTTGAGACACAAGGTTGAGACACCAGGTTGAGGAACAAAGTTGAGGAATGTTGACACAAGTGAACTAGAAAATTGACAAGCAAATACTTGGACAGCAATGGGGGGACAGGTAAGGAATCAATGTCCGTCAAGAAAAAGGTTAAGGAGACGGAGAGGGGTATGTGGAAAACAGATGCAAACCAGATCAGCATTAGAGACATACAGGACGTTTAAGCAAGAAATAGTGAAAAGAAAATATTTACAATAACTCTAAGGAAATCTCATTGTTGTTTGAGGCCAGGACAGGTGTACTGTGGACTAAAACGTACCGAGCCAAATACCAGGAGATACATTTGTTGTGCGAGGCGTGCGGAGAGGAGGAGGAAACGGCTGAACACCTGATACTTGCTTGTAAACAACTTCACCCTGCAGTTTAATGTAACGGGGAACTATTCAAAGCTTTGGGTTTTAAAGACAGTGAAAGTAGAATAGACTTTGAACAGGTAGAAATAACTAAACGGGGGCTATCTGATTGGTGGATAATATCAACGCAAAAGTAAAGGAGTAAATACATAGGTATGCATGCATATAGTACCATTCAAGACTAGGTGGCGCGCGCCGCTGCCGCCCGATTCAAAGGGTTGAGCCTCAATCATCCATCCATCCAGCCATCGTGCCAGCTGTGCAGAATAAAGACAAAGCCAGAAAGCTCACCTTTGAGCATCCGTGGCTGCACGGTAATGAAGTAAACGCTTTGCGGGTAGAATGGATTAGAATTGCACTACATACGTATGCGCACGCTGCCTCCGGAACCATGATGCATTCAAGGTGTCCTTCATACTCACTAGTAGCCAGCAACTCCATTTAAGGCTCAGTATAATTTGTGTGCACCCACACGTGTGTGTGTGTGCTAGTGTTCCGACTCTTTGTGAACTCGCACAAAGCTTTGCTTTATATAGATTCCAGCTTGTTGGATCTGCTGCATTTCTTTATCCTAATGTCAACTAGAATATTGGCTATCCCCGTTTGCTCTCTGATCCACACCGCTCTCTTGCTGTCCTTTAACGTTAGGCCGAACATTTCTCGTTCCATCACTCTTTGCACGTTCCTTAACCTGTTCCTGGACTTCTTTGTCAACATCCAAGTTTATGCCGCATATGTTAGCACCGGTATAATTCAATGACTACAGTTTTCAACTAAAGGGGTACGCTCTAAGTCGGGATTTGGTAATGCCTGCCATATGTACTCCATCTCATTTTATTATGTAAATTTCCTTCTCATGATCAGGGTCTGCTGTGAGCAAGTGATCTAGATAAGCATCCTCCTGCACAGACTCTAGAGGCTGACTGGCAATCCTGAATTCTTGTTCCGTTGCCAAGCTATTGAACGTTACCTTTCCCAGATGGAAAAAATTTTGAGTTCCAGCTGTATTATTGAACCGGAAATCCTTCCCAGCTGGAAAATGTTCCAGTTGGAAAGGACTCTTTCCAGCTGGGTTATTGGAACTTCTGATCCAGCTGGAACTTGTTCCTCTTCCAGCTGGAAAGTGCTCCTATTCCAGCTGGAAAGTGTCCCTGTTCCAGCTAGAGAATTCTCTCAATCTAGCTTGAAAGGATTCCTGTAATAACTGGAATCGAAGCCGTTTCCAGCTGAAAATGAAGCGATTTCCACTTGGAGTCTCCGCTACTGAGCTGGAAATGACCTGATAGACAGAAGTAAATCAAGCCGAGTTCTGCACTGGAAAAAAGGTTTAACAAGATCAATTACGTTTCACACTTCCATACAGTGCCCTTCTTCCAAGGAAAAGGGCGTATAGCTGGTTGTTTTGAGCAACCACTCAGCCATATGCATAGAGGACAAAACTCCAGCAGTCAAAAAACAATGTATGTATATTTAAAAATATTTACAGTGGTACTTTAGTACTTGACAGCACTTTCTCAGTGTGGAAGGCGAAGTTTTCTTTTTACATCTTGAATTATTTCACTGAGGGTCCTCGGCAGAGCACGCTCCGCAACGCCGATGTCCTGGTTGTGTATCTGACCCCAGTGCCGCAGACAATCTACAATCAAAATAATGTATCTCAAAAGGTGATCACAGTGATCAGCTGAAAAAATGCATACTCTTTAACAAACCTTAAGCAATAAGTACCTACCATAAACAACCTCCACCTTTGCAGGCATCAGCTGCTTGGATGGCTGCTCGCTGCTGCCACTTTTTGTCGGTGCGAGTCTGCCGCTGACACTTCTTTTTGCCAATAGTTCATTGCCCCAGATCACCTGGGCCGTGTCTCTCACAAGGATGCTTGGCTTTTTATTTCTGAACAGTTTTTCCGCTTGCTCAGGCATGACGAAAATTCCACCAGACAAGTGGAACTGGAAGAAGGCGAAAAAAAGGTGTTTATCGCTATATACAGACTCAACTAGTATTACAGCACTAGAGGCTACTGCTGCTTATAACACATCCATGTGAAGAGCTTGAAGAAAAAGTTTTATTTGAATTTGGGTGCTAACGATAAATTTGTGGTATAGGTGAGCAACAACCATACTCGCACGTCCATCAGATGTGGCCACAAAGTTGCCGTCCTGGCATCCTTTCGTATCGTCTAAGGCATCTGGCACAGGCAAATCTGGTGCTAAGGCAGCAAATGTGAGACGGACAACAATAAGTATAATTAAAATAGGTTCACATCAAAATTACGTTCAATTAACTATGTTGCAAGTACATTCACCGTCTTCGATAAAAGCAGCCACTCGTTGAGGCTGCTCTGTAGCAGGTGCCACTAGTGGTGCTTCCAGATTTTGTCGTCTCTCACTTGTACAATAAAAAGTTTGAGATACAAATGCATTTGGTCACCATAAATGTGCAATGAGTGATATTACTGGTACATTTGGTACTCTTACGGCCAGTGGCCATTTGAGACTAGCTGTTGGACCAGTGGCAATACAACTGCTGTTGCAGTCTGTGCTGGCTCACACCTGTGTAATGAAAACTTTGAGTTGTGCGTGCAACTATACACTTGAGTTACATTGACCTGCGCTGATGTGCCTGTTTGGAAAAAGACTTTGTACTCATGGTCTTTAGCTTAACTGCTGTTATCCCATACAAATGTCCATGCTGTAATTCCCCATGCAAAGTCTCTTCTCTGTTATCAGAATACTTAACAAAAATAGTTGGCTACACAAACTCAATGTATACTGTAGAGAATGCTTGTTAAATGTTGTTAAATGTTAAATAAATGTTGCAGGAACATAGCTTCAGAAGTGACACTTTGATGAGCACTTGTTAGTACAGGATATTAGGTACCTTACAGCTGACAGTGCTGCATTTATAATTGCTTGCCGTGTTATAGTTAACGAAGCTTCCCCTCAAGTCTAAATATTTTAAGGCAGTTTGTCGTGTGCGTATCATGGCCACGCATGCTTATATCGCCTTCCGTTTCCCTACCATGGTTGCGCTTTAAAACCACGGCGCTGCAATATTGCTTTCCTCTCCTTCCTTCTTCTCCGCCCTTAAACTGGCTCTCTCAACTACTACACGCAGAGACAAAGCAACAGCGCGCGCATGCGATCCCATAGATGAGATGAATACATATATATAGAAAAGTATCAGTCATAGCTCTCGTAGTATAGCCTTCTGGGCCGTTTCCTTTTTTTTTCTTTGAAAGTAGTCCTATTAGGGTTATTATAGTTACACGAAGGTATTTCGCCCTCCTCAGCAGCAGTCCTTGAGATAGCTATTCTGGCGGCTAGCTTCCCACGCTATGCGTGCCGCCCTCGCACCTGTTTAAGGTTTTTCCTAGACGCTAGAGCTATACTATGTCCGCGCAACCTTGAGCGATCGGAAAGCGCGTTTTCCACTCTTGGCCGGCGGAGAGGGGAGGCTTCGTTCCGGCCGCGAAGTTCTCCACATCTCTGTCGGGTGCCTGGTGGTGGTTTCGTGCTGACGACGCCCTCTCGGTGAGCGCATACTTCCCCCCCCCTCATCTTTTAAGAGGTTCAATACATACAAGCATTTGTCTCGCAAACCAGATTTATTGCGAGGGAATTTTCCACGTCTCAATAATTTCTCTCGTCGTATTCGAGTGCTGATTGCCGTGTTATAGTTTGTTAACGAAGCTTTCCCTCAAGTCTAAATATTTTAAGGCAGTTTGTCGTGTGCGTATCATGGCCACGCACGCTTATATCGCCTTCCGTTTCTCTACCACGGTTGCGCTTTAAAACCACGGCGCTGCAAGTTTGCTTCAGAGACTCCTTTCCTTCCCTCTTCTCCGCCCTTAAACTGGCTCTCTTAACTACTACATGCAGAGACAAAGCAACAGTGCGTGCATTAGATCGTATAGATGAGATGAATATTTACAATTATTATTAGGGTTATAATTATATTCGAGTGCTGATTGCCGTGTTATAGTTTGTTAACGAAGCTTCCCCTCAAGTCTAAATATTTAAAGGCAGTTTTCCTAGTCTCTAAAGCCGCTCGAGTTCGCGCTGCTCCTCTGGCGGCCATTTTTCCAAGAAATTATGCCTTCCAACCACTCAGAATCAACAAAAAGTGACTATCGCGGACATCAGTCCCTTTCCACGTAAGTATGAGGCTTGGAGCAGGAGCTATGGCGCTTGAAAGTAACGTGGGAACCCTCCTAAAAAAAAATTATATATATCCTCAATTATGTATGCCCACACATGTGCAGGTCAGGTTCTCTAGCCGAGTGCCATCCGTGCGGTATAACCGAGCTCAGATTGGTCCACCTTGACTGATCAAGTAGGGCACCACTGTAGGTTAAATGAGGCGTACAACTTCCGCGGGACCCGCCGTGGTTGCTCAGTGGTTATGGTGTTAGACTGCTGAGCACGATCGTGCTCAGCAGTCTCCGATCCCGAGACCTCGAGGTCGCGTGATCGGATCCCGGCCACGGCGGCCGCATTTCGATGGGGACGAAATGCGAAAACACTCATGTACTTAGATTTAGGTGCACGTTAAAGAACCCCGGGTGGTCGAAATTTCCATGGTCCTCCACTACGGCGTGCCAATCAGGAAGTGGTTTTTGCACGTAAAACCCCGTAATTTAATTTTTAATTTTTCCATGACACTGCCCGTTTCCACGTCGCTGATGTTGTTAATACAAAACTGAGAAAGTTCAAGTGAGAAACGCTGCAACATCCACCATAGAGCTGAGACTTGTCGCCTTGCGACTTCCACATTTTGGGGCTAAAATAGCTAAAGGGAAACAGATTCCTGTCGGACGATGACGTGAAAGAGTCAGTTGCAGAATTTTTCTAGCAGCAACGCACGGAATTTTATGAGACAGGAATCACGCGACTCGTTAGTCAATTAGACAAATGTCTAAACGATCATGGAGACTACTTTTAAATAAAGTACCCCGTTTGTCATATATTCGCATTGGCTCGCTTTCATTTGACTCGCCCTCGTATATTTTCCAGAACGGCTTTATATACGTGCTCTCTGTTGGGACAATAATTTCGGTGCAATTACTCACGATACACGACCGATGGCAGCTGCTCCTGCGTAATACATTGGAATAAATGACAGCGTCATTGAGATTTTTCACTGGCCCTTGCATATGTACAAAAATGTCAGCAAGGTTCTTGAATGACAGTTTCATTAACATATTTGTCCTCAACTTGTTCTTTTCATGGCCTTTACATTTTTCATATCAGTGGCATGCACTGCTTTGCTGGTTTCGAACTGATATAGTTCTAAAGTTCATGTGATATTATCTTTACTTATTAAATAGACAAAACATGGAAGCATTGATATCAGTTATTTTGGGCACAATTCTTGGCACCTACAAGTAAATTTTTTTAATGAAAAAATACATAGTTTACTTGTTTTGACAGTGCGTAGCGTTCAAGAATTCGTTTGTAGCATCTTTAGCCATGCCAAAGCCGTTATTATTCATGTATTTGATCCCTCGAAAAATTGTTTAGGAGGAAGCTCGGGCCCAACTCCTAAGCGGCCTATTCAAATACATGTAAAAGGCAAAAACGCTTTTCTGAGATAACTCCTGGATCGCTTTTAAGGAAATTTGTTGCATTTGAGAGAGAAAGTTAAATTCTAGTATATGTTTGAAGCGTAATTTTGATTTAGGGCCTGAATTTTGTTCAAGATATTTTGAAAAATTCGAAAGTGCGGAAGAAATAGAAGCACGACGTTTACAAACTAATAGCTCTGCATCAAGAACAAATATCGCGATTCTGTATACGGCATCTATTATAAAAGTCAAAGTGTAAAAATTGGGCTTGTCAAGTTGTATCTTACGTGAATTGGTTACGTGGTGTACAAGTGTTCTGCAAAAGCTGTATTTCCATAATATTACATTTTTTAGATTCATGTGTAACATACCAATTTTGTCCGCTGTAGGTGTACTATTCGACGCAATTCACACAATTGTGATATTCTTTTTCATTGTTGAGTTAGAGTTTTAAGCGGGATTGTTTCGTGTTCTGAAAATTTGCGAGTTTTGCCTATCTTTAATAAAGAATTGACAACATAAATGAAAAATTCGAAACGAGAAGTCAGTAGAATTTCAGTTTTTATTTTAAATGCAACAGACCTCGTGAAATTTGGTGCAGTGGTTGCCGAGAAAAATGAATTCACCTTCTACATGTATTTAAATAGCAGCACCCGAGCTAAAGCTTCCTCTTAACGAGGAGGCCAAGCTGCAACGTGAGACCCCCCCACCCCCACCGACCGAAATTTCCGGCTACGCCGCTGATCAACAGTGCTTGCACGCCACCTATTGCTTCGCTTGCGATGGTACCAACTAAGAAACCTGCTTCGCTAAGCGGTGCAGAGAGGTAATGACCTCGACGGGTGAATCTTGCTTTGGACAGGCGAGTGACACGCCATAGTGAAGCAGAACGCCTTCGCGCCTGCCCTTCGAGCCTGAGCTCTGCCACTCGCATTCGGGAAGCTGCGCGCGTTGCAACTCAACCGGCTGCCCAAGACACTACGGAGCCGGACCAAAATGCTCGTCCCTTCGCCGAAGCGACTCGGCAGCGGGATGCCGCTCGCCAACAGGACGCCTAGCACACCTGCAACACGGTCGCCGACCCGGAAATCGTGCGCCTTTCGCTGGAGGCGACCGCGAGTTCACGAAGCAAACATGCAACAGCTTCTATGAGGACACGTTTCACTTTTGTGTTCCAGCGATTTCTATGAAAGAGGAATCAACCATATTTTTTTCTCATTTCTGGCGATAGCTGTGACGGACACGGGTGGCAGTGGCAGCGGCGGCGGACAACATCGCCAAAAGAGACGGCTATTGGAAGGAGCCCATAGCGGCTTACGTTATAGAGACACCTTCGGCTCTTTTTCAACCTCTCTCTGCGCAGGAGTGTCTCGTTTATCCTTGTTCCCTAACAGTGTAAAAAAAAAATATTTTAACACCTCAAAAGTGAACTGCTTTGCGTGCAAAGCGAGGTGTCATTATTCACTGTCAGAAAGCGGACGTCCATTTTTGTCACACGAATTTGCCTTTAGACTCTTGCATCCTGAAGGCACCTAATGAATGGTATGGCTTGCCCACTTCCGTATACCTACCATTCTCAGCGCTAGGTCATTTTAACGCTGCCTTTGTATGTACTAAACTGACTATAGATATGTGTGCTTTTCTTTAACGACTGTGACGATTTCAGGCGTAGAAGCTACTAAAATAAATAAATAGATAAATAAATAAATAAATAGTTGAATAAATAAATAAATAATCAGCCAAACGCAGACAGACAGAGAGAATAAACCTGTTTATTACATAAATGTACCTCGAACCAGCTCTCAAATCAGGCGTTTATTTCTACAGAAGAATACCGCCCGGGAGTGTCTGGCTGTTTGAAAAATAAGAAAAGGTCTTCTTTGACTGGATCTGTCCATCGGGCAGCTTTGTGAAGAGGACTCCTTTCTTGCCGCCCAGGACGAATCCAATGGCAGGATTGAAAGGCAGGAATGGGAAGAACGGCTCGCCCTGCTTCCACACGCCTGCGCAGTCAGTCGACGACGAGATTGACGAGTTCGGTCACTTGAGGAACAACGCGCAGGAAGTGCGCAGACGCTGCAAGTTCTCGTCTGGTGCCTTTTTTTCGTATTTTAGAAAAGGCCTTTTCTGCCTAGCACTGTTCTTTCGCGTTGGCGGTGTACCATTCTTAGGTATGTGGATCAAATGCGATGCTTGCATCGTCCCACAGAAGCGCACGATTCGCTCGCATCTGCTCTTACGTAGTACATTTTTAGCATATGGACTACTTTGTGAGCACGGACGTTGGTGCCGATTAGCAAAGCCTTTTGTTCGTAAGTGCGGTTTGCCATTGGTCGGTCGCGTTCTCTTTATTCGCATATAATATCCCGACATGCACCACGATCATCTGACGTCTGTTCTTGTACAAACAGATCTATAGCGCATGAACTTTCTTTATTGGTGACTGCGCACCCTGCTTGATTGTGACACCCGGAGTGGCACTTGAAAGTATTTGAAAGGACACGCCCTGTCGTCAATGTTGTTCAGGAAATCTGCCGTGCAGCGAAGCTGCATTCCGAATGATGGCAGAAGTCCGTCGATTCTTCCTTTGTGAGCGGAGAAATTTCTCGGGTGCACTGTCATTATGGTGAAAGAAGTAGTTTGAAACTCTCGTAAACTCCCGTAGTTTACTTTCTCTTCAATAATGAAATCGACCAGCCGATGAAAAAAAAACTGCTGCTAACTCCTTCTAGTGAAATTGCTGACGACATTTTTATCAATTGTCAGTACCACGTCATTGACAAATAAAATATCTTTTAAGAAGATATGCTTCATGATCCATGAATGTGGCTCAGGAAAGTTCATTTTTTTCAGAATGTCAAACTACGTGGAACATTCCGTATAGATCAAGAGCGATGAATGTTTAGACATTCAGCGCCGGCCTCAGGAATTCTACCCAACCGTCATGCCTTTTGCATGGATTGGCTTCAATTCCGCATTTGAAACACCTGTCGCAAGCTAGAAAAGAAAGTTACGCAAAGGTTATTTGGGCACTAAAAGTTAATGAGTGATTTTTGCATGTTTGCTTATGCCTGTCGTCACCAACCCACTGCAGTAGCTCAGTGGCTATGGCTTTACACTGCGGAGCTTGAGGTCGTGGGTTCGATCCCGGCTGTAGCGGCCGCATTAGGATGGAGGCGGAATGCAAGAAAGCTCGGGTGCTGTGCATTGGGCTCAAGTTGAACTACAAGTGGTCAGAATGAATCACTCACTAGTGCGTGCTCCAAATTTAGATCGTGGTTTCTGCACGTCAAATTACAAAATTTATTTACCTTATGCTAAATTGATGTCTTCTCTGATACCATAATTCCGAAAAAAAACCCTATTTTTTCTCTACATCGGTGCTTTTAAGAATTACTGCAAATCTACAGGCCATAAACATTATATGAAAGCCTCATGTGTTCGAGCTCACGTTTCTTCTGTCACGTTTTTATTGCATTTCTTCCGCGTAATTGGAGCAGCTGTACGACATTTACGTTCACCATGCTAATAAAATGCCATAATAAAATGTCCTAAATATCAAAATATATATGTCAGATTTTAAAAATTCTGAATTAATTCTGGTGTCTTACATGCCATAACGTACGATTTGATTGTGAGGCACGCGTATAGTGTAGTCAGAGACTCCGAATTAATTTTGACTGCGGGGGGATGTATAGCGTGCCCCAAATGCTCTGGGCACGGGTGTTTTTGCATTTCGCTCCCTGGAAATGTGGCCGCCGCGGCCGGGATAATTAAAGAAAATCATACTTGCCATACATGACGCCATACCATACATGAGGCCGCACCGACCTCTGAGGACGAATTAATCCGCACGCTTGCTAACAAATATCTCCCAGTCGGCTCAGGGTGGCCATACCATACATGAGGCCGCAGTAATGACCTCTGAGGACGAAATAATCCGCATGCTTGCTAACAAATATCTCCGAGTCGGCTCAGGGCGGTCTCCTGTACATCTCGATTACCAGGGCCAATCCAATTCCTACCTGGATGCAGAGTTTGGCGTTAAGGAGATTCGTAGGGTACTACATGGACTCAATGGTAGATCCACACCAGGGCCGGATGGCATCTCCAACAAGGCGTTGCGAAATCTGGATGAAAAATCAATCGCATACCTCACAGAGGACATTAATGAAATTTGGAGGAATGGACCCGTTCCATTACCTTGGCAGACTGCTCTCAATCTGGACTCAATCTACCATTGAGTCCATGTAGAACCCTACGAATCTCCTTAACGCCAAACTCTGCATCCAGGTAGGAATTGGCCTGGCCCTGGTAATCAAGATGTACAGGAGACCGCCCTGAGCCGGCTTCCGAACGCCCGTCTGTAATTTTAAGTCTTTTTTAGCAAGTGTAGAGCTCATTTTTACTCTTTGTGCCTCTCTTTCACCGAACGCCGGTCTGGGGGTCACCGTCCTGCGAGAGAAGCACAGCAAGCGGCTCCCGAAGCGCACCGGACCGAAGCAGCGCGGCGAGCCTCCGCCGTCGGCCGCCCTTCGTGATTCTCTGATGGCATCCGTCACAAGCAATCAGCAATCAGGTCAGCACGTTGCTTCTGTAGACCACGGAGAAGATGAGCAAGCAAGGAAAAGGCTACGTGAAGATGACATCGACACAAGAGAATCTGCAGGAGACAACGGAGAGATGGATCAGACAGCCTTCACTGTTGTCTCTTACAAAAAGAAAAGAGCCGCAGGTGTTCCTGTTCAAGCCAACTCAGCCTGGCAGCAGTTTATGGAAAGTAAACCCAAATTTTCTGGCTTCTGCGGTCGTGACAACAGCCCAAGGAAAGATACTCAGCCACCGTCTCAACAAGGATGGAAGCCTCATTGTGACAATGTCTACACTTCCCGCAGCCAATCATCTCCTCACAGTGACAGATCTATGGGGTATTCCTGTAGAAGCTCGAGTTCCATACTCCTACTCTGCCACGTACGGGGGATGCAGGACGTTCCTGTTGAGTACTCAGATGACGACCTCAAGGAGTATTTGAGCGAACAAGGAGTCATATCTGCGAAAAGGCAAGTTTTCTACGTCCCTAACGAAAATGGCGTAGTAACGGAAACCCGATGACGCTCGGTCATCCTGGAATTCTTTAAGGACGCCCCTTTACCAAACCGAGTGTCGCTTGGATTCTGCAGTTATCCCGTGACGGAATACGTGGGGTCTGTTACTCAATGTTTCAGATGTCAAAGACATGGACATATAACGAAATATTGTAAAGGCCCCATCCGCTGCAAGATATGCACTGGTCCACATACGCATAAGGAGTGTACGTCACGTTCCCAGCCTCGGTGTGCAAACTGTGGAGCTGAGCATGCTGCGTCATACGGAGGGTGTCCTAAAAAGAAATCAGCCACTCTTGCACGGACTATGGAGCAAATCCAAGGAAAAGTACGGAAACGACGAGAACCACCACCGAATCCGGATGTGATGTATACATCTACAAACCAAAAGCAACACGACACGGTGCAGCGCAGCGACACGGCTTTGAAAAAGTCCTACGCCTCAGTTGTGAAAGAAAACCAGCAAAGGCCTTCAACTGCAACGAATCCATCAAAACCCTCAAGTGATATAACCTCAACCCCACGATAGCAACAAGTGTCCTCAAGGTCGCATCAGAAGAACAGGAAGAACCAAGAAAGGTTGCTAGATGGTAGCACTGCAAATGAGATATCAAGTATGCTGATTCCCATGATGTTCGCCGCAATCAAGGCTATTCTCCGTGCCAGCCCATCATTTAAGAGCATCCCTGAAGTAGAGGCCGTCCTGGCTTTGGAACCGCTAGTGTCGTCTCCTTTCACGGCGCAAAGCCGTGATTTTTCGTAGTAGCAACGATGGCTTCGCCAACAATCGTCTCACAAGCGGTGTCCACCAACAAACACTTCCGCAGATGTACTATATTCCAGTGGAACGCTCGCGGATTGCGCTCGAAGTTAGCAGACTTTAAGCATCTTACGCGAGTGTACCGATTCCCTTTTTTAGTCATTTCCGAGTCTCGCGTCGACGAGCACTTTAGGATAAAGGGGTATTATTTTCATCATTCAAGGCGACTGCTCGTTGGATTTCGCAACGACATACCTGCCTCTGCGATTGACGTAACACCACATGACAAAAACGAATATATTTGCGCAACCACAGTGATTGCATCCAAAGTGTTTACCCTGATCGGCGTCTACTTGGAACCAGGATCACCTTTCGACGTGACCAGATTGGAAAACTTGTTGACAAACACTCAGTCTCCACATATTATATGGGGCGATTTCAACGCACATAACGAGATCTGGGGCAGTTCACATACATGTGCTCGGGGGGCCAAGCTGGCGAAGCTTTTTGCAAAATACAATATAGAGCCCTTGAACGATGGCACCATAACGTACCTGAAAAATCCGACGACTGTTAGCTGCATTGACGTCACATTCGTATCAAATCAAGTGGCCCCTATGTTCGGATTGTGTACAGATTTCGAGACTCGAGGTAGTGATCACTGCCCGATCCTAATCTCTGCCCTTCATTTTCGGACGTCGCCCAGAAAAGTGAAACTGAAGTCGGTAGACTGGGAAGCTTACACAGCAGCCGTAGACAAAGGCATCACAGCCTCGACTACGAATACAGAAATAATACCGACAATAGCTCATTGCCTCAAACAAAGTACCCGCTCTGCCACTAAGCATTGTAATGTACAAACAAACGACGAGGAATTTGAAAGGTTATGTGCCATTCGAAGGCGTGCCGAAAGGAAGGCTCTACGTACTAAGAATATCGAAGACCTCAGAACTTGTCGACGGGCACGAAGACATATACGACGTTACCTCACCAAACTGGACCGAAAAAAGTGGAGGGACTTTTGCGGGACACTGGATATACGACAACCGCTGAGCAAAATCTGGTGAGTCATCAGAGGCATTCGCAAAGAGCCGCAGCAGCTTTATCCTTTTATCGCCCTCTCATTACATGAGCGCGCATCCCTGAAAGAGGTAGCAGAGCAGTACTGCAGGCTCCTTTCCAACGGGGCACAACCTTCGCAGCAAATTGCAAGTCGTCAGCCTAGTCCACCTCGAGCTACCCTTCCTGACTTAGAATTACCATTCACCATCGAAGAGCTCACGGCAGCAATCAGCGACGTAAACAAGCGATCATCACCTGGCCATGACGGCGTGAGTTATGAAGCGCTCGCAAATCTATGCCACACATCTCGCGCACGCCTTCTGGAGTACTACAACGCCTCATGGATAACTGGGGAGGTTCCTACGGAATGGAAGCTTGCGAAAGTCATTCCTATATTGAAACCATCGAAGCAGCCAACAAATTACGCCTCCTTCAGACCCATATCTCTGCTTAGCTGCGTAGGGAAGCTATTCGAAAAAATGATCTACAACCGACTAAATTGGTTCCTGGAAACTGCAAAAGTTTACCCGGAGGAAATGAATGGCTTCCGGCAAAATAGATCCGCAATTGATTATGTCATTGCCTTGGTTTCATCAATTGAAGAGGAATTGGTCTCTGGAAACATACCTACTGCATTATTTTTAGACATTAAGGCAGCATATGATTCGGTCTATCATAAAGCAATACTTCACGCTTTGGAAACCCTTGGTCTTAGAGGACGGCTCTACGCATGGACTGCAGACTATCTTCAAGGACGCCAACTTTTCATGTGTACCCGGATGGCCCCACGGCGCTTTACGCCGTCGAGAAGGGAGTGCCACTAGGAGCTGTGTTAAGCCCGGTATTATTTAATTTAGTCCTAATCCATCTGAAAAGAAACCTGCCCCCTGGCGTCAAAA
Source organism: Dermacentor albipictus (assembly GCF_038994185.2). Classification (NCBI taxonomy): domain Eukaryota; kingdom Metazoa; phylum Arthropoda; class Arachnida; order Ixodida; family Ixodidae; genus Dermacentor; species Dermacentor albipictus. The sequence continues at coordinate 5,507,912 of NW_027225573.1, read as the reverse complement.
TCACACTGTATGCGGACGACATCTGCATTTGAAGTGCGGCGCGTTCCCGCAGTACCACCCAACAACGCCTCCAGAGAGCGCTAGCAAATATATCGGCCTACCTAAATCTAAGGGGTCTGAAATTGTCCCCCGAAGAAAGCGTTGCCATGGCTTTCACGCGGAGGTGTATGGAAAAATACCCACTAGTGTTGGGTGGTCGCGCCCTTCTATACGTCAAGACGCAAAGGTTTCTTGGAGTGACTATCGATAGGAACCTCACATGGTCGCCCCAAGTGAAAAAAATTGAGTGAGAAGATTTCCTCGGCGTCGCACGTATTCCGATTTTTAGCCGGATCACAGTGGGGCAGCAACTGTCGATCAATGGTGCTCCTCCATAAGGCCTACGTTGATGGAACACTACGATATTACTTCCCGATCCTGCACGAAGTGTCTCCCGCAAGCAAGAGAAAACTCGAGGCAGCACGAAACAACTGCCTTCGCGTATGTCTTGGCCTTCCGAAGGGGTCGTCCCGCTCAGGGACTGTAGCAGAAGCTGGATGCCTGCCTCTGGAAGTGCTATGTTCGCAGGAGACACTTCGGATACACCTCCGCCACGTCATTCATACGAAGACTCAATTTTTAAAGGATATTTCCCGAACCCGTGCGACATCTAGCTTTGGGCAGGCCGTCGGAAGCATATCTATTTCGATTCCTGCTCAGGCGTCACAAATTATGCCGCGAAACATTTCACCATGGACACTGTCCCCACTGGAAATCGTGCCATACATACCTGGAATCAGTGCGAAAAAGAAAATGCCTCAAGCAGCGACTTCTCAGGTAGCTTTAGAATATATGCACAAAGAATACGCGGCCGCAACGCACATTTTCACAGATGGCTCTACAACTCCACATCGTTCATCATGAGGACTTTTTGTTCCCTCTACAGGGCAACGATTCTCGTTTCGTCTTGAGCGAGCGACATCATCTACTTCAGCGGAGCTATATGGCATTAAGGGGGCCCTTGTGTATGTACTTCGACAGCAGGTGCCAAAGACGTGGGTGATTTTCACAGGTTCAAAAGCAGCCCTACAAAGTATGTGGAACAGGCACAAGCGTTGCAATAATCAACCTGCAGCATTTGACATTGCTTATCTTCACCACAGTGCTAAGATTGCTGGGCATTGCATAAAGTTCCAGTGAATACCTGGCCATGCCGGCATTTCGGGAAATGAAAAAGCGGACGAAGCTGCCAGAAATGGACTCCATTACCGCAAATTCAGAAGAATATATTTTACAAAAGCCGACGCTCCAACCATGGCAAAAAAATATGCCTATCAAGAAAAAGACCGCATCTTGAATCTGCCGCTTCACCAATACAACTTCCTACGTTACATTGACCCAGAAATCAGACCGAAAATTCCACGACCCCTTCCTCGACACTTAGAGACGTTGTACCATCGTCTTCGACTGAACGTGGCATACACGAACAATTATCCGTACCGCATAGGACTTACCACTAACCCATACTGTGATAACTGTCGCAACTTAGAGACAATTGAGCACATATTACTAGAATGCCCCGCGTACTGCGACGAGAGACAATTTTTTGACCACCAAATGGACATGATTTGCCCCGAATCGTCAACGTTACCGAGCATCTTAGGTCCAATGCCCGGCCCTTCAAAACAGCGACGGGTTTTGGATTTATTGTTCAGATACCTGACAGAAATTGGTCAAATAGGAAAGCTTTAAGAATTGCATCCTTCCTGTACAAAAGCCTAAATTTACGTGCCATCTCACCTGTAAAAATTAGTATCAGGTCCACTCGGACATTTCATATTTATTTTTATCCTTTTCTTTTCTCCCACTCTTTTCTGGAATCTTTTAATCCCATTCCCCATCCCTATACAGAGTAGCATGCCAGCGGTTATATACGCGCCGGCAAAATTCTCTGTTTTTCTAATAAGGAGCCCTCTCTCTCTCTCTCTGTTGTCGTATACCCAGAGTCGATTCAATCAAGGTCTTGGGCATGATCGTTGAGTCAGGGGGTACAAATGGCAAGACCATACGCTAGCTAATTGGTAAACCTGAAAGTGCTGTTCGTTTAGTTCGGAGAGTATCAAATCGGCATCATGGACTCAAAGAGGATAACCTCATTCGACTAATGCATGCCTTCGTTCTGTGCCACTTTAGATATGTGGCAGCCATGCATCGATGGAAACGGGCAGAGCGGGATAAATTGAATGCACAGCTTAGGAAGATTACCAAGCGGGTTCTCGGGTTACCCGTTTACACGTGTACAGAGCGCTTAATGCAGCTTGGCATTCATAACACTCTTGAAGAGATTGCAGAGGCCCAGGAGCGCGCACAGCTAACTCGCCTCATAACAACGAAAGCAGGGAGATCCATCTTGCAGGAACTCGGATATCACCCCGATAGAGCAGCGGAGGAGTTCTCTGACGTTCCTCCGTCGACTCGTGAGAACATTATGGTCGCGCCAATACCTAGGAACATGCACCCCGATCATAATCGCGGTAGAAGGAGGGCAAGGGCGGCCAACTTCCTTAGGCAAATACACAGTGATCAGCGACAGGTCAGCTTTGTGGATGCCGCTTCTTGTAAGGGACGTCGGGCGTTCACCATCGTCACTGTTGATGGTCGGCAAGGAATCACCAATGCTGCCTCGGTTCGGACGAGGGACTCCGAAATAGCTGAACAAATTGCTATGGCACTAGCCCTGCTGGATAGCTCACGGGATGTCATCTATAGTGATTCAAGATATGCAGTCAGAGCATTTGAAAAAGGCACCGTTTGCAAACAGGCCCTCAGACTTATTGGGGGCAAGCCAATCACGCACCACTTCATTTATTGGTTTCCGGCACATCAGGGTCAGATAAAGGGTGCTCCTCCCAACCTCAACGAGTCGGCTCACGGGGCTGCGCGTGAACTTGCCCACCGCGCTATCCTCGACCAATCGGAAGCCGACTCCTCGGAGAACCGGGACACGCCCTCCACCTACAACGAGATTACCAAACACTACTATCTCAGCCGTAGAACCTACTTTGTTCCTTATCCGTGCCTAAATAGAGCTCCAGGATTAACGCTCCGTCTACTACAAACGAATACCTATCCGAATCCGTCGCTCTTAGATAAAATCTATCCGGATACTTACACCAACGCTACCTGCCACGATTGTGGAGATACAGCCACGTTAGACCATATGCTCTGGAGGTGTGCCCGGTCACGCTCTATCATCGCTAACAGCTCGGCCAGATGGGAGGTGGTTCTCCGCAGCCCTCTCCTGGCTGACCAACTCTGGGCTGTCCAGCAGGCCCACGATGCGGCCGAGAGGCTCGGCCTTTCGGTTCCCACGTGGGAGCGGCCCGCTTCGTGAAGACTCACGATCTGCAGGACCTTCATTAAAGTTTTACCATACCATACTATACTTGCCAGCTTACGTATTAGAACTAGATACATATGAGGCCATAGTGGACGCAGTCCTCACGGTTACTGGCAAGAAATGAAACAACAGGAAGAGAAAAAATTTCTGAACGGTAAATTTAATTTTAGGCTAGGTACCTGGCAAAATATGCAGTTGAACTCGGGAATACAACAAGGACGGCAGCCCAAGCCCAACGAGAGGGAAGCAACCACGTTCTTTGTTACCTACGGGCATGCTGCTGCGAAAGTTTCACATCAGTAGTTATTGATCAGAGTTAATGATTACCTTCTTTCCTGTGGGCTTTACGTGACTGGGGCTACTTTCGTAAGAACGGCAAGGGACATACGTCGCGTCACTTATTCGACTAATTACACGGCTTCTAGAAAAAAAGTTGTTCACCTGTTTTAATTGGTGTAGTAGCGAATAAGTTCATATGCTGAAGCGCATCCAAGGCTACGGTCCCTGGAGGTGTTTGTGGAGCTGCAAAAGCCATCCCTGGATGAGAATTGAAAAATAAAAGGATAATATTGTATGCGACCTTTGCCTTTCGGCAGCCGATGCATTTTCAATACGTCAAACCTTCTGAAGCAGCTGGTCGCGCAATTCACCACACTGGCAGAATGACCCATGTGCCGGAAAGCGCTAAACAATCACTCCTTAAACAGCAAAAAATTCTGGCAGAAGCCGTCTAACGATGAATGTCTACGCTAATGCGGTCAGCATTGAAGCAATGTAGCGACGCATCGTATTGCCTTTGCCAAAAGGTGTCCTGCATCAGATAGAGAGAGAGAGAGAGAAAGCAAGGACAGGAAAGGCAGGAATGTCAACCAGAAGAGCACCCGGTTTGCTACCCTACACTGGGGGTTGGGGAAAGGGGAAGAGAAAGAGGACTCAAGACCGTTCACCAAGTCAAAGATATTCGTACTGTTGCCACACCCGTCACTGGCACCAAAAGCGATTCGTGCACTAGTGCAAGGCTTGAAGTGTACCGACTTAAGAGACAGTTTATAGTGCCCCTGTGTATAGTGTCCCCCCCACAGGCACTCAGTGCTTACTCTCTTTCTTTCTTTTTCTGCATCATGCCTGTATGTGTGTGTATGAGGCTCCTTTCTTGCGCCTCTCCCTGAGTACGCTGCGCCATCTGGCACCACCGCCACGAAGTTCGCGAGTGGCGTGTGCATCAATATATATGCTATATGACGCTGATTCTCTTCCGTCCAGCCACCGAGGAACATTAAAGGAGTGTTTTTTTGACATTTAAGAACGTAACGTACATAGTGGCATATAGCTAGACACCAAAGTTGGTGTGAGAGTGGTTCATTGAAATGCGGTACGTACCGACTCTCACATACCCAGAGACCCAAGTTGGTCCGACGGTCGGTTTAGAATATGGTCCATTCAGCATAGCAGCCTGATGCTCTACCCATTATACCATGGACCACGCGGTTGGCCAAGTTGGCAGGAAAATGGTTAGAGGCATGGAAACAAAGATAGAAGCATGGCCGCTGGACAAAAAAAAAAGAAGGCGCGGCCTATCACGTCAGGCAGGCTGCAATGGGAGCGAATTTCTCAGCCGAAGTTGCATTCTCGGCCGCTTGGCCGGGCCGAACGGCGCTAGCTCTCGGGGACGCGACGCGTCGGTTTCCGCGGGCGACGGCGTTCAAAGCGCGTTCCTCGCGCATTTGATTTGATTTGATTTGATTTATTGATTTTTTTTTCTGTACATCAACAGAAATCGAAGCAAACGCAAAAGGCTATACAGCCTGACAGCAGCTTTCGGTGCATTTTCTATGCCGATCCCGGACAACAGACCACGACTGGTAGCTCCGCGGCGGATAACAGCGTTTTCGGCGCACGCAGCAGGCCGCACCTTTCTTTTTTTATCCAGCGGCCGTGATGGAAGAATTCCGGAAAGTATATAAAGTACCCTAAGAATGCTAATCACATTATAACTTGTTGACGGCTCTCAGTCGAAAGAACTAAGCGCTTTTCTTGCACAGAGTCTTAACACGTAGATGTTCCCATTAATGAAGCCATGAAATGAACACGACAGCACTTTTTATCGTTTAACCATTTAATGCGCAGTCTTCATTTCAAAGGTTATCTTAAGCAAACATACGTGCTGTTATAATCGCGGTTGTTAACATATCACACTATTAAAGTCGTATACGAAAGATAAGCTCACATTGAGAATCTCATTAAAAAATTCTAAATGCAGTCTCTTTCATGGCGATAATCCATGCTGCCATAAAGCTAAGGTCCAGATAAAACTTCACCATTTGTGGCACATTTTCATCGAGGGTTGTTTCTACTCACCAGCTGCTATTAGAAGCATGGAGGCTACTGTGGGCAGTGGCTTAATCATTCTTCTACGAAGGTTTGCCCTAGCAAAACTTGTGGTCTCTTCTGCGTAGTCCTGTTAGAGCGAAAACGTATATCAACGAAACAGTTCACTGCACTCCATACAATGCGGGGTGACCGACATTTCAATAGCGCAAGCCGAGATGTCTCAATTGTCAAAAGGTGAAGCGTGGAGGGATTCAGAGGTTTGAAAAGATGCTCGACATCAAACATATCTGTTCTCTTTCCTAGAGTGTTCAGTGCTCAGCTTTCCGTATAATGGTTTTAGTATAGGGGTTTTCGTACACGAGCAAAAGTTTTTCTTACCACGTACGGGAGGCCGTGAAAAAAAAAGAAAGAAAACAAAATTTCTTTAAATTCAGAGATGCACTGTGGTGAACGCAAACGCAAGTCTTGATTTAAATCAATAAGCTTCAGAATGTATCCTTTGCTTGCAACTTTTGCTGCTGTGCTACTTGTACTTTTTTCTGTCACTGCAGATTTGTTAAGCTTTACAAAAGGAACTTACGTGAGAAATGTGACAAATTGTGAATAAAATGAGCGCGCGGTAGCCAAGTTTCCACGCTGAACGAAAGCGTTCGAGAAAATAGCTGCATTGTGGAGAACTCGCGATACCCCCCGCTTAAGCGGCTGTGTTCCATTCACATATGCCCAGCATTTCAATTTTTTTTCAGTTATTCTGCACGTGTAGGCTACTATTCGACATGCATAAATGTTATCGGTTGTATCATGTGAGCAGTTAATGCTACTGGCACTGCAATTTTAGGGTTTGCACGTGCTAATCACATTATTAAATAATATGTGTTTTATCACTATCCTACATTTATCGGCGCTTACCTTACAAATCGGTAGCCCAGGCAACTCCTGACACTTCAACCCAACTTCGTGGCAGCCATCTGCACCTAGTTATATATGCACATGCTTGTGGACGCCTTCTCCAACAGCAGATCCATATTTTTTTTTTTTCAAGTTGCGAATGGAGCTGCGTTAAGAAGCGTCGAGACGTGTTGAACGTCTTTTCTCACCTCAGAAGCATTATAACCTGACAATTTAAAATCTTTTTTTTTTTGGGGGGGGGGGGTCGCTTGCTCAGATACAACAAAGGCTGCGTATTGCTGAACGTTGGTGAATAGCAAAAATAATTACTTGAAATGGAAAACATAAACATAAGTGAGGGTTTCTAAAAACGCACGCATACCTTCTTACGCGTTCAGTTGCTTCCGTCTTATATAGCTGCACGGTTATAACAAATCCAAATGAGCTGTTTTAAAAGCAGGAAGAAATAGCAGGTTTAAAAATCTGGATTGTAAAGTGTTTTTGTAAAAAATATTTATATGATCATCAGATATCGACCAGCTGTAGACCTGTCCAGTTGAATCCCGGCATTGTCGACAAAAAACAGTTGCTCGGCCCGTCAAGAAACTTGTCAACAGGTGAGACAAAGGCAGGACAGCTTCGAAAAAAAAAATCAGGGGCGAAATCTTCGCTTATTCTAAAAGAAGTTCGGCCTGACTAATTGCCATATATAGGACTATTCGTAACAACGCTAGGTTCTTAGTGGAAAATAAGGGACGTCTGTACGTCGACCTGTTGGCTTCAGTGTTCCTTATACAGACAAAAAAAAATCTTCAGCACGGTTACCACACGAATTGAACGGTATATTTCATAAATTTTACATTCCCGCTGTGCTGATTATGCCAATATCCTTCTGCTCTATTTTATTTATTGGTTGTGAGACGAATCAAACGTCGATTATCATACATATAGTCGTCAACCAATGTCTGGCTGACCCACAATTAAAGTTTATGGAGCACTACTCGACATCGTGTTACCAACGCCGACGGCCTCGGCGACAAGTCGTTCCTAAATAAAGTTGGTCTCCCTCATACTCTCAATGCAAGTAATTCCTTAACCACTGTAATGTAAAATGCGCCGATGGCCATTAGCACTGACACGCGCGCGAAGAAGCTAAAGCAGCTGTAGTAATGCGCTGGGCATGAAGGGAAAGCAAGGAATCATTTTAACAAAGCAACAGAAAAAAAAATTAAATTGCGGGGTTTTACTTGCCAAAACCACTTCCTGATTATGAGGCGCGCCGTAGTGGAGGACTCCGGAAGTTTCGACCACCTGGGGTTCTTTAACGTGCACCTAAATCTAAGCACACGGGTGTTTTCGCATTTCGCCCCCATCGAAATGCGGCCGCCGTGGCCGAGATTCGATCCCGCGACCTCGTGCTCAGCAGCCCAACACCGTAGCCACAAAGCAACAGAAGTTTGAGTTCACTATTCATCACCGCACCATGCAAGGGTTAGAAAGATTGCGCTAATAATGACGAAAGTCAGATGAAAATAGCTGACATATACGACGAGTTAAGTGAGGGACGGGGAGGTGGAAGAAAGCCGGTAGTGCAGCTCTAAGTTTTTGGCGAAATCTCTGCCCGGCAAATTGCGAAGCCTGCGTACCTATAGTGCAACTTCGACGTCAGCTGCATTGCTTACGGCCTGTTCACACTGCAGCAAATGCTTTCCTAATGCCACACAACATGCTTGCCAACAGTGTTCCTAGCGTGCTGGTCAACATCAGTGTTAGCTAAAGCTTAGCCACGCCACTGTCATTGCTCCGGCATAGAAAACGATCGACAGTGTTTGGCCACACATTGTCGCACACATTGTGGCTCCGGTCGGGGTTCAAGCTTATGACCTTTCGCTTGCTGTAAAGAGATGTTCTAACCACTGCCTCATAACAGTTACGTTTAGGCAACGTACGTGCGGCGAAGCAATTACACGCGCCGCTTTGCGCATGCTTTGTAGAAGACTAGACAGTCTGGCGTTGTAAGCAATCAAACTTTATGTGCGACAGATGAGATTAGACGAACAGTTCCATTTTTGAAAAAAACGTACGGGTTTCCTATGTAGCCTTGTGCTACAGTCGAATATGTGACACATGTTTCCTTTAAAAACATTTCCCCACACTGCGGATTTCCACAAAAGTGATTTACCGTAGTTGTTTCTTCACAAAATAAAAAAGAGACGTATTATAAATAGTATTTATATGTGCCTCTTTTATTTTTGAAATCAACTCGGTCTCTTGATTACTTATATAAAAGCGTCAGTAAGGACAATAGCAGAAAGCAATAGCGATTTCACGCGGCGAAAATTGAGCTAGGTACGAGTGCAGCAGTCGAAAAAAGAAAGCTTTATTATCTATATAGTTGACAGCACACAAAATATTATTACGCGCGAAGGAGACCGCTTATGACCCTTACGGATGAATGGGGCTGTTTACTTGAGGTCGCGAAGGTGACGGCAAGAGCAGCCAGCTGGTGTCGCAAAGGGTCGCAAGCTTCGGTAACACTTTGGCAATATAATACTGACATTATTCTTATTATTTTCTTGCTATTGTAATTAAGCAAGTGCATTTCAGCTACCTGCGCACATTAGAAAGACGGCGATGGTACTCGCCGGATGGTGGTACTGCTTAGAGAGGGAATGTGAGAAAACTGGCAACCACAAGAAAATGCAATCTACACGCGGAACTCCATGAGGAAGACGGACGGGGGAAGACAGGTGCGCATAAATTAAACGTGCGAGTCAAAGTGCAACGGTATACACTAATGGGCGCGAGGCTACCCGCAGTAGGTGATGTGGCACAAGATGACGCGAGAGAAGGACAATTTTTCGTTGAACTCCCCGTAGCGACCCGCCGAAAAATAATATGAATGCGTAAGAGGCTAGCAGCGCATAATTTAGATGAGAAACTGCGTACTTAGTAGCAGCGAAGGCATGCGAATTTATTATCCGGTGACACGTGGATACGACAACCTATCTTATTGAAATGTTTCACTTCTCTGTGTCTGCTGATCCAGCGTTGCCGTGAATAGTTGCGTGGAATTGAAGATGCAATTTCTCATTCAAAGCACGAAGCTGTGTCTCTTTTATTACATTCAGACACGATCTCTTTAATGATACCACCATTTCGGAACACATTCCGGACCTTTATTATCAACATGCCTATGTAACCGCCTTCGACTGCGTGGCATTTTCTTTGCGCATGTTAAAAGCAACCAATGTGACTTGCTCTTCATTACTATAGCCTGTTTTCTCCGCTCATTGCTATCGTTAAATCTACGCTCGCTTACAGCGTTATTTCGAGCACGTTGGCGTTAGCTGCCTTGTCTTGCAAAATACAGCAAGTTGACGAGCATTATTGCTGTAAAACAACGCTTTAGAATAGTCGGATTGCCAAATGGTCCCTATTATTATGCGATCATTTGGATACGTTACTTTTGTTAGAAATGAGAAAAGTAGCATAGAGAACAGTAGAGTCACGGTTCAGCACGACATAAGCGCTCCGTGACTTTACCTTTTGACCCAGTTTTTCGTGGTTGTTCTATTAAGTGCAGTTATAGCTAAATAATTCACGATAATAGTATAGTATATTAATATGATTGAAGGATGTTCTTCACCGGCATGTCTGTATAAAATATTCCGCTTCTTGTGTGCTGCTGTAGCCAAACCACGAGGCTTATGTGCAAAAAGGTTCGTTCTCCCAGATCCATATGATGACCCTGCAACGACACTTATGTTTCATTCTGCAATCTTTCAGCAATCGCCTTCTCCTGCGAGGGTAGCCAACCCGCCTCTGGTTCGGCTTATCTGCCTGCCTTTCTGTATTCATCTCTCTCTTCGTGTTTAACATTCATCCGTCACGAGTGATGCACTCTCATTTCCCAGTGATCTTGAGTGCACCCAAGCCATATATCAATAAAATGAAAAATCTTAATTTGCAACTACTTATATGTTCACTATCACACCTTGCTTCAACGTACGTACATGCTTAGACCGGTGAGAGTTCTTCTAATTTGATGGCTTCGGAACGGCGAAGCCCCAGCGTCATATATTTATATCACCTTCCAAGTTTGCGAGATGAGAAGATTGTGAACTAGCGAGGCTCATGCTGTCTTAATATTATTTTTTACGCAAAAGCATGAAATGGTCCAGTGAGCGAGAAAGCCGGCGTCGGTTGCAGTGAAGCGGCTCTTAAATTTCCAGTGGCTGCGACTCCACGTCGCCTACACGCCTCAACGGAGCAGAGTGGGTGAAAGGGGACACTTGCTGCAGCGCAGGCGCGCCAGGTGTTGCGTGAGTGGAGAGGGCGTCGCCGCGACGCCACGTCATCCTCGCTCTCGCAATATGGTGTTATCCGCGCAAGCTCTTGCCTGCGCTTGAACATTGCTTCGGCAATCGCTATACAGAAATTAATGCATAAAAAACAATAAATTCGAAAGGAACAACGTTAGTGGTAATGAGTTTTGAACCCGCGACCCCACGCTCAGAAGCCGAGTGCCTTACGCACTTGACTAAACCAGGCCAAGCGCCTCAACGCGCTCATTTGCCCGCGAGGAATTAATAACTCGAAGGACCGCTCCGAGGCGCTCAAATGGACCCCAATGCTTTCGCATTCACAACTCACAAGAAGTGCTTAGGAGTCCTCAGCTTTTTATAAAAATTAATATTGACTTCGCTGAATTACTCCGTGATCGGACAAAGAACAATGGTCATTCGATAGCCCACCTGCTCCGCACTACCCGTGATGGATTGGATACACAGCTGCCGAGGGCTCCTGTAGTTTTCCATTTTTTCTTATGATCTTACAGTAGTGAGGCTAGATGATGGTTCTTCGAGCTGGAGGACACTTCCAGAAATTGGGCCGCCGGATTTGCCGCACCTGCTCGTTTTTTAACAACGGAACACGTCATTGCTGTTCGATCGTCCTTGCTCTGACGACCATCGCGTCGCGAGACACACAGATGGCAAAATTACTTGCGAAATCAGGCGCGTAAATCTGACATGCGCGTCATGTACAAACCACACTTTTCTTTTCTTAGCGATACCCACGGACGTGTTCGCTGCAACCAGGGACGAACTAAAAGAAAGAAAATAAAGAGAAACCACACACAAACCAAACAAAATCTGGGGTTCATTGAACTGCACGCGCTGGCTCTTTGCGGCTGCTGTACGTCCCTTATGTGACCCCGCTGCCTCACTAGTGGACGCTTTAACCACCAGTAATGTTCAGTATTCTGAGCGTTGATGGGACCATGTGTCGCGAAGTGATAGACCTTATTAGTGCGAGTACGTAACCAATGACCTAAGGGAGCAATGAAACGACAAAGCACCGGCGTCAAAGCAGAGAGAGCCCTTTCGAAAGCTAACTGATGGAACTTATGTATTCTTCATTTATCTGCTGCAACACGGCGCTAAAATTTACAGCAGTGCACAGGCTCGCGCTCCGCACTTTGAGGCCATCATACACAAGTGACCGTTATGGACCGGGTGCTGCAGGTAATCGGGCCACAGGCATCTTTTTATTTATTTATTTGCAGGTATTGTTGGCTGATTGGGCCGTTGCAGGGGTGGGGTACAAATATGGCACAAAACGCATCATGGCTTACATAAAGCAGCACTGTATAGCTAATACATAGATTTGCAAGTCATAACATGCCATTATACATAAATATAATACAAAATCTGACTTAATAACCATCATGTCAAACATAAAGCAGCAATGTGTAGCGGAAAATGCATCGCGATACTACATACTACAACTTACATGATACATATTACATCACATGCATCGCAACAATATACATAACAATACTACATTCTACAACTTACACGAGAAATGTTAGATCATGAGAATTCATTTAGAAAATATTTTGTAACCTTGGTTTCAACATGTTCTACAGTTTGAGAATCACATAGCGCATTCGGTAAATCATTCCAGTCTCTTATGGTTCCAGGGAATAAAGAGTATGCATATGTGTTCACACGAGATTGACATACTACAAAGTTACTGCGGTAGTCACTTCGTAGGCTCCGGACTTGTCGCGGAATTAGGTACTGCGCTGCATCAAAGTTAAATAAATTTTGAGAAAGCAAAAACAAGAATTTTAATCTGGCTATGCGACGGTGTTCCAAGAGTTGGGGGGGGGGGGGGGGGTAAATTTAGTTCTTGCAACATCTCTGTTACAGAATCAGTACGGGAGTACCTTGAAAGAATAAATCTAGCCTCCCTTCATTGCACTCACTAAATTTTATGAATTAATACTTTTTGGTAGGGGGCCCATATGATGCTTGCATATTCCAGTGTAGGCCTTACTATTCTTAAATACGCTGTTACCTTTACGGGGGCTGGAGCGAGTTTTAGTTTTCGACGTACGAACCATAACTTTTTTTCAGCGGTAGAGCAAATATCAGTGATATGTTCACTCTAAGAAAAAGAGAGTTAAAAGTGAGTCACGGCAACTTGACTCTCTTTTTTCTTACGAAGACCCATTTTCGCGCGGGAGGAGTCACAAAACAAGAGTCAACATTTGTGTATGGGTCGTTTGACTCTTAATAGCACGCGAAGAGTTGTCGTGGAAGATCGCGACTCCTCTGATATTCGAGATGAGTCTGGCGAGGGAAAGATTAAAATGTAGAAGAAATACCAGATAACGTCTTCTGTTTTAGGCAGGCCCTCGGGTTCCTGTCCTGGTTGTAATGCGGTGTATCGTTCTTTCGTCCTTGTCATGTTCTGCAATTACATCGAGCTCTAAATATTGATTTTCCTTGAATATGTTTGTTAATATCTCACACGCTTAAGCGATAGCTAGCTCCCAATGCTAAGCAAGATCCGGATTTGTCACACTGGATCCTGACCATAAGTAAATCTTAAAAAAAAGCATTGGCTACTAAAGAGAGCACAGCAACCAGATAACAAGTTCAGTATACTACGCAGGCGCACTCCTTTTATGATGCACGGTATGCTTCCTCACGAGATGAAAGCTGTCTACTGGGGTACAGTACCGGGTGTTCGTTCTCGTCATCTCTCTTTTGACAGCGCACCACCCCCATACCCCTGTCACTGGCATCGCACTGAAGAATGAATGGCTTAGAGTAGTCGGGCGTGTTCAACACTGGCTGACTCGTTAGTGCTTTCTTCTCAAAACGCCTTTTCTTTTGCGTCATCCCACTTTACCGTTCGTGGTTCTGTTTTTCTGAGAGTATCCGTTAAAGAACTCGCAATCTAGGAATACCGTGGGATATAGCTTTGGTAATAACCCACCAAGCCAAGAAATGACCTGATGTCCCACTTGGTGCGTGGTTGCGGGAAGTTGTCTCTTGCGGTCAGTTTAACTTCGGAAGGCCGACGATGGCCTTGCCCTGTTACATGACTTAGATAAGCGACCTCCGCGCGCCCTAATTGGCATTTGGGAGCCTTAAGTTGGCCTCTCATAGATGACACAGCACGGTTCGCAGATGTCGCATCTGGTCCGCCCATGATGATGAAAAGATTTGCTATGTCATCGAGATACGGAATTGCAAATAGGTTCCCATCGGGGAAATAAACACCGCAAGCCGGCTTGCATTCTCGGTCAACGGTACCTGGCAGTACCCTCTGACTAAATCGAGCGTAGAGATGAAATTAGCATTGCTCACATTCTCAAGCCTGCCTCGATATGCGGTATTGGATAAGTCTGGACATTCGTGACTAAATTGAGCCTGCGGTATTCAATACATGGTCGCGGCTCCTTTCCTGGGACCTCAACCAAGATAATAAGCGAGGTATAATCACTCTCTCCTGGCTCAATTACACCTAGCTTTAACATCTTGTTTATTTCAGCGGCCATGACTTCACGAGGACGAGGTGAAACGCGATAAGCTTTTGAACGAATTGGGTCCAACGAGGTTAACTCGATATCGTGAACGATCGCAGTGGTCCTGCCCGGTGTGTCTGAAAATACATCTTTAAATTCAAACACGAGTTCCCTCAGTTCGGCCTTTTGATTGGGATTCAGCTCCGCCAGTTCTACTAGCTCGTCAATGGCCTCGTGAATGTATTTTGTCTCCGTTGCTACTGTTAACTCCAGAAAGTCGACAGGCTTCTCGCCAGGTTAGTCAAGGGACATGTTCACAATGGCTTCCCTCTGCCGGTAGGGTTTAAGTATATTGCTATGGTACACTTGTGGTGTCCTTCGTTTTGCCGGTACCGTGATTACGTAGTTTGTTTCAGATAATTTCTAAATTATGTCAACTGGTCCTTTCCATTGAACCTCTAGTTTGTTTTTTGCAGCGGATTTCAGGATCATTACCTTTTCCCCAACTTCAAAGCGTCGCATCCGAGCTGTCCTGTCATAGTAATTGTTAGCATGGCGTTAAGCCTTACGCATTTCCTGCTCAGCAATCATTGTGGCAAGGCTTACGTTCAGCAACTTTCTCCTGCATTCTACCTATCGAGACATTTCAGGCTCCGGCGCTTGCCTGACCTCTTCCTTAGCTGGTGCTCTTTCCACATTATGCCCTATAGGGCTGTCCTGTTTGGTGCTGGTTGACGAATCCTCTGTCAAACCTGTTTCCTCCACCACTGAACATTCGTTCACTGCCTTAGCCGCGAGCTCCCGTGCCTTGGAACGAGCTAGGGCTTGCACTGTTCCCTCACTAAACCCGATTCCCTTGCGTCGTAGCAAATCCTCAGGTTTGTTAGAAAACTAATATGGATACTGAGGCGGGAGATGTACTGAGACGGCAGCTTCAGTGTCCAGTACTCCAAAAGGGCCTTCGATACGAATCTTGGCCACAGGGAGCCAAATACTGGAGGTTTCCACGGCTTGCCTTATCCAAGCACATTCTCTCATAAACTGTCCTTCCTCTACGTACGACGGATGCACCACGTCCATTGTGGCTGCCGAGTGGCGAAGCACTCTACACGGTTTCCCGTTTACCACGAGGACTCGAATGTATGCTTCTAGCAAGTTCAGATTTTCTACGTTACTACTTAGTGCCATCAATATTAGTCTTGTATTTCATCACCCCACGCAGATATGCCCCGTTTGCTGGCAGTTGTAGGAAACTACTGGTTTCTTTGCCTCGAAAGTTCTTTCCTTCTGCCTTTCTGCACTCTGCTCGGGTGGTTCCTTCTCTCCCTCGCTGTCCTCCTCAGTATTTTTCACGGAATCTGACCTTTCCATTGTTTTATATCAACTCGGCTGACCGTCGCTTTGGCTTGTCGAGTCTGTATTTATTGATCTCCTTCTTAGGAGCTTCGTTGCCTTCGTCCGCACGGCGAGTTACGTACACCTCAACGAGATCTCCCGCTCTCCTTATAGTGTCTACGCCTGGCCTATCCTGAAGCCAATACCTGATGTTTACTGGCAGCCGGCGGTAGAATTGTTCTAAAGCAATGCACTGCACTGTGTTTTCGGCGTCGCCGAGTGCACCCTCTTCTCTGAGCCATTCCTTTAGGTTTACTATCAAGGTGTACGCAAAATCTGAGTATGATTCCCTTTTGGCCTTCTCGAATTCTCTGAATTTTGGCCTGAATGCTTCAACTGATAATCTATACTTTTTAAGCAGATTCGCTTTGATTTCATCGAAGACCTCTGCTTCTTCATTCCCCATGCGGGAAATGATATCAGCTACCTCACGTGGCAGTAACGTAAGCAAGCGTTGCAGCCACGTGTTTCTCGCGAATTTTGTCTTTTCCCACGTGCGCTCACACTGTACCAGAAAAAGAACTATGTCCCCTCCTACTTCGTAGGGTGCCATCAAGTCTGTCATTCTGCGCTCGCTTTCACGTGCCTCTGTGCTAGGTCTTTCAGTAGTTCGGGCTTTAAGAAGCTCAATCTCTGGGAGCTTCATTTCGAGGTCGCGCTCTTCTTTGGCTTCGCGTGCGACCCGCTCGCGCCCTTCACTCTCTACGTGCTTCATTTCGAGTGCGTCGCGTGCAACACGGTCGCCCCCTTCTTTTTCCTCCAGGTGCTTACGCTCTTCCTTCTCTGCAATGCTCTCTAGGCATTCCTTCAGTTCATCGTCGTCTGCCCCGATCGCTTCGATCGCCTCAATGATCTCCGGCTTTCTCATTGATTCGGCAATTTGGAGGCCCAACTATTTGGCCAAGCTCAACAATTCCGGCTTCTTTAGTGACTTCAAGTTCAAGGCGGCCCTTAGTGCTGCTAACTCTTCACTCTATAACAACTTTGACGTGCTCAAACTTCTGTCAACGGCTAAAGAAAAATCACTGCACTGTACTTTCCAAAAAATTCGTAAAGCCTAGTGATATCTTAGTGAAGAAAAGCCGTGCGCTCACCATATGCAGTCATGAATCCTCACGCTTTCCTTCCGAACGTTGTCACCAGGAAGAGGCTACGATCTCGTAGTTGTCAACCAAGTTGGGGTCTCCAGGGTTGCGTATCCCAATAGCTGCCAGCCAGTTTGTTGCCTACTCTAGGGTAGCTTATCGTACTGCTGCCAAGTTGTAGCGACGCCTGCCTATCGAAGCTTGACCGACGTTACTATATGGTAGCGTGGCGTTGTCGGCGGGCTGCAGGCATCTAGCAGACCATGGTGACCAAGCAGGGATGAGACGATTTCTAGTGCGAGACTTGCACGGTTTATTCAAGGGTTGGTGAAAGATGAAGAGAAGAGAATGAAGTGTTCAATAGGCACATTTCGGAGCCCCTAAATAGGCTCTCTACAATCGAGGGAGGGATCTTGCTTCCGTCGGCGTCACGTGACAGGCACAGACTCTCATTCGCGGAAAGAGGGCCCCACCTCCCTTTATACTAAGCCTCTGGCTATACCAAGCCTCCGGGAATTGTAGACGCTTGTCCTCTTTTGCGCCTTGCTGGTTCGTGGAAGTTCTCCTTGTAGAGTTTGACAGTTCGAGGAAAGGGTCCCTCTAAAGTCGTGCAAACACACACGAGACCTGAAAATACTGCGGGCTTCCGCCAGACCGGCAGACGCTCGAGATGACCATGACGAATTGTGAAGTCACGCCTCGTTTCGACGATGCATGGTGGGCGAAAATCCTTCTTGCACGGCGTGCTAGATGCCAACCGTAACAGCAGAGGCTTATGCTCCGTTAGTTACATCCGGTATATCATGTGCCTCCAAAGGCGTGTATTTAAGTGCCCTGAAACAGTAGAGCTACTGTCATAGCATATCATCCTTGCGAACTACATGCTACTTCTTAGCATATCATCCTTGCAAACTGCATGCTTTATATTCATTATTACAACTCACAACTCATAGTAATTATTTTCCTACGTGTACATTTTACGCAGCTTGCAGTGACTGTTTCTAGGCTCCTTTACAGCCACGTCACATGGACCTCTCATAATTCATCGCTCCCTTGCCAACTAATTAAAGCCAGCCTTGTGCGTTTTGGCTATATATGACCCTTGCGCCAGAAAACATCAAATTCATCATCGTGAAGTTGTAGATTGCGGCCGGATACAGTAACGAGTTGGCCTACTGTAGTCCCGATTGATTTCCTCTTTATGCAGCAACTGCGTGAGAGCATCCAAATGTTACAGGCTACATGCGCTACGCTCAAAGACAAGAAAGCCGAAGGCCCCTTACTGGAAGTAATAAAATTTGCTGAAATTTTTTGGAAGTTATGTGATATTAGAAAAGACTGCGAATAGGCGAGGCAGCAGTCTTTCCAGACGTTTCATTCTTTTTTTTATTTGTGCCAGCATATAACAGCGATCGCTGGCAGCTTAGGCAGTGTCGTTCTTTGAGCTGATGTCATGAGAAGCGTAGTCCCGCTGCCATGGCGCGTCACCCATCCAGTGAGGAAACGGGCCCTCTCTTGTTCCTCGTGCTCACTTCTTGTCAACATCCTCTGCGTCAAGAGGTCCATCGCAGAAAGAATAAAGGTGTGGATTCCCGAAGGCATAGTTCCGTGCGTCGCAGCAGAACGAATGCTCGCAGTCATGGTCGGAACGGTGCGCCTCGGCACGCGCACAGCTGAGCCGCCAGGCTTGGCTCCGCTACAACCTTCTCCTCCCGTCACACTGCCTTGTCAAGTTGACCAATGAGCCTTCATGACATAGTGGCTGAGTACCGGTTGCCGTGTTGGTCGTCAAGCCACCGGGCATTGTGCAATCAAACGCGAACACCGTGGGGTTCATAGCGCCATCCGCTAGATGGTTGTTGTGCCTTGGTGGTTGGCGTGGCAGAATGTAGCCGCCGCCAGGAATCCCGGGGGGTGGGGAGGGAGGGGGAGTTACGGCATTTAAATTTTAAATTATGTGGTTTTATGTGCCGAAGCCACTTTCTGATTATGAGGGACGCCGTAGTGGGGGACTCTGGAAATTTCGACCACCTGGGGTTTTTTAACGTGCACCTAAATCTAAGTACACGGGTGCTTTCGCATTTTGCCCCCATGGAAATGTGTGACGCGTCTACGATCATGGTATGCCTTATATCAAGATAGATACAGCGGACTACAGCGTTTAGTACGCGAACTTTCAGGATTGCCACCGAAAACACCTTGTCGAATTCGTCCTAACCTATATTCGCCTGCATCATGTTCAACTTCCACATGGTTAGCTCCAGCAAGGCTACCCAAGACGAATCGTCACGCCAGAAGACCTGCATAGCGAACCCGTTCCCATCTAGCGACATATTGTCCATCTGACGCACGTATTCTCGCTGAGTAGGTTCGCGCCTTTGCCTAGCGTCAACCGTAACGCTCCTCCAGTCGAACATGTCACTCGGGATGTCTGACGGCGACTGCAGTGGACTACCAGTCGTCGGCAACTCATGCAGTTCTTCAATGCTGTCTCCGTGGGACCCACTCATGGCTAAGCTGGGAGCCCGAAGATACTCGATCCGCACCAAAGCAAACGGCGATTGTTGTTGTTGCCTATCACGCGCGTAGCTCCTACCCACGATGGCGGATTGGCCAAGAAATGGGCGGAATATTCCAAATTAATAAAGAGCATAAATTTCCCAATATCTATGGAATTAGCATTGAATAGTGTACAATTATCTACGCTACGAGTTTCGTTTCCAGTTCAGTACCTGTTCTATTTCGTTCGGAAAGACTTCTTCGATGCATGAGACAGGCAGCCGAGATCGTGAACTGTTCGGTGTGCCTCCCTCCAGACGCGACTAGTGAATTCGCGGTAAGCGCTGAAAGCTTTCTCATTTTCTAATTCTCTTTTTTTTCACACTACATATGGGACACAGACTTCGAGACTGACAAAGAAGCTTGAGAACAAGTTAAGGGCCGCGCAAAGAGCGATGCAAAGAAGATTGCTAGGCATAACGTTACGAGACCGAAAGGTAGCGGTTTGTATCAGAGAGCAAACGGGTATAGACGATGTTCTAATTGACATAAAGAGAAAAAACTGGAGCTGGGCAGGTCATGCCCAGTCCTTCCTGGAGGGCACGGGTCTCCAACTCTCCCCGACCAAGTCAGAGCTTATGTTATACAGACCGGCAAGGCAGGGGGTTCGGGGGCTCGTGCCGCTCGAGCAAATCCCCATAGATGTATACACGCGGGACGGCCAGAAGATCCCCAGGGTGAATTCGATTAGAGTTCTAGGATTGTTGCTCGATGCCAGGGGCTGTAATGCCAAAACCATTGCGCACCTGACCGCCAAAACCGAGAATATTCTCAGATTAATCATGAGAGTCTCCAATAAGAAGGGGGGCCTAGGCGAGGACAACCTACTTAGGGTGCATCACGCTTTTCTTATGAGCCACATCAATTATGTGGTCTCGGCCCTGCAGTGGACAAAGACTGAAAGGGACAAGCTTGACACGTTGATGCGGAAAAGCGTCAAGAAGGTACTGGGTATTCCGATCACGGCGAGCACGGACAGGCTAATGCAGCTCGGCGTTCATAACACGACCCTCGAACTCATAGAGGCGCAACGAGCGGCGCAGATCACGAGGCTTTCGGGCTCCAGCGCCGGTAGGTGCCTCTTGGAGGCTGCGGGCTTGCAGCCACGTTTCAATCACAGCGAGGTGGTTCAGCTGGACGAGAACTCCAGAGGGACCTACGTTGTCAGTCCGTTCCCTAGAAACGTTCACCCGCAACATAATGCGGGCAGGCGAGCAGCTCGTGCCAGGGCGATATTGAAGAAAACGGTCGGCATGGAAGCCTTCGTGGACGCAGCTCAATATGGGCGCTCCGGTAAATTCACGGTCACGGCGGTCAGCGAAAAGGGCGAGCTCCTATCTGCGGCCTCGGTAGGCGCTGTGACGGCCGACGTGGCAGAACAGGTGGCGGTGGCGCTGGCGATGCAGGATTCAAAAAGGCCATATATCTACACTGACTCACGCGCGGCCGTCAGGGCTTTCGCTTCGGGAATGGTTGCGAGACAGGTGGAGGCGATTCTGAAAAACAAGTCCGGTACTAATTGTGACCCCGTGCATTATATTACATGGTTCCCAGCTCACATGGGCGACAACGTTAGTTAGTTAGTTAAATGGGGTTTAGTGGCGCAAAAGCGGCTGAGGCTATGCTGCGCCAAGGGCGACAACGTGCTGCCGGGCCGTCCGAACCCCAATGAAATTGCTCACCGCCGTGCGCGAGAATTAACGCGCCGCGACGGCGATGGGGCTACATTGGATCCGGAGGAGCTCGGCCATAGCGACCCGTTATTAACATTTCACGAGATTGTCTCCCATTATAAAGAGGAACGCAGGCGCTTCCCGCCTCCACATCCAAATTTATGCAGATCACAATCGATCACGCTTAGGATGCTTCAGACGAGGTCATATCCCTCGCGAAGTTTCTTAAGCAGGATTTATCCAGAAATTAACCCACAGTGCCCGGATTGTGGGGAGGTTAGCACGCTACCTCATATGCTCTGGCAGTGTCCTGCGTTACGGGATACGTCCCTCACCAGCGAACAGGACTGGGACGAGGCCATATCGAGTACGCAACTCAAGTTCCAGTCCATGGCCGTCCAGAGGGCCCGTGAAAGAGCGGAGAGGCTTGGCCTCCCGATTCCGACATGGGAGCAGCCAGCGGCGAGCCGGGGGCCCCAACGGGTCTCCACCGGCTAGTCCCTCAGGACCTCATTAAAGTTCATTGTCTGTCTGTCTGTCTGTCTGTCTGTCTGTCTGGGCAGGTCATGTAATGTGCCGGTTAGATAACCGTTGGATCATTAGGGTTACAGAATGGGTACCAAGAGCAGGAAAACGCAGTCGAGGACGGCAGACGACTTGGTGGAGTGATGAAATTAGGAAATTCGCTGGCGCTATTTGGAATCGGTTGGCGCAGGACAGGGGTAAATGGCGATCGCAGGGAGAGGCCTTCGTCCTGCAGTGGGCATAAAACAGGCTGATGATGGTTATGATGAGTTTTAATTGCTGTTAAATTCCGCAGAAAGTATATCGTGTATCTAGCCGCGTTCATGGCTGCTTCCGTATGGCTGACTCCGAATCCATGACGTTAGAGCCATTGAGAAATATTATGCCGTGCCACCTGCCGCGATCACCAAAAGCCGTATACCGCGGACAATTCAAGCATGTTTCCAGGCATCTGAGACATACTAAATTGACTTAGACTGACTCTACCGACATGCCTCATGCTGATTTTCTAATGAGAGCCACACCCCCCCCCCCCCAAAAAAAATATTGCAACGCTAAAAGAATACAAAAAATGATAGGAACGTTTGGAGTAGCATGCAAACAATAAGAAATAAATAACGGAACTTCAAATGTTGCAAAGTTCACATACAGATCTTCCTTGCATCCGTTTATTTCTTCTACATTTGCAGTTATTTTCGTTGTCGCGGGTTTTTGTTTGTATTCCTGTAGATCACGAGCATGCATTCCCAACTGCTAAAGGTCGTTGGTACGCCTGTACGGTTTGCCCAGCCAAGTTCATGGCCATATGCGCACGTGAGAAAACGGAAGTAGGAGGCTAGAACCGTTAAGAAATTGTGCTATATTGGGTTCCCCCATCGCGATCAGGAAAACACCTCTATCACGGCTACATCAACAAGTTTTTAGGCACGTAAGGATTACGAAATGGGTTGCAGAGATTTCCTAAGCGCGCTGCCGATATGTGCCTATTGAGATGCCGCCTTTTTTGCGTGCAAAGCGAGCGCATCGTGCACGGTATTATTATTTAAAACGCAAGTAGCGGTATGAGCCCTTTGTCGCAGAGAACCCGGTGGCGGAACCTTCCGATTCCTTCAGGGGCGAAAGTTTCCGCGTATATCTATTGCAGATAAATCAAATGAGCTTTTAGGCGCGTAGAGCCCTCTGGGCTGTACTTGTCGGCTATAAGGTAGCCTTGCCTTCCGTAGAATTATCTGACTAAGCTATGTTGAATGCTCGGCTGCCATAGTCGGAAGTTCAAATCCCTCTATAAAGTTTATTTTTTCTTCGACGATGGTGAGCGTGAAGTTCACCTCCTCCATTGCACAACATCTGCAGGCTTTGAGGGACGCGTGTCACCGGCAAAAGTTGCCGAAAGCAAGAGGGGCTACACTAATCAAGGTACAACCACGTTAGGAAGGCCCACTAAGCATCAACAAGACACTCGCTCACCAGAACAGGATTTGGCCACCCTGGTGCACTATTCCACCACTCCCTCCAAAGTACTCACTCAATTACCCTATGAACCCTCAGTCCCCAGCAGCTGCGGAGCACGTGACCACGGCGGCGGTCAGACCTGTCACGCAGGAGAGGGTGCTGAGCATCTTTGGGTCCGGACAAGCCGCCAACAGAAAATAACCGTTGCATCGTTCAACACCCGAACCCTCTCGAGTGAGGCTAGCTTAGCAGCACTCTTTGATGAGCTATCAGACATTGTTTGGGATACCATCGGCCTTAATGAGATTAGAACTGGTGAGGCTTATACATACCGTAATAACGGACATACCCTCTGCTGTAAAAGTCTCCTAGGCAAGAAGCAATACGGTGTCCGATTCCTAATCCAGAAAAACATAGCCGGCAATATTGATGAATTCTACATCATTAACGAGAGGGTAGCTGTATTCGTAATCAAACTTAATAATAGGCATAGATTAAAGGTACCACAAGCCTACGCTCTAACATTCAGTAACCATTATGAGTAAGTAGATCAGCTTTATAAAGATGTTGAAAGAGCGATGAGAAAAGTGCAAACTCAGTATATTGTAGTAATGGGTGACTTCAATGCAAAAATGGGGTAAAAGCATGCTGGTGAACAAGCAATTGGCAACAACGCTGTCGATTTTACGAACGCTAGAGGAGAGATGCTGGTAGAATCGGCAGAAAAGAATGAGCTTCGAATAATGAACGCCTTTTTCAGGAAGCGTAGCAAGAGGGCATGGGCAGGACATGTCATGAGGAGGGAAGATAACTGATGGTCATTAAGGGCTGCGGTTTGAATTCCAAGGGAAGGGAAGCGTAGCAGGGGGCAGCAGAAAGTTAGGTGGGCGGAGGAGATTAAGAAGTTTTCAGGGACAGCGTGGCCACAATTAGTACATGACCGGAGTAGTTGGAGAAGTATGGGTGAGGCCTTTGCCCTGTAGTAGGTGTTACCAGGCTGATAATGATGATGAACAAGAGAAAGTGGATCTGTAAAAGCCCTAATAATGAAACAAGGAATGAAATTGACTTAACACTTTCTGCTGATCCCAGCATAATACAGGATGTAGAAGGGATAGGTAGGGTAAAGTGCAGCGATCATAGGTTAGTCAGGGCTAGGATTCACCTCAATTTGAAGAGCGACCGAGCAAAATTGGTCAAGAAGAAACAGGTCAACCTATAGGCAGTAAGGGTAAAAGCAGTCATATTCAGGCTGGTATTGCAAACAAAATACGTAGCTTTAGTACAGAGAGATGATGATGAAATAGAACTAATGAATGAAATCGTAACTAGACGGGCTTCAGAGGCAGCAGCGTAACTGGGAGGCAAGGCACCAAGGCAACCAGTAGGCAAGCTCCCCCTGGTAACAAAGGACCTAATATAGCAACGACAAAGAAAGAAAGCGTCCAACTCAAGAGATCAGATAGAATACGTGAAACTGTCAAAAGTGATAAACAAGGCGGAAATAAGTGATATTCGAAATTATAACCTAAGAAAGACTGAACAAGCAGTAAAAGATGGACGCAGCCTGAAATCAATGAGAAGAAAACTTGGCATAAGACAAACAAAAAAAGTATGCATTGAAAAATAAGCACGGTAACATCATCAGAAATTTGGAAGGTATAGTAAAAGTAGCGGAAGAATTGCATACTGACCTGTACAGTACCCAGAGGAGCCACGATACCTCCATTCGAAGCAGTAATGAACATGTTGCAGAGACTCCTCCTATAATTCCTATAGCAGAAGGGCCTTGCAAGGCATGAAACAGGGAAGAGTGGCAGGAGAAGATTGAATAACAGTCGAGTTATTCAAAGATGGAGGAGACATAATGCTTGGAAAACTGGCGGCTCTTTATGCGAAGTGTCTATCGAGTGCAAGGGTCCCAGAAAACTGGAAGAATGGAAGTACTATACTAATTCACAAAAAGGGAGACGTCAAAGATTTGAAACATTATCGGCCCATTAGCTTACTCCCAGTATTATATAAATTATTTACCAAATAACGTCTTTACCAAAATAACGTCAGGCAACACTGGACTTCAGTCAAGCAAGGGAACAGGCTGGCTTCAAGAATGAATATTGAATAAAGGGAAAAACAGACATCCACCCGTTCGTAGCAATTGCTACAAAGAAAACCCTTCTTAAATTTACCTCTCCGCCTTGCGGGTTTCCGCAGAACTATTACGTCAAGAAGGAATATTTCACAATGGATCGCACACATATCATTAATCAGGTTATCCAAAAATCCGCAGAGTACAATTAGCCTCTCTATGTGGCTTTCATAGACTATGAAAAGCAATTTGGCTCAATTGAGATACCAGGACTCATAGAGGCATTATGTTATAAAGGAGTACAGAACACTTACGTAAATACCTTCGAAAATATTTACAGAGGTTGAACAGCTACCTTAATTCTACACAATAAAAGCAGGAAGATACCTATAAAGAAGGCGTCAGGCAGGGAGACAATATCTCTTCAATATTCACTGCGTGCTTCGAAGAAGCATTCAAGGTATTAAACTGGGAAGGCTTAGGAATGAGCATCGACGGCGAATATCTTAGCAAACTTCGGTTTGCCGATCACATTTTTCTATGCAGGAACAATGCAGACGAGTTACAACAAATGAGTGATGACTTTAACAGAGCGAGCGTAAGAGTGCGGTTGAAGAATAATATGTAGAAGACAAAGATTATGATAAATAGCCGGGTTCAAGAGTTCAAGATCGCCAGTGAGCCTCTAGAATTTACCTAAGCCAATTAATCACAGGGAACCCTTGTCATGAGAAGGAAATTCATAGAAGAATAAAAATGGATTGAGATAGCATACGGCAGACATCGTCAGCTCCCGACTGGAAACTTACCATTATCATTGAAAAGGAAGGTGTACAATCAACGCATTTTACCAGTGCTAACATATGGGGCAGAGACTTGGAGACTGACAAAGAAATTTGAGACAAGTGAAGGACCGTGTAAAGAGCGATGGAACGCAGATTGCTAGGACTAACGTTAAGAGACAAAAAGAGAGTGGTTTGGATCAGAGAGCAAACGGGTATAGGTGAATATTCTAATTGACATCAAGATAAAAAAATGGAGCTCTTGAGAAAAAAGAACAAGATCGAGGTTGTGTAATGCGCTGGTAAGATAAGCATTGGACCATAAGGGTTACAGAATGGGTACTAAAAGAAGGGAAACGCAATCGACGACGGCAGAATACTAGGTGGAGCCATGAAATGAGGAAACTCGCGGGCACTAGTTGGAATCGGTTGGCGCAGGACAGGGGTAATTGGAGATCGCGGGGACAGGCCTTCGTCCTGCAGTGGACGCAAAAAAAATGTATCATGTGCATACATAATTACTTGAGGAGAATCCGGAATTTACGTAAATTATAAATAACAATGGACCGAGTATAGATCCTTGTGGGGCACCTTTGTTAACCTTAGCATGAGAGGATGTCTCCTGAATAATAACTACATATTGCTAACGGTCTGTCAAGTAATTTTGTAGTAACCTATTGGCAATACCATCGATGCCGTAATTTTTCAGTTTTTGTATAAGAACGCTATGAAACACGGTATCGAATGCTTTACGGAAATCTACAAACAGTCCGAGCGTGTAAAGATTTCCCTTGAAATTATTTAGTATCTCACTTTTAATATCGAGTAATGCAAGCTCGGTGGATTTGCCTGCTTGAAAGCCAAACTGGGCCTCACTTATGATATAATAGTTATTAAAAAATTCGTAATCTAATATTAATAGCACTTTCAAACACTTTCGACAGTATCCGAAGTACCGATATTGGTCGATAATTTGCAATTTCTTTGTCATTACCACATTTGTAGACCGGGCACACACGAGCTATTTCCAGTTGATCAGAAAAAATGCCAGTAGAGAAAGTTAAGTTAAGAGAGCGCGCGTGATATCACATCAGCAACGTATTTTATTGGCATAGGTTTGATTTCATCATGTCCTGCCGCACAGTTGTTTTTAATCTTGGTAATTAATTCTTCAATCTCATGACATGAAATAGAATGCAAAAGTATGGAGTTAGGTAAACTACGGTCATTTATCGATAATCTTGGATCATCGTCCTCACATATGTCATCGTAACCACTACTAGTAACGAAGTAATCGTTCATTTCCGTTGCAACCTCTCTGTTGCCAAGGCCGCTAGAGTTAGCTAGAGTGCTAGTGACGTGGTTTTGTTTTATTCAACCGGAAAGATTTCTAACCTCATTCCAAATTCTCCTGTGATCATTACTAATTTTACAAAATAAATTCTCATAATATCTGAACTTTGCACATCTTAGTTCTCCATTTAGCTGGCTTCTGTGCTTTTTAAACTCAAATAATAAATTTATGTCGCATGTCTTTACAAATTCATGGAACATGCTATTCTTCTATTTTATTTGGAAGTAAGATATTAGTTATCTAGACTTTTCTCATTTTCTGCCGTTTTACGTACCTTACAGATACCGGGAAAGAATCATAACATTTGATCAGCTTTGACATGAATACGTTGTATGCCAAGTTAGGATCCTTTTCTCAAAAAAACGTGATTCCAATCGGTTTGAATAACGTGATGCCGGAATATTCCTAGTTTCCTAGTGTTGGTCAGGCATGACCGCACTTTATTAGCTTCGTGACTATCATTGGAAGAAGGAAGGGCACAAGAGATAAGTAAATGCTCGCTTACTTCAACCACCAACACTCCAGCAACGCAATGCGGCGGGTGTATGTTCGTCAAACAGATATCAAGGAAAGTCGCAGTTTGTGCAGTGAGATGGGTTGCCTTAGAAATTACGTTTTTGCAAGCAAAATATTTCGCTAGTACTCTTAACTGGCGTGACGATGCATCCTGAGATAACATATCGATATTCACGTCGCCCATTACCACAAATGGAAAGCCAGTGTGACACAAATATTCCAGCACGTCTTCCATGAACTTAGCCAATCCAGATTTACTCCCAGAAGGTGGTTGATAAATGACCACAGCAAATGCTTTTTCTAGGCATATCACAAGACTTTCTACAACCTCGTTAATAATGGAGAAATGGGAGATAACATCATGTTTTATTGACTGCTTAACGTAAATAGCCACAGCACCTCCTCGTTCTAAAGGACGCACTAGGCCATTGTAAATATAGTTTTCAAAGTATGGTGGATCTTCTCCTACAGATAGCCATCTTTCAGAAAACAATAGGAAGTCAAAACTAAATGAAAAGGAGCTAAGGATATCAAGGATTACGTCTGTCTTCTTGCGTATACTGCGTGTGTTTAGATGAAAGGCCTTGATGTGCCTGTGCGCATCCCGAAGTAGACAATTCAAGGAATGGCTGTCATGATAATCATCACTAGGTGTTCCTCTAATAGTGTTCCTGAAACTTGCGACCATCTGTAAATTTGGGCACATTCAGATACCGTGTTTATTCTCCAGCAGTTCCTGCTGCTTCTGCAGTCTTCTTATCGAGGTCGTTAGCGTTTCTTATTTTCAGTACGGGCGAGCACTCGTTTCTACGTGAAAAGACATTGCCGCCCGATGTCCCAACAAATTTCCACCGCATTTCCTTCTTTCTCTGTATAGCTGACCAGAGAAGCTGTTTGCCGTGTTTCGTCATATACTCATTGACATATACTGCAGAGGACGTCTGGCTGCCCAGTTCCTTGCTACCAATTCTGACTTTCTTTGACCAGCTTAAAACAGCAGCCGTCTTTGTCCTACGTACAAATCGGACAATTATGTTACTTTGGTCATGATGAGAAGTCGGTACTCTGTGGCAGATATTAAAAATTATGGGGTTTTACGTGCCAAAACCACTTTCTGATTATGAGGCACGCTGCAGTGGGGGACTCCGGAAATTTCGACCACCTGGGGTTCTTTAACGTGAACCTAAATCTAAGCACACGGGTGTTTTCGCATTTCGCCCCTATCGAAATGCGGCCGCCGTGGCTGGGATTCGATCCCGCGAACTTGTGCTCAGCAGCCTAACACCATAGCCACTCAGTAACCAAGGCGGGTGCTTTGGCAGATATGGACGTCATCAGCAGTTGCGTCTTCTTGAATGAGAACACTGATTTTCTTAACGGCTACAAGTGGTTCAACATCAGGTGGAACACCCTTAATTTCCAAAATATTTTAGCACTGATATTGTTCAACCTCCTCTATCCTGCGGTGCCGTCTGTCATGTTCAGCTTAGAGCTCTTCGTTTACCCTCATTACTGACTGAATATCTTCTCTCAGATCTTTCACTTCCTTCAAAGTATCTTTTATATCTCGAAGTTCCTTTCTCAATTCACGTCGTTAGTCTTCAATGGCTTTGGCGGTATCGCGCGCCTCTTTAGACATAGTTAGCCAACACAAATGAAATCACTACCAAAGCATCAAAGACAAGTACAGTACGTCCGGCAGCAGTGCACAGCTTGCGAAGTTTATCTGCTGCTAAATGCAGCTGGAAATTTTTCACCTGAAAGAGGCGGAGATTTAGTGTGCGATGCCAAAGTGGACTGCTGCCGGAGTGCGACGTGAAATGGTCAGCCCCTAAAAATAATTTCCGTTAAATGAAAAACGGAGGGATCTGTAGTTGTGATCACGCAATTGCCCGTATATTGCAAATAAGAAAAACTGTGGGTTCTGTAAACTGGAACTTCTGTAAATTACTTGTGATTACAGTACATACCCACACTTTGGTAGTGAAAAGACTACTAGTGATTTAAAAGCGGACAGACCGTGGTAAGGAAATGTATGAACATAAGACACAAAAAGAACGAAAAGAATAATTGCAAGACTTTTATTTTGCGTCGTATTGACAGGTGCAAATGCTGTTTGCAAAACTTCTATATTTTGTAAATGATAATGCTGGGGTATATCTCCAGTCAAACTTTTCGTTCATCGAAATAACCAATTTTGGGTGATGAACCAACCAAGGCGTACATTAACATGTGGATAACTCACAACATTTAAGATATAGCTGGAAACGGGGCAGAACTCAAAGCACATAGGACATACACCTCACCGAACGTCCTGTGTTTGCACGTTTCCTCCTAGTGTCATTGTCTTCTACATCATTTCTTCTTCGTGTCAGTGTTGTCATGTTGCACTTGGGTTCTGCACATGACATGTACACAGCATACATACAAATTAGTGTAAGAGAAACAACAAGCCACTTGAATCTGAACAAAACTGTGTTTATTCTGCTTTACTGAAAAAAAGAACTTGCATTACTATACACTAGAAATCGACTGACTATGGGAAAGGTTGTTGAGATTTGGAATGACTGGCTGCTTGCAGATGCCTTCGGCTTTGCCTGAAAACAAAACCAAACACTAATTGATGAAGGCTCTTCAATATTACCACCATCAGCAGCATTGTTACTCTGATAAGCAAATGGTTTCTAAATGAGAACTTTCATTAAAAGTGCTCCTCACAAAAAAATGGTTCATATTCAGTCATTTTAGTAATATTCATTCGTAGCCTTATCGCATAAAAAGCTTCAGATGGAAAGGACCCAAGTCAGTTCATGGTTTGCTTGGAACAGGCAAAGATGTCACGTACACATTATGACATTCAGAGATTACATTTCCCACATTTAGGTTTAGATGCCATGGCCACATACTGCGGATAATAGCTTTCAACCTTCACTGCCACATTAAAGAAACTTACAGATTTTACAGTTTCCCAAAACAATGAAGCACTCTTAAAACAAGCTCAAACCTTGCATGTTGTTTACTTCCGACGCAGAACAAGCAAGCCAAAGATACTGTCCAGCTGACAAGCTGATAGCATAGCAACAATACAAAGAAACCATGCCTGCACGATAACTGTATCACAACAGCTGTCAGGCCTTTTCAGATATGGCTTGTTGTCTGACGAAAGAAGTATCAATCTGTGATATTCTTTTTACTCAAGCAGTGAAAATTGAAAGTAACGGTCATGCATGGATGAACGTACCCTCCCCATCTTTTTAAAAGTTTATAATATTGCACTGTGTTCACCCCAAAACTTGCCATTTTGTTAGTTTGTACTTTTTGAAGCAACCTGTAGGATTTTCTTGACGTAAAGGAACCTGCAACTATGCCTGGACCCCATACATGGCTACTGCAGCCTACTGTTTATTCTGTCCGTTCCTTGACTTGCAATTCCACAACCAAACAAATAATTGAGCATCTTTTTCTAGATTGCGTTCCTTCTTGTAATAATAATAATAATAATATGAATAATATTAACCCATTAGGGACCGGTTTCTTTATTTTCTTGCTCTCTTGAAATAAGTGCCATATCTTAACTTACATTTATACTAATAATTCACATGCAAGAAATTATTACTCTTGCCTAATTAGTTTTTGAAATATAGCCCGTGACCATATGGTCACACTGGGCTCTTACGCTACAGCAAAGAATGCGAAGTTAAAAACATTTATTTCAAGCCATGAAACATCACAAAAAACATATATAGCGAATAGTCGAGCACTTATTTAGTGTGATATGGTTTAAATCTTGGAATATACGTGCTGACGTCATACTTTGTGCATTGTGTGTGCACCACGCTGTTGCAACTATCTCATGCAGACCTCCACCTCTTGCCATTAGGTATTGGTGCAACAAAGTGGGCCACTTGGTCACCGCGTACCAGTCAGGACATCTCCAGTCTTTGGTATTCTGCATTGACCAGGTCCTCTATGCGTATTGTCCCATCGCATCAGGTAGCTTTGTGCAATTTGCCTGGAGAATTCTACCTGCGTGACGTTGAACCCTGTGCTACGAATTAGCGCCCAAGCGTTGCTGACAGATACATCACAAAGTGAAGTGAAAATCAGCCACCACCACTTTTTGCCACGGATTGCAATCCTATAGGCGCCTGCATTTGCATCCATTTGGTCCGTACCTCCTATAAATCTTGTACTTAGCAACAGTATTTGGATGGGCCACCTTGATTCGCTTTTTCTCAACACACGCGTACTTGCCCTATCGAGTACGGCGTTGTCAAAAAGATCGAACAACTCAACTGGTGAAAAGTCCCTTTAAGCAGCAAAGTTTGGGTCGGGAAATATGCCAAGGCTTCTCTGGAGATCACCCTTCGTCCACTTAGAAGCAGTGGATAATAGCAGTGGATGGCCGCATCAACTACAGAAGAAGAAGCCTCTGATATTCTGTCACCTTGCTCGCCGGGGTCGTTATTGTCCGAGTCGCATCCACCAATGTGGCGTCCGTCAGAGAAAACAGTTTCAGCCCCGGCTAATAGGTACCACCTGCTTAGAATGTCAATGAGCCCACCTGAGTCTTCATCGGCCGAGTTTTCACCCGAATAGGTGCTAGCCTCTGGCGGCTCGATATAAATCACTGACACGTCGTCATGTTCCTCTACGACTGCTTTGCTATTTCTTCCAAGATCAACCTTTTCAGACAATCAAATAAGAAATAATCACTGCGAGAACGCGCCAACAGCCATGCAAGAGAGGAGAATGCAGTTAAAAAATGAATGAAAAGTTAGGTAGCTTAAAGGCCCAGCGTGACCATATGGCAACACGCAAGATAACACGCTCGTTCATGGATAAATAAAACATTAATCCTTCACAAATGCTCATCGAAGGTCACGTATTCGAAGAACAATGCGGAGGTAAGGACGTCTGACTATTGCTTACAGAAGTAGTGAAAAAAAAAAAACACGCTTACCCCTTGGAGCAATGCATGGCAACGCAACTCTCAGAGCAACACTTCTTCCCTCCTTTGCAAGGGTCTCCCACAAAACGACTGACAGCTGCTGCCACTTGGTATCCATAAAGGGAACACTAATCTGTCAAACGGCACGTCAAAGGCGATTTTGGTGCCGTGTTGTTAATCGTAATTTTTTGAAATCCACTGTGCAGACTACCGTGACCATATGGTCACGCTGGTCTTTAATGGGTTAATAATAATAATAGTACTAATCAGCCTGGCTACGCCCACTGCAGGGCAAAGTCCTCTCCCATACTTCTCCAACTATCTCGGCAATGTGCTAATTGTGGCCATGTTGTCCCTGCAAACTTCATGATCTCATCCGCCTACCAAACTTTCCGCCGCCCCCAGCTACGCTTCCTTTCTTTTGGAATCCACTCCGTAATCCTCCTCATTACATGCCCTGCCCATGCCCATTTCTTTTTCTCGATTTCAACTAAAATGTCACTAACTCGTGTTTGTTCCCTCACACAATCTGTTCTCTGCTTATCCCCCCCGCCCCCTTAACGTTACACCCATCATTTTTCTTTCCATAGCTCGTTGTGTCGTTTTCAATTTAAGTAGAACCCTTTTCGCAAGCCTCCAGGCTTCTGCCCCCTAGGTGAGTACTGGTAAGACACCGCTGTTGTACGTTTTTTTCTTGGGGGTTAATGGCAACCTGCTGTTCATGATCTGAGAATGCTTGCCAAGCGCACCCCAGCCCATTTATATTCATCTGATTATTTCAGTCTCATGATCCGGATCCACGGACACTACCGGCCCCAAGTAGATGTACCCACTTACCTCTTCCACTGCTTCCACTGCACTGGTGTTCTCTTCCGAGACTGTTAAACATTACTTTACTTTTCTGCAGATTGATTTTTAGACCCACCCTTCAGCTTTGCCTCTCCAGGTCAGTGAGCATGCATTGCAATTGGTCCCCAGAGTTACTAAGCAAGGCAATATAATCAGCGAATCGCAAGTTACTAAGGTATTCTCCATTAACTCTTATCCCCAATGTGAATGCGCTTAATTCGGGAATATTCTGCAGTGGATCAGGCCTCTCCTAAAAAAGCTTATAGTAGGGTAATTCATCAACATGCCCGAACATGAGCACTTCGCTTGGACTTTGAGAGCCAATGACAACAGAGCTATTTTCTCACATTTCTGCGACTTTCATGGCAACAGGATAGCTAAATTTTGTGCACGTATTGTGCGACTGCCCAGCATATATGCTGGAGCGAAGGACGTTAGACAGTTTCCTAGCCAGCGTTGGCAGACAACTACTGTCGGAGGAAGCTATCCTCGGCCCATGGCCAGACACTGCAATTTCAGTGCGTGCAACAAAAGTATTGTTGAAGTTCCTGCAGGACACCAAGCTCGACGAGCGGCTCTAGCGAGGCAACTGTCTCATGTATACATAAGCACTCACCACTTCTCTTATCATCATCATCCATCCCAATACTTTCACTCCCCTTCCCTCTTCCCCAGTGCAGAGTAGCAGACTAGAGCGCACTAGCTCACGTCGACCTCGCTGTCTTTCCTATCAATAAATTCTATATTGTGCTCCTAATAATCGCAAAGAAAAAGCTTTGCCTATAATGTTACGTGTTTTTTTTTCTTCTTTATACCGTAGTGGGGCTACTCTGTAGTAATTAATTGGAATTATTGCTATTGGCCAACAGTGTGGGACAAAATAATTTTAGAGCCGCAGCCACAACACTTTTTCTTCGGGATCTATCCAACATGCTGATTCGGTAAAATCCAGGGAAAATGCTTTTAACTAAACACGTGATAATATATAAATATATATATATATATATATATATATATATATATATATATATATATATATATATATATATATATATAGTAAGGACACCTTTTGTTCTCGCGAAACTAATGTTGATTTCGTTGTGGTCAGGCTCAGGCAGGTCGCCAGACATGTCCAGTACAAAGGCACCAGTTATATTTTCTAAGGCAAGAGGGCAATGAAGATGGCTGACTACCAACGACACGCAGCAGCCAATGTCTCACAATCTTCTTCTGCCCCTGTCTTTTTTGATCCTTCCGTAACGATCAGTCACTGAAGGCAATTTTTCACAGAAGTCCTGGATCAGTAGAAAAAAAATTTAAGGACTAAAAATTGTTTGGAACGCTTATGTCATACACACACACTACTGAGTCACAATATATAGCATACTATTATTCTTAAAAAGTAGCATCATTGCGTTGTGCTAACACTAGCCTAAGAGAGAGTGAAACCTGGCATGATAAAAATGAAGCTTCAGAAGCGAAAACTTGCTCAACAAGCAACGGAATGACAAAAATTATGCGCATGATAAATAAATAAGATGCTGTTGAAGACGGTAAAGAACTAGGCACTAATACGATATTTGTAGATGTGCAACCATAGGACGGAGTCGGCTGACGCAAGCCTGATATATTTACAGATTACTAGGAAAAAGCCCCTTTGGGCAGTGGACATATTGTATGTGAGATCACTGGTCCTGTTCGAGTATGCAGCCCGAGAGTTTCCGCAAACCGCCTGTCCCTTCCGGTCTGTATAGCACTGACAGAGGAGTGCATCACAGTTACGTGATCTAGCTGTCGGGAACTGTCCGAGGTTTTGTTTGAAAGCACTGTGATCGGAAGTCACTCTCCTGGCTGCCGTCGTCTACTCTTGGCTAGTTGTACATAGCGCCTGACCGAGTGAATCCAGCAGCGTGGCCTCCAAAATGGCGCAGTCTCAGACGCCAT
The DNA here is from genome assembly GCF_038994185.2 of Dermacentor albipictus. NCBI lineage: Eukaryota > Metazoa > Arthropoda > Arachnida > Ixodida > Ixodidae > Dermacentor > Dermacentor albipictus. The sequence goes on along the minus strand of NW_027225573.1, from coordinate 5,472,315 downwards.
GTCGCAGACGCAACGATAAAGCTTGGGTGCTGGAATCGCAGCCTGAGCACATTCAACATGTTCACAAAGCACAGTGTACATAGCGCTGTTGCTCTTTGTGCTCATTACCGCTGTATTTAAATCAGCTCATTCATTGCTGCGAAATTTCAGCGGCACATTGTCACACAAAAATAAGCAAATCGCGCTGGTACCACATCACTGTTCACACACAAACACACGCCGACATCCTCAAATCTCGTCAAACCTTTTAGTAAAGGCCCGACGTGTGTCTCGGACAGAGCGCGTCTACACTATCTACTAAACCTGCACGTTCAAAAGTAAACGCTCGAACTTGGTAGCAGAAGGGATCAACATACATGTTGTGATGATGTGGATAGGGGCGTGTGGCGATGACAACCCGCTTGGAATGATGATTGTGTTGTGTCAGCAACAAGAAGAGAATTGGTGATGGTGATGGCAGAAGAAGACGACGTGCCACCAACAAGGAAGCGGCGTGCAGAGCGCGCAGAGCGTGAGAGCGAGCGGAAGTCTCGAATGGCAGCTGGCAGAACGGCAGTTCAACGCTCGATGACCGGCGACCGGGTGTCCTGCTACCGTGCGGACCTGGTCAGAGATCCCGCCACTAGCGTAGTGGGTTTAGCGGGGCGGCCCTGCTTCGAAACTTGATGTGAGCATAAAATGCAAAATATAGCACTTACAACCTCAACTTCGGTGTAGGCGTGCTCTGGCTGACTTCAGACATACGCTTATTACGTAGAATCTGGGTGCCGAGGTGATTTCGCCGGAAATGTGGCTTCTGTGCCTAGCAGATGTCTTGTCTTGTCTTGTGTCCCAGACAGTGGCGGGTACCCACTATGGGGGATTGGCCAAGAAGCAGGTGGTTTTCCGTATGGTTAGAAGTAGAGAGAAACTAGATTTGTATAGTGGAGCGTGGGACGATAGTACTGTAATTTAGAAGTGTAATTAAATATTGTTAGCAATTCCGATAAACTAAGTAAACGTAACGAAATGAAATATTTTAAATTATGGGTAATTTTAGAAATTCACCAAGGTAGTCTTTTTGTGACTCTAATAAAATTGTAAACTGCCAGAAAAGCATCCCTGTGGCTGGATCCCAGTGAAGTCGCCCCCCAAAAAAAGAATGGTTGGCGAGGTTAGCGAGAGGCGAAGTTTGGTAAATGAGTATTCTAATAGTTTTCTTTGTCTTAGAAAGCGGCGGCACGAGAGAAAGTAATGTTCGATAGTTTCAGGTTCACTGCAAGAAGAACATAGAGGGGACACTGCGAGACCAGACCTGTGTAAGTAAAATTTAGAGGAGGTATGCGACCTCTCAATTTTCTAATAGAAACTTCCAATTGCCTTGAAGGACACCAATTAGCATTCCATGGGAAGCCAAGATGGTGGAAATCAGAAGACCGTGTAAGAATGGATACTGCAGAGTTTTCAGGTATAGCAAAATTTCTGTACCCAGCCGCGGTGACATAAGCTGATGTCGGCAAAACAGATATGATAGGGCCGTTCAGGGCAGCTCGTGCGAGTGAATCAGCCATTTCATTCAAGTGCAACCCGTGATGTCCCAGTACCCAAAGAAAACGTACTTTTCGTAAGTACGGAGGCACCATCGAACGAAATGTTCTTTGAATTGCTGAATTTAAAGATGCAGTTAGTGCTGTGCATACAGATAGCGAGTCGGTCACAATAACAGCTAATGGGTCATTTTGGGGCAATTTTCATAATGCTAATATAATCGCTAATAATTCCGCCTGAACTATAGGTGTGAAGTCGGGAAGGCGAAGGGAGTAAGATCACTGAAGAGATTCAGAGAGGATGTGCAGCCCATCCGAGCCGTCGCCGCACTTTGTCGTTTTTCCCACTTCGAATTGAAACCATGAAGCAGTTGTTTACAGCGCCAAACGCAATGCCTAAGGTACATTCGAGGTACTACAGCGCAGCTTAGGCTGTCTGGAAAAGTGAAATTCAAGCACCTTTTGCCTCACCGTGTCTCGATCCAGCGTTCCTTAATTATACTACTTAAATTGAGGACGACGCAAAGAGCTATGGAAAGAAGAATGGTAGGTGTAACGTTAAGGGATCAGAAAAGAACAGATTGGGTGAGGGAACAAACGCGAGTTAGTGATATCTTAGTTGAAATCTAGAAAAAGAAATGGGCATGGGCAGGACACGTAATAAGGAGGGAAGATAACCGATTGTCATTAAGAGTTACGGAATGGATTCCAAGGGAAGGGAAGCGTAACAGAGGGCGGCAGAAAATTAGGTGGGCGGATGAGATTAAGAAGTTTGCAGGGACAACATGGCCACAATTAATTATAACAACGGAGAACTATTTGCTTCGTCTGTACATAAAAGAGAATTTCGCAAACCTTCATAAGGAAGACACCACAAGCCTTATATATTCCACTTGATTTTGACTCTCCACCGGGGAATTATGATATCTTCAATATGTCCCATGCTACTTATAAATGACGCTTTGGCTTCTTTCTAGCTACAGCCATACTGCCCAAAAGGCATATTTCACAAAAAAATGTGGGCCGAGCAGCCTGTGTCAGTTCGCCGCACAGATTCGTCATGTCTATTCCTCAAGCAACAAACACTATATACCTCAAAGGAGTTTAACGTGTAGCACGGAAAAGGGAACATACCTATATATTGGTACATTCCTTCTCGTATCCTGCAAACAGCTGTAAGCCTCAATCAACTTTGCTTATTATTACCGCCACTTAAATAAACACGTAAAGAACCGCTTAATTTTACCCGCCATGGTTACTTAGCGGCTATGATGTTGGGCTGGTAAGCTACGAGGTTGCCGGATCGAATCCCAGCCACGGTGGCCACATCTTGATGGGGGCGAAAGACGAAAACACCCGTGTACTTAGATTTAGGTGCACGTTAACGAGCTCCGGGTGGTCCGAATTTCCAGAGTCCCCGACTACGGCGTGCTTCATTATCAGAAAGTGATTTTGGCACGTAAAACCATATATTTTTATCCGCCTAATTTTGAGAAACAGTTAAAGGGACACTAAAGGGAAACAATAAATCAGTTTCGACTAATAAAGCATTGTTTGAGAAACCTGCAGGCAGTCATTTCAAGAAAATAGTTTGAATATTAGATGAGAAAATGAAGGTCCAAGTATCAGTATTTGAATTTCGCGCCGAAACGCCAGCGCCGGTACATCAGCGTGACGTCAGGGATTCCAAAGTTTGTTTGCGCATTTGGGCCGTGTTGGCTGAATAAAGGTTCTCGAAACTTGGCATGTTTAATATTTGGTTCCTTTAGAACACAATGTAGTCAATCTGTACCGCTATATATAATTAGTAGGCCCTAGAAGATGCCATCAAAATCCAAGACATCACAGCCCCCAGGTGCGGGAACTCAAGTAGGCGTCGCCACCCGCATTTCGTTCTTGCGCTGTTTCTGGCTTACCAAACGTCTTATCGTTGTAAGAGTGGTGTTTTTGGTGTTGTAGAACGGTGATTTACTGATGCAGAAGAAATCACTTTTCACTTTAGTGTCCCTTTAAAGAAGCAACTGGTGGTGGTAGAACTTAAACTGCAGTATTAGGTCCTCGTGTTACTGCCGAGCGTTTCTGTGAAGAAATGCAAAAATTTAATGTTATACCATGAACTACTCGTCGTGAGCAAACCTGTTTTAGCGGACTAAAATCAAGGCAACTGTTGTAGAAGTCAAATATAGCCAGCATTTCTGACATACGTATTGCAGCGCTGCAGGTACGGTATCCCATAACTGGATTTTCATATCCTATAGTTTTGCGGTTGTCTATCCCCGCATGAAAAACGTGCAATGGAGTAGCCTGCGCTCCATCGGCCGACCATTGCCTTTGAGAAACGTATTGTCGTCAAAGAAATTAGCTCCTTGATTGAATGTTCGCGAACGATGACACCATAAAAATATATTTGAGACGACCCCGATAAGTATACACGGAGAGGGAACGAGAGCGAACAAACGAAAACACTGTAGCTTGCGCCCAGACATCACCCGAACTAAAGCCCGAACTGCAGCAGACGACAGGCGCGCGTCCGTGCCCTGACGTCACGCAAGCGGCGCTCGCAGCGCCCCTGTAGTTCGCTCTCGGGGCTAATACAGTCTGTACACAAAGACAGCCGTGAATTCAACCAATTTTCTTGGAGAGTTGGAACCACACCTTTTAATTTTCAGCGCCAAGCAGCCTGGGCGTGTGCAAACTGTTAACCAGACTAGGCCGAGACGTGAAGTTTGCATAGTTCATAGTTCATAGTTCATACAAAGTAACGTTGGTGCTGGTTACAACAGCCCACTGTCCTGCAGCAGCAATTACGTTGGACAAACCGGCCGACGACTCAAGGATTATCTTACGAAACATGGACAGACCTTTGACACGTCATGGGGGAGCAGCGTAGCTATTGATGCTGCTTTGTGCAGTTGTACACCAAATTTAGCAGTGAAGTATCTTCATGACACATTTTCAAAAGATACTCAACTTGCAGCATATCTCCTACTATGCTGGATCGCACACGGCTGACATCGTGAGCTCCTGACTGGGAGCTTACCGTGATAATTGAAAAGGAAAGTATACAATCAGTGCATTTTACCGGTGCTGACATATGGGGCAGAGACTTGGATACTGACAAAGAAGCTTGAGAACAAGGACCGTGCGAAGAGCGATGGAACGAAAAATGCTAGGCATAACTTCAGAAGACAGAAAGAGGGCGGCTTGTATCAGAGAGAAAATGGGTATAGACGACATTCTAATAGACATTAAGAGAAAAAATTGGCGCTGGGCAGGCCATGTAATGCGCAGATTAGATGACTGTTGGACCATTAGAGTGACAGAATGGGTACCAAGAGAAAGGAAGCGCAGTAGAGGACGGCAGAAGACTAGGTGGTGCGACGAAGTTAGGAAATTTGCGGGTGCTAGTTGGAATCGGTTGGCGCAGGACAGGAGTAATTGGAGATCGCAGGGAGCGTCCTTAGTCTTGCAGTGGACATAAAATAGGCTGCTGCTGATGATGATACTAGCGTGCCATTACTTAACCGGCTTTGAAAATTAATGTATTAAATCAAACTGCAGAGCGTTCTGAATTGCGCTGCTTGGTGCCTATTTAGAAGCGAATCCAACAGGGCTACAGACAGTACCAAGGGAATATGTTGCTGTGTCACTCGCCGTCACTTCGTACTGACAGTAGCACTTTCAATGATCTTTCAAATACTCACTTATTTTGGTCGCCTGACCGCACGACACAGTTGCGAGCTGCGACTATAATTTTATATTGTTATGTTCTCTACCAAAGTCGCACTTAAATAATTACGTCGTCACATATTCGCCCTATTATAGCTAGCTCAACGCTAGCTCAGAGTGAGCTTGCTAATGGCTAAACTTAGTTTCCATGGAGCGCATGCATGACAGTGCTAGTGATCAGTGTGCAGTGTTTTTGCATACTCATTAAGGCAACATTAGGCAAACAATTATTTTATTGGTGCATGGTTTATCTGTTGCCTCAAATCCTGAATTCTGGCACTATTAGTGTTTTTGAAACACTAATATGGTGCACCAATAAACGCCACTAATATGTGCACCCAAGTCAGGTATGAAACAATATACCCTTCAAGTCGATGTGCTCATGCTGAGCCAATTTACTTGCCATAGGAAAACAAATCAATTATCTTTTGGATGTATGCGCGAAAATTACTCTACTTGCATAGATCCCGTCATTCCACCAACATCTGTAGTCATTGTCCATTAAGACTGCATATGCAAGACCGCTATACGATAGAACGGCGCATTTTACCATAACAAAGAGCACCACTCGACAGACGGCTGTGGCCCACTTGTATTGCAAGCAGGCCCCATGACTGAGACGCAATTACGGGTATGAACACAGCGATAATGCACGCCCAGCAAGGACACTGCGTCCTGTGCTCAAGGGAAAATAATAACGGCTAAGAATTTCACTGTGAAGCAATGCGCCGCCGAATACGGCTAGCACAGCGGCGTGAGAGATTGCTAAGGGGAACACTGACTTCACTTAATTTTTGAATGCGAATAACACAGCACAACACAGTGCAAACTGCAATGCCAAGGTCAGTAAACCAGCTGCTGCATACAGCCGAGCCGATAAAGCACTGCTACCGACGTTATCGACGCTGATATCCTCTACGTTTCTCAATGTACTATATATGAAATGAGCACAAAAAACGCTACATCCTTTATCACAGACTCGCAATGTCGTCGCTTTATCAATCCTCATGGACAAACGGGCATGTCGTTACAGGGCATGCTCCCACAACACAGTTGAGCCCGTGACCGGCCATTGACGTGCGCTAACAACGGAAAAGAGGCACTCACCTGCATAGCAATCCATCATCGATTCCTTCCTATTCTCTGAGTGAAATCCCAAATACAAGAGGCATACCACCTCCGCACACCGCCATTTCCAGTCGCTGTGCACTCTGTACTGTTGTCCCGGAGAAATGCAACCCGTCACGTAGGAGCGATGAAGGGTGGTAACAACGCCAGCGCTAAAACCTCTTCCGTTTCCTGATGTTCTTCTGCTCTTCCGTTTCTTTACCATTTGCCATTCGCATATGAATAATGTTCATATAGCGTTACCTATGTTGATGTTACTGCCGGTGAGAGTGGGGTGTGTATTTTCTTTATATTCTTTGCGCGTTGATGTTTCGCTCTTAACATGTGCAGTTGCCCTCCATGTGAAATTACGGACGGCTCTCCGTATTTCAAAAACAGAGCTCACTTCCGTTGTTTCTTTACGTGGAACGCTGCCGTTTTTCATGAAACAGAATGGTCTACGTTATTTTACGACAGCCTTGACTGTAAAATTACGGAAATTTTTTACAGTGATGCAATTCTATCGTGCCAGTTGATTATGATGGCCAACAGTTGTTTTTTTTTTCACCGCTGTGGGTAGGTAATTTTTAAGGGAAAATCCGACATCCTCCCGTTCGTAGCAACTGCTACAAAGCAAATTATGTCATACTTTGAAGGCGCTTCATCATCATAATAATCATCATCATCATCGAGGAGATTACTGACTGAGATCGCAGGAATCTCATTGAAACGTTCAGCACAATAAAAACTGACGGGCTAGATGGCGATCTATGATTTTGGTGAAGCAGCGCACTTGGTGAAAAGGCATTCACACACACATGAACTATTATGAGATATACAGGCGCTGAAGGTGTGTGTCCGGGTAGACGCAGTGGGGTGGACGCACGTGTTATGGGACGACATAACGCGTAAGGACGCGACGGTTCAAATATGGAGCGTTGTTGTGACTGAGCGCTCGAGGTGGCATAGTGAGCAATGTCGGCGGCCTGCAAGTCGTCGTAGAAGCCGGGGCCGGGGTGTGGCAACGGAAAGCTGGAACCTTGTTGATACGGAACCGGCTGACCGGCTAGAGAAACAAGATGTCCCGCATGTGGATGTAGCATTCCCGGACTTTCTACAACCGCGTATCGTCCACCGGACCGCGTGACGCCACGTCACTCACGCCTTGGTAGAGTCGCTGCGCTGACGCTGGCATGGATGGGCTCGGTCATGCGGTTCATCAATTCGTGGGAGGCGGCGCAAGGGGACAGCCGCCGTGCCACGGTTTATTTAAGACTGCCGGCCATGGTGCCGTGTGATCTCGGGAGCAGCGGATACCGCGGCCCCTCAGGTAGAGTGGGCTATTGTGTTCTTGTTCTTTTTTCCTAGTGAAATGGCGCAACCCACTCTCGGGTTTCACCCATGAATCTGGCGGTGAAGAAAAGAACTGTTGTCATTTATTATCTTTTTTTTCTCGCGATACATGCAAGTGAGCCATCTTTTTGTTCACTTGCTCTATAGGCGACAGTCGTGCCGCTACTCCATTCACAATTTGCGATGGAGAAGGACACCTTGGAACAAGCAAATTGACCGAATAGGCAGATGAAAATGGGTTTAGAATTGACACTAAAAATAGTATTTTCGTACTCTTCTGAAGAAAGAGTGATCTAACACCAATTTCAATTATTGCAGACCAGGGAGGCAACCTCTCAGTAAGCAACCAGCATCAAGTCCTACGAATCTTTTAGACTCAAAGCTCATGTTTATTCCTCATATCACATAAAGTGCGAAAAATTGCCGTTATTTTGCAGGCAAAACCTACGTAAACATTACGTGTCTTATGAAAAACGGCGTGATTCTACGTAAACGAAACGCAGGTGAGCTCTGTTTTTGAAATACGGAGAGCTGTCCGTAATTTCAGGTGGAGGGCAAATGAGATTGTTATGAGCGAAAAATAAACGTGCAAAGAATATAAAGAAAAGATGGTCTCTGCACTCACCGCCAGTTACATAATACAAGAGCAGATGTTGATGTTGGAACATTGTTTGCAGGCGAACAGTAAAAACACACAAAAAGCAGGATAGGTTTGATCGGTGGTGCTCCATACCACATTTCATTGCGTGTACAAGCCCTGTTGCATTTCTCCGGCACAACCGTGCGAACGGAGCGGCAGCAATTACAAATGGCGGTGGGTGAAGGTCGTAGACCTGTCGCATTTGTGATTTCACTATGAATGTGAAGGAATCGGCACTAGATTGTTATACAGGATTTAAGTGCCATTTTCTCATTTTTGGTGCAATTTGCGCGTGCGAAATACACTGTGATATCCTGTGATGGGCTCAGTTGTGTTTTATATTTATTTGTTTATTTTGCTTACTTCATTACCCTCAGAGCACGAGGGCATTAGAGAGAGGAGTGGGTACATTCGATAAAGTGAAAAAAGTTGCAGCGCTAAATTTGCACGAAACTTAAAAGAAAAGGTTACATCAATACAATAAAGGAAATTAGCAATAAATAAGCACACAGTACAAGGGGAAAAAACCACGCGGAGCATACAGCTTAAAGAGACCTTATCAACAAATAAAGAAAACAAAAGAAATGATGCTACAAACAGTAATATATGCCTAAAAAACTAAGCTTGGTGGGATCAAAATGTGAAAAAAAGGAGCTAAGCAAGAATAAAAAGCATGACAATGCTACAATTTTTTTGTGCTTATGAGAACAGCAGGTTAGTTAAAGCAGTTTTAACTTAGAATTATCAGATATTTCGACAACAGATCGGGCAAGGTGATTCCAACTTGCTCACCTACTGGGGATGAAATAATTCAAAAACAGATGCTGTGGCATGAACGAACCAGACCCTTATGACGATGGTCGATGCGAGCTGAAACACAACAAGGGAGGGTTATCAATTCATTCTGAGAACGGGGTTGTCATAATATATCTTATGAAACAGGCAAAGGCGAAATATTTTTCTACGTTGTGATAGCGATGGTAATGATAAGCTTGCTTTCATAGTATTGACACTGGAGTTACGGTGATAATTAGAAAGAATGAATCGAGTCGCTCGGTTCTGGACAGATTCAGGCTGATAGATGAGCGTCTCTTCACTGGGGTCCCAAACCGATGCAGCATATGAGAGTTCAGTGCGAACTCGCAATTTATAAAGAAGTACATTTACACAACTAGAAGAAAGATAAGAATTGCACATGTAGCCCAACATGCGATTAACGTAATTGGTTATGTGGTGTACATGCATCTTCCGAGATTAGAAGAAATAAATACGCCTAGATATTTGTAACCGGACATAGATTCGAGGTTACTAATATTAAGATGATGTGAAGGCAGTGTAGTATTATGACAAGAAACACGCATTTATTTCCATTCGTTAATGTTTAGTTCCGTGATCCACGCATTAGCCCAGCCAAGAGCATGGTAAATATTGGACTGAAGAAGACCTATATCGGATTCACTGTTAATTTCGCAGTATATGACACATTCGTCTGGAAAAAGATGAGTTGATGAGTATAATCCATCAGGCAAATAGTTAATATAAATGAGAAAAAGCAAAGGTCCCAGCAGAGAGCCTCGTGGCACAGCTCATTCAACTGTAGAAGTGTCAGATGAAGTGTTATTACCTGTTGCTTACAAATTGTGAACGATCGGTGAGAAGAGGGTGCAACCATTGAAGAACGTTAGGATCAAGGTTAAGTTTGCATTATTTTTTAAAAAAGCAGTTGGTGAGAAACTTTGTCAAACGCTTTCGAAAAATCTAGGAATATGCAGTCAACTATGAACCCCGTGTCAAGTATGAAAATAAGCTCATGCGTGAACGACAAAAGTTGAGTTTCATAGGAAAATGACTTTCGAAATCCGTGCAGATGATCTATAAAAAGACATTTGACTGAAGGAATGATGCAAGGTGAGATTTAATTTTTTTATTTTTTACAAATACATGACATGTAATGAAATGTTCCATAATTTTCGAGGGAATGCACGTAAGTGAAATATGCTGATAATTATATGGCGAAGGGTTATCCCCAGACTTGTGCAACGGAATCCCCTTCCGGACCTTCCAGTCTTCCGGAATGCAGGCTGTCTGAGTGGATTGCTGCAATAGATTAGAAAGTATCACAGCACTGTACACTATAGTCCTTATTAAAAATTTAGTATTTATATTATGAATGTCACATGATGAAGAAACTTTTAACTAACCTATTATCTTTCCATGCAAGGAATATGAAAGAAAATAGGGTCCATCGGAAAAAAGTGACTACCAGGATACGTACGGGTTACAGAACACATATTTTTGAAAAAAGCAGAAACAAATATAGAGTGAAGAACATTTGCGCATTGATCAAGTTGGATTGGTTGTTGGTTTGAGGCTTTAAGGGTGATAGCTGAGTTGTCTGTTTTGCTGACTATGCTCTAAAATTGCCTAGCGTAAGTAATTAGAATAGATGGTATTGTAGTATTGAAAAATAAATCCTTGGCGTGCTTGAGAGCTTTTTTGCATTCGGTAGCCATGGCCTGATAAGTAGTCCAGCGTTCTTGAGTATCGGTTAGTTTTGAAGAGCGAAAAATGCGTTGTTTTCTTATTATAGAGACTTTTTAACGATTCAATGAACTATGGCGATTGCCAGTTTGACACAATGACAATGCGTGGAATGTATTTTTCGATGAACAATGAAACATTTCTTTAACTAAGCTCCAGTTAATATTCACGGAGCGATCATGAAAGTTAGGCAAGTAAACATCTAAAAATGCAGAGAGCTCATTTTTAATAGCAGAATAATCAGCGTGTTTATAGCCATGGATATATTTTTTGTGGTTACTCTTAATAGGCACGGTGCAAGTCAAAGAAAAATGAAGGAGTAAGTGATCGCTTATCCCCGGTAGGTATGATATGGGAATAAAAAGACCAAGCGTAGTGGTGACTCCTAAATCAAGGATGTTAGAAGTAGTAGATGTAATTTTAGTGGCCGGTATTACAAGCTGAGACAAGTTGAAATCATTGCACAAATTCAAAAATCTGTTGCCTTGCCTTCACTAGAAGAAGGATGACAATAGCAATGCACATTAGACCATACTATATTTAGAGAAATTAAAGTCACCTAGTAGAAGGAACGGGATATTCAGATACCGCACTGTAATGATATGGATGGCAACATGAAGGTCGTGAGCAAAGGTGGGTGAACAAGACGGTGGACGATAACAAACACCCAATATCAATTTCTTAGGGCACGTTCGTATTTCAACCAAGACATGTTCTAAATCTTCAGTAAGATGGATCAGCAAAGACAAAACAGCATTTACTTTCTAAGATAAAACAGGTTTCGAAGGGGACGGACGTGATTATGGAAAGCAGTAGTAGCCACAAAGAAAGAGTAATGGCTATTCCGTACATTCATTCAGTATCGCACAGGCTTAAAAAAGTTGCAAGTAGATATGATGGTAATGTTTTCACTGTTCCCAGTAAGTTAGGTAAGATATGCGCTGCCGTGCAGAGAAAAAAGTAGCCGGTAAAAGGAAAAAAAAGAACAGATATTTGTCCTGTGAAGCACGACAAGAACAATAGTTTTACCGACTGTCGTGTGGGCGTGGTTTATAAAGTTCCCTTTAGCTGTGGCCGGTTCTTAGGGCAAACGGGGTGGTATATCAATGAGAGGCTAATGGAACATAAAAGGTCATTAACCAGTGGATTGCCTTCTAATCTTTCCCTACATTGCCAAGATTGTAACTGCACGCCAGAGTGAGATGAGTATGCGATATTGTACAGGCGCAAGAATGAAGATACGCGTCTGATGTAGAGGCATGGCATATCTATAAGGGTGGAAGTGCGTGCGTGAATAAGCCTTCGATTACTTTACATAACGAAGAGATTAAGCGCCTTAACAGCTATGTCTCACGTAGACCGACACATGTACCCAACTGACACGTGGTCATACTATTCCAGATCTTGCGCAGATGTGTTTTCTGTCTTCTTTCTTCTTTTCGCCTCAGTGCTTCCTTCAGTTAATGGTCGGCGTTCGTGCTGTCCACTTCTCTTGTGCCCTGTCTGCACGCTTCACCTATTTGCATAATGGATCCTTACTAACTAGCTCAGCTTTCTGTCGTTCTAAGCATCAAAGACTGCTATAGGCACGCCTCCACCACACCTGGCACCCCTGTCACACCGGTGCACGTTACAGTGTTTCTTACAATCGAACAATGCACTACTATCAATATTCCCAGATAGGTTTCAGTAAGAGACAAATCAAATAAAATACTGCCTATTCATAAGTTCTATAGATATAAATTGGCCCTGGAAATATTGCATCAGCACTAAACAACACCTATCCAAACCAAATAACAAGTGAAACCTGGTCCGTACTGCCTACGGAAGAATTTAATACCCGGGCCACGTTCTCGTACAAAATATGGTGATCAAAAAATAAGTTTTATGATACCATACCTTCTGATCGAATGTCCGGAAATTGCTGAAGCACTCGTTACAGCTACCTCAATGCCCATTTTCAGAAAAATGCTCAGAAATGTTTTCCTTAACACAGACTAAAAATCGTGCCGGACTGTACACCGTTGGTTTCCGCTCACTCTGTGTCTTAGCTTTTCATTGTGAAAGTCCGATATATTTTCTGTACACGGACGATCGTTTCGACATACGTGTACAATGTATCTGATTATATGTGTATTTATGATATTGATGTACAAAAAAGAAAGAACACTTATTGATGTCTAAGTTCTACCGTGTTTCAAATTGCGGCTATTGTATTCAATACTTTTTGTTATTAATCTGTGTGCTTGTGTGACCGCAGCTGCCAAGGGTTGGGAGGCCCAGTCAGGCACGTTCAGTGCCTTTTGTCGCGTCCCCCAAGCCATTTCAGTAATGAATGTCTTGAATAAATGAATAAAGAAAGAAAGACATTATGTCGGTGTCAGAAGCACCGATACCAGAGCAAAGATCCTCACGTTTTGCAAGTATGCTTCGGATAATTGTGAATAAAAGCGAAAGTTGGTTACTGACCGTTAACATTGAACCACTGACCCTCGCGCTGTGCTGTTCAGTGGTGGTGGCGGGTGACGCGGAAGCATGACAAAATTCGATTGATGGCGAGAAGGTAATGGAAATTTCACGCACGGAATCATTAGAGAGATTGTAGATGTAGCATTCTTTATTTATGTAAAGTTTGTGGAAGCCAAGCTTAAAAGCTAAGGGTTGCGTTTTACCCAATCCAGCCAGTTTCTTCCTAGCAAGACGAGTAGCGAGCGAATAGTCATCTCTGAGGTTAACAGTCTATGGACCCTTCGCGGAGCTAAACTGCGATAGGCGAAAGCCCATCTATGACTGCCCCTGTTGCTGTTGTGGGAACTGTTCTCCGAATGGACGCCACCGTGGCCGCGAGCATGGGATGCGATCACAGCCATTTGACTGCAAGGTTTGTCGCCGATGTGCGCGCACCCCCACGCGCATCTCCGCGCTCTCCTACGTGCCCCACTCGCACAGCGCTGCCGGCATGGCGCCTCCTACCCTTGCTCCCCTCGCCGGTGATCGCAGCTTTCCTGCGTCCACCACGGACTGCGCGCGGACGCTCATGCGCCACTAAAGGCTTACGCCTTTACTTCCTTGAGCTTAGAGTTTTTGAGGAGTATTTGCTTCTTGAGCTTGAAAGGGAACACGTCCTGTAAAGACATTCTTGCTGGGCCATGCTGATTGACAAAGCGACATTGCGAGTCTGTGATAAAGGAGCGTTACATTCGTTGTGTTGGTGGCATAAATACTGCAACTGACACGCGTGGGTAATATCAGCGGCGTTGACGTCTCTGACAGCTCCTTTATCGTCTATGTGCGGCTGCTGCTTACAGACTTACTGCTGCTGCTTACTGACATTAGCATTGCAGTTTGCACTGTGGTATGCTGTGTGCTAGGCGTTATAGTATTAAGTGAAGTGGGTGTACCCCTTAGCATTCTCTCTTGACGCGGTGCAACTCTATGTTAATTATGTTAGGCGACGCATTGTTTCACAGTGTTGTATGGGGTTCTTGTGTATAAACACCTCATACAGCACGTTCGATGGTTATGCTCCTACATAACAATCCAAGCATGGTGTATCATGCTTGCTGCTGCAAGCTTGCGCCATCTGCAGTGTTAGGTAACGTGGGTGTCACGGTCTTCTTTTCATCGTGATCTAGCCCGAGCAATCATGCGTGATACCCATTAAGGGTTGCTGCAAAAAAAAAAACAAGGCGTTTTGCTAGCTGTCGATCTGCATCAAGGGTTTCTCGAATTTATTCTGTTTGCTTCTGACAACTACCAGGCTGATATTACCGTTCTGACGCAGTACGTCCACACTTCAGCTATTCTGGGAGTGAAGATTGCCACAAAAATACTGCCCATATGCGGCCCTAATTGTAAAGCAAACGCACGCGATGAGTAATATTGAACATAACCTTGACATATTATGGCGGTGGCCACATGTAGGCGATGTACATTACAAAGTTATAAATATTCTTAGCAAGTATAAAAAGAAATCAAATCATGTGTGAAGACTGAGATTGAAGGATGGCTCTAACAATGACTATCTCGGATTGCGTAAGCTAGTTTTCAGCTTGTACGCTTCACTAGAACAACTATCGTAAAATGCATATTGTGAGTGCTGTAAACTGTGCAGAACAATATTTCTACTGTGATGCCGAATAGAAGGTGCTTCATGAAGTTACCACTAGCATAACATTAGCACATTATTATATACTGTGAGCTGTCTCGCAGCAATAACAGTAACTCACCGACACGCGTCTGCCCTAGAATGCGATTATATATAAATATGTTAGCGCTTTGCTTCAGATGATCAGTCAAAAAACAACTGATATCTGTATTTCAATTGCAGCTCTTGCACCAGTAAAGTACATATGTGTGCCGCCTTGACCTCATTATCCAAGCCATGTGGGCCTGCTTGCAGTACCAATTCCACAGTAGTCTGTTGGGAAGTGCTATTTATTCTGGTAAGTTGTGGAATTCTATCGTATATTGACACGTGTACTTATCTTTATCGGGCGACCACGTTTCGCCGCTTAACAACTGTAATCGCACAGCGAGGGACGCATCCGACGTTTCTGGAAAGTTATCGATGCTTCTACCCGGCTGTCTGTTGTCGTCGAACCTTGTGTTATCTGATTTCATCGCGTAACGCCAATGGTGTAGAACTTTGTGGAAAGCACGCAGGTCCAAACGATTAGTCTGCAACATTCGACGCCTGCTCTATAAAAGCCGACGCGCTTGACTCGCTGATCAGATTTTTGATGATCGCCGAGCGTGTTCGCCGCTTTCGTTGTGCTATAAGTGTAGCCTGTTTTGTGGGCACAGGTTCACCCAATAAAAGTTAGTTTTCTCGTTCACAGTATTGCTACTGTGTCATTTAACGTAACTACCACGTGACATCTGGTGGAGGTGCTTTGCGTTCATGCACCGGACTCCCCCACAAAGCCGTGACCCAAGCCCTCACTCGGAAGACACCAACGTCGACAAGAACCAGCGAGGTAGCCGCAGGTTGCAAGGACTGCCCCCGGAGCACGGACTTTTGCCCGAGACGACTAGGAGGATGGCCACCAAGTCCACCCCAATGGCAGCACCAGCGTCACCCGTCGTGCTGCAGCAGCCCAGGGAGCCTCCGACGTTCCGCGGTTCAACTTTCGAGGACCCGGAAAGCTGGCTTGAGACGTACGAGAGAGTCGCTACCTTTAACAACTGGAACAGCGACGACAAACTGCGATATGTGTTCTTCGCTTTGGAAGACGCGGCCAGGACGTGGTTCGAGAACCGAGAAGCCGCCTTAACGACCTGGGAAGCTTTCCGAAGCGGCTTCCTGCAGAGATTCGCAAGCGTCGTACGCCGAGAACGAGCCCAAGCTCTACTAGAAACCCGGGTGCAGCTACCTAATGAGACGACCGCGATCTACACGGAAAAAATTAGCCGTCTCTTCCGCCACGCCGACCCTGAAATGCCCGAGGAGAAGAAAGTCCGCCTGCTGATGGGTGGTGTGAAGGAGGAACTCTTTGCCGGAATGGTACGAAGCCCACCGCAGACCGTCGACGAGTTTCTTCGCGAGGCTACCAGCATCGAGAAGACACTCGAGATGCGAAACCGGCAATTCGACCGCCGCACGAACTCGACAAATTACGCCAGAGTTTAATCACTGGCCACCGACGACCTGCGCGATATTATCCGAGCGGTCGTGCGGGAAGAGCTACAAAAGCTGTTCCCACCATCACAGCCACACGTGGCTTCGATTGCCGACGCCGTGCGTGAGGAGTTGCAACAACAATTCGGAGTAGCCCCTGTATCGCCCCAGCCTGAGCCGCAAGCGGTGACCTACGCCGCCGTCGCACGCCGTCAAGGTCCCCCTCCGCGACCGCGCCAGGGCCCTGTCAAGCCGCAGTTCCGTCGTCCGCAGCCGCCACCGCCAACACGACAGCCCGTCGCCCAGCGCACCTACGCGAGGAAGACGGACATTTGGCGCGCTCCTGACCACCGCCCGCTCTGCTACCACTGCGGAGAAGCGGGTCATGTCTACCGACGATGTCCATACCGGGAGATGGGACTGCGAGGTTTCGCCGTGAACGCTCCGCGCCCGCAGCAACGTGAACGCCCCCGCGATATCGCCGACTACCTCGCCGCTACTCAGTGGAGCTCTCGACGACCATCGCGTTCGCCATCACCTGGCCGCTACCTGTCGCCGCAGCGCCGACCATACACTGGCCCAGCCCGGGGCCGGTCAGCGAGCCCATATCCGGAAAACTAAAAGCAGCAACCGATGGAGGTGCGGTTGCTGTGCGTCGAACTGACGAAGATCCTCCGCCGCCGACGAAGACACCGAAGAAACTACCTCGACGACATAACGACACGCCGCCGTCCCGACGAAATCGGGAAGCCAAGACTACACCGATGAAAGACGACTTCACGACGCGACGTTCCAACTTCAGTTCAACACGACGCAGCCGTGATCCGAGGCCAAGACCTAACTGTAACGCAAGACAAAGAACCACCGACCTCGACGTGCTTCTCGACGGCCACGCAGTCACCGCCTTAGTAAACACAGGAGCCGATTACTCCGTCATGAGTGGACCCATCGCCGCCCAGTTGAGGAAAGTTAAGACTGCATGGGAAGGCCCTGAAATTCGGACCGCTGGAGGACACCTGATTACGCCGACAGGGATCTGCACCGCAAGAATTACCGTTCATGACCGGACTTACCCTGCTACCTTCATTGTCCTCCAACAGTGTTCACGAGACGTCATTCTCGGCATGGATTTCTTGAATCAACATGGCGCAGTCATCGACCTGAAGTCGAAATCGATAACGCTGCCACAAGATCAAGCGATACCGCCGGAGACCTGTCGTAGTCACCACGCCTTGAGTGTGCTCGAAGATCAAGGGAGCATCCCGCCGCGCTCAAGCATTATTATTTCCGTCGGCACTGCAAGACCTGCTGACGTAGAAGGGCTCATCGAGGGCGACCAACATCTATTGCTCGACCGTGAAATTTGCGCCGCAAGAGGGATCGCTCGGCTCCACGGAGGGCAAGTGGACGTTATGCTAACCAACTTCAGCCAAGAGTTCAAGCACATCAACAAGGGCACGACAATCGCATATATCGAGGAAATTGTGGAAACCAGCAATGCCTTTGTCCTCTCGGATTCAGCCGCATCTACCCCGATGAGCATAGTCCCCGAACCAGACTTCGACGTGACTCCAAGTCATCCTATGAGTAAGCAGCAACAGATCAGAAGTCTTCTCCGACGATTCAAAGACTGCTTTTCGACGTCATCGAGGATTCGACAAACACCAATTGCAAAGCATCGCATAATAACCGAAGAGAGCGCTCGACCACTCCGCCAGAGCCCTTACCGAGTTTAGACGCGAGAACGTGAAGCTATTAGGCAACAAGTCGACGAAATGCTGCGCGACGACATCATCCAGCCGTCGAAAAGCCCGTGGGCCTCTCCTGTAGTCCTGGTAAAGAAAAAGGATGGAGCACTACGCTTCTGCGTCGATTATCGTCGACTGAACAAGATCACGAAGAAGGATGTGTACCCCCTTCCACGGATAGACGACGCATTGGATCGGCTCTGCAACGCTAAATACTTCTCGTCGATGGACCTCAAGTCTGGCTACTGGCAAATAGAAGTCGACGAGAGAGATCGCGAAAAGACTGCCTTCATCACGCCAGCCGGCCTCTACGAGTTCAAGGTCATGCCATTCGGACTGTGCTCGGCGCCTGCGACGTTTCAGCGCGTTATGGACACGGTGTTAGCCGGACTGAAGTGGCAGACGTGCCTTGTTTACCTGGATGACGTCGTTGTCTTCGCCGGAAATTTCGACGATCACCTTAGGCGGCTTGCGACAGTGTTGGAAGTCATCAAGTCATCAGGGCTCGCTCTGAAGCCAGAAAAGTGCCGTTTCGCTTACGATGAGCTTTTGTTCCTAGGCCACGTGATCAGCAAATCAGGAGTACGCCCCGACCCACAGAAGACAGCTGCCATTGCTAAGTTCCCGCAGCCAACCGACAAGAAGGCAGTGCGCAGATTCCTCGGCATGTGTGCCTACTATAGGCGCTTTGTCAAGGACTTTTCACGCATCGCGGAGCCGCTAACACATCTAACCAAATGTGATGTCGCGTTCAAGTGGGAAACGCCGCAGGCCAAGGCATTTCAAGAACTCAAACGACGCATGCAGACGCCGCCGGTACTTGCATACTTCGACGAGGACGCCGATACCGAAATCCACACTGACGCCAGTAGCCTAGGCCTCGGTGCCGTCCTAATCCACAGGAAAGGAGGACTTGAAAGGGTGATGTCGTATGCTAGCCGGCCGCTGTCAAAAGCGGAAAGCAACTATTCTACGACTGAAAAGGAGTGCCTCGACATCATTTGGGCTACAGCTAAATTCCGCCCTTACCTCTATGGCAGGGCATTCAAAGTCGTCAGTGACCATCACGCATTGTGTTGGCTAGCTAACTTAAAGGACCCTTCACGACGGCTGGCGCGGTGGAGCCTCAGACTACAAGAATACGACGTCACAGTAATATACAAGTCCGGAAGAAAACACTCCGACGCCGACTGCTTATCGCGCGCCCCCATCGATCCCCCGCCGCAAGACGACGAGGACGACGACGCCTTCCTTGGGATAATAAGCGCGGAAGACTTCACTAAACAGGAACGAGCCGACCCGGAGCTAAAAGGCCTCGTCGAGTATTTGGAAGGGAACACCGACGTTGTCCCTAGGGCATTTAAGCACGGCTTATCTTCGTTCACGCTACAAAACAACCTGCTCGTGAAGAACTTCTCACCAGTCCGCGCCAGCTACCTTCTTGTTGTACCGTCAGCGCTGCATCCAGAAATACTGCACGCCCTACACGACGATCCAACCGCTGGGCACCTCGGATTCTCCCGGACGCTGTCGAGCATACAGGAAAGGTATTACTGGCCGCGTCTGATCGATGACGTCGGACGTTACGTCAAGACATGCCGAGACTGTCAACGACGCAAGACACCACCGACAAGGCCAGCAGGATTACTACAGCCGATCGA
Organism: Dermacentor albipictus; assembly: GCF_038994185.2. Classification (NCBI taxonomy): domain Eukaryota; kingdom Metazoa; phylum Arthropoda; class Arachnida; order Ixodida; family Ixodidae; genus Dermacentor; species Dermacentor albipictus. Next base: position 5,452,390 of record NW_027225573.1, on the reverse strand, counting down.
ACCTCCTCGCCGACCTTTCCAGCAGATCGGGATGGATTTGTTGGGGCCGTTTCCGATATCAACATCCGGGAATAAGCGGATCGTCGTGGCGGCGGACTATCTCACCCGTTTTGCTGAAACTAAAGCTCTACCAAAAGGCAGCGCAGCCGAAGTGGCGAAATTTTTCGCCGAGAGCATCCTGCTGCGACATGGTGCCCCAGAAGTCCTCATCACCGACAGAGGAACGGCTTTTACAGCAGAGCTCACCCAAGCCATTCTGCAGTACAGCCAGACAAGCCACAGGAGGACAACTGCCTACCATCCGCAGACGAATGATCTCACGGAGCGCCTGAACAAGTCTCTTGCCGACATGCTAGCAATGTACGTCGACGTCGAACACAAGACGTGGGACGCGGTCCTGCCGTACGTAGCCTTTGCGTACAACACGGCGGTGCAAGAAACAACACAGATCACGCCATTTAAGCTGGTTTACGGCAGGAACCCGACGACAACGCTTGACGCCATGCTGCCGCACGTAACTGACGAAGAGAATGTTGACGTCGCTAGCTATCTCCACCGCGCCGAAGAAGCCCAACAGCTCGCCCGCTTGCGAATCAAGAGCCAGCAGAGGACCGACAGCCGACACTACAACCTCCGACGACGCTTCGTCGAGTACCAGCCTGGCGACCGTGTTTGTGTCTGGACCCCGATACGCCGACGAGGACTCAGTGAGAAACTACTCCGACGCTATTTCGGACCCTACAAGGTCATCCGACGTATTGGCGCTCTGGACTATGGGGTCGTGCCAGGCGGCATTTCGCATTCACAGCGGCGCCGCGCACGATCTGAAGTGGTCCACGTGGTGCGCCTTAAACCCTTTTACGGACACTGACGAACTTCGTCATTTTTGTTCTTTTCTTTGCTACGAGTGCTTTTGTTTTTTTACCTTCGTTTGTTTGCAGCATCGGGTCGATGCTTTTTAAGAGGGGGGTATTGACACGTGTACTTATCTTTATCGGGCGACCACGTTTCGCCGCTTAACAACTGTAATCGCACAGCGAGGGACGCATCCGACGTTTCTGGAAAGTTGTCGATGCTTCTACCCGGCTTTCTGTTGTCGCCGAACCTTGTGTTATCTGATTTCATCGCGCAACGCGAATGGTGTAGAACTTTGTGGAAAGCACGCGGGTCCAAACGATTAGTCTGGAACGTTCGACGACTGCTGTATAAAAGCCGACGCGCTTGACTCGCTGATCAGATTTTCGATGATCGCCGAGCGTGTTCGCCGCTTTCGTTGTGCTATAAGTGTAGCCTGTTTTGTGGGCACAGGTTCGCCCAATAAAAGTTAGTTTTCTCGTTCACAGTATTGCTACTGTGTTATTTAACGTCACTACCACGTGACAATATCTGTCTTACATATGCAGTCCCAATGGCCATTCACTGCAAATGTTGGCAGAATGACGAGGCTTCTGCAAGTAGAATAATTGTTGCAGATGCATCCAAAGGATTATTGACATTTTTTTTTCCTGTGGCAACCAGTTGGTTGAGCATGAGAACGCCGACTTGAAAGTGACATTGTGGACCTCAGTTGGGTACACGCATGAGTTGTGTTTGAAAAATGCAAATAGCGCTGGAATTCAAGATTGCAGGTAACAGATAAACCATGCACCAATAACATAATTGTTTGTGTAGTGTTGCCTTAATGTGTATGCGAAGACGCCTGCGTACGGTTCTCAAACACTGTCATGCATGGGCTCCATGGTAGGTAAGTGCAGCCACTGTTAAGCTCACTGTTATCCACTGTTCCGCTGTTATACGTGAAGATGCGCCAAAAGGATTACTTCCGTGTGACCTTGGAAGGTAACATAACAATGTAAAACTATAGCTTCGGCGCTCAGCTGTGTCCTGATGTCAGGCGACCCAAACGTGAATATTTAAATGGAAATTAAAGCTAGTGCCAGGACAAAGTGAAGGCAACGGACCCAGCAACGTATTCACTTCATCCTGTATGTAGCCCCGTTCGATTCCCTTCTGGACAGTTTATATGAATAGCACACTTTGCCGAGCACATTAAGTAATGACGTGCTAGCATATGTGGGAGCTATCCTGCAAGTTGTGTATGCTTTGAAAACACGTTATGGGGATACTGCATTCCTCAAAATTTAGTGCACAACTTCACAAAGCAGCATCAATACCTACATTGCCTCTCCATCTTGTGTCAATGGTCTGTGCGTGTTTCCTAAGATAGTCCTTAGGTTGTCGGCCTGTTTTGTCCTACGCATTTGCTCCGGCAGGGCAGTACAATGTTGTAAACAGCACTGAGAACACTTCCAATGAACCCCAGCACATACTTCTATATGCAAACTTCACGTCTTGGCCTTCTCCGGTTCGCATTTCCGTATGTGCCTAGACTGGCATTGAATATAAAAAGGTAATTCCAACTATCCCAGCAATCTGCTTGAAGTGACAGCTGGCTTTGTGTACATACTGTGTAACACTGGTAGGCCTTGGCTTTCTTGTCGTTCTCCCACCAGAGACGCCACCTACGTTCAACGAAGTCCGCAAGGATGGCGGCCTGCAAGTCATCGTAGAAATCGGGGATGGGGTGTGGCAACGGAAGCCTGCAACTTTGTTGATACGGAAGTGGCTGACCAGCTATACAAAGAAGATGTCAGGCGTGTCAATGCGGAATTCTCGGACACCCTACAACCGCGAGACGTTTCCCAAACCGCGTGAGGCCACGTCACTCTCGCATTGATAGATTCGCTGCGCTGATGCTGGCATGGCTGGGTTCGAACGTCCGAGTCACCAGCTTGTGGGATGCGGTGCGAAGAGGCAGCCGCCATGCCACGGTTTATTTAGGAAAGCCAGCCAAGGTGCGGTGGCATCTTGGGGGCGGCGGATACCGCGGCCACTCAGGTCGAAGGCGCTGGCGTGTTCTTGTTATCTATGTAAAGGGGGTTTATTCGGGTCATAGAGCAACAGTGACAAACGCAGCAGCAGCAGGTAGGGCACACCCAGAGAGCGAACTGGGTACGAGCCATCCGATGGCAACGGGGCTTTTCAGCGTCCCGATCTTCGTCACAATCACCCCTGGAATTGAAGAGTAGCCATCCTGGCGACTTAGGAATAGGTGAGCGGATCGTAATACGGCTGCAGCAGGTCAATGTGTACAGTTTCTCGCCCCCGACGACGCAGATCGGAAGAAGCGATGCGGGTTCGACGACGTAATTAACTGGTGATGGTTGCGCAACCACGTGGCAGGGCCCGTGGCACTTCGGGAGGAGATCGAACGAAAGGCCAGGAGCAGCAATAAGTGGGACCTAAAGCCACACCAATGAGCCGATGGGGAAAGGGTGAGGGGGTTGGGTGAGTTCATGACGCTCATTTTGGCAGAACTGTTGAGCAGACCTCAAAGAACAGGCCAGTTGTCGGCATGTCTCGGTGTACTGAGTGGCCGTAAAAATATGCGAGCATTCAGCACGGTCCGGCCGGTAGTGGAGAACCGTATAAAGGAGCTGGAAGGATGGCGGCCGTAGAGCAGAAAAAAATGGTGAGAATCCGGTAGTCGACTTGAGAGGCAGTGCTATATGAGTATGTGACGAATGGAAGTACACGATCCCAGTTGGGGTGGTCCAACGCGACATACATTGATAGCATGTCACCAAGAGTTCTGTTGAATCATTCTGTTAAGCTATTGGTTTGTGGATGCTAGGCAGTAGTAGTGCGGTGAATAATTTGGCGTGCAGTTAGGAGTGACTGCAGGACGTCCATGAGGAATACGCGACCCCCCTCGCTCAGCAGTTCACGAGGTACGCCATGGCGGAGAACACAGTTGTTTGGAATCGGCGAGGCGACGTCTATTGCGGATGTGGCAGGCAAGATGGTGGTTTAAGCATATCGTGTCAAATGATCTACGGTGATAGTTCAGCGGTTGCCAGCGCCAGTACATGGAAGAGTCCCATATAACTCAATGCCACCCGGTAAAATGGCTGAGCTGGGCAGGGAAGTGGCTGGAGAGGTGCGGTGGAGAGATGCGGAACACATCTGCGTCGTTGGCAGGCAAAGCTGGAGCGTAAGTATTTGTGAACGAATTTGTAGATTCCTCGGCAATAATATCGTAGGCCGTCTTATGTAGGTTTTTGACACTCCGCCGTGACCACACTGTGAGTCAGAGTGAAAAGCGGAGCATAAATCTTGTCGAAGGTGGCGGGGCACTTCTAAGAGCCATGTGCGGCCGTCATTGTGGTAGTTGCAGTGGTATAAAAGTCCGTCTTGGAAGGTGAAATGCTGCGCCTGTCGGCGTAACGCTAGAGTTTCCGAGCTGCCGGAGGATTTTTCAAGATATCGAATATTATGACGATCCATGGGTCTTTTCGCTGCTCCTAGGCCATGTCCAGAATATCAAGTGCAGAGATATCATGTCTTTAGGTAGAAGTGCTGCTGTCTGAAGTAACTGGGAAACAAGAGGCGGCATCGGCGTCAGAGTGTCTGCGTCCATAGCGATAGAAGACACGGATATCACAATCACGGATTCGGAGGATCCACCGAGCGAGGCGGCCTGATGGGTCTTTGAGGTTCGACAAACAGCAAAAAGCATGATGATCCGTCACCACGTCAAAGGGTCGACCGTAGGGACATGGGAGAAATTCTTCAAGAGCCCGTACGATAGCCAGGCACTCTTTTTCTGTTACGGAGTAATTGGCCTAAGGTTTTCTGAGTGCACGACTGGCAAAAGTGGCCACGCATTCGGCATTCGAATTCTTACGTTCTGCGAGCACGGCACCAAGGCTGACAACACTAGGGTCAGTGTGAATTTCTGCAGGTGCGCTTGGATCAAAATGGCGCAAGATTGGCCAATACGTGAGTATGTGACGAAAAGTCGTAAAGGCCTCATCAGAGGCTTCCGAGAAAGTAGAAAGTGCATTGTCGCCTTGGAGAAGTTGGTTTAATGGCGCGATCACAGTAGCGGAGTTTGCGAACGAAACGTCAAAAATAGGAGCATACGCCAATGAAGCTGCGTAGTGCTTTCAAATTAGTGGGCTTCGGGAATTCGGATACGGCGCGAAGTTTAGCAGGGTCAGGAAGAATGTCTTCCATGGAGACATCGTGGCCTAATATAGTCAGTTTTCGAGCTGCAAATAGGCACTTTATTAGGTTAAGCTGGAGACTAGCATTCCGGAGACAGGTCAAAACTTTGTTTAAACGGCGAAGACGGGTCACAAAATCAGGGGAAAAGATGACTAAGTCGTCGAGGTAGCAGAGACAAGTATGTTATTTCAGGCCGCGCAGGCGCGGTCCATCACGTGTTCAAAGGTGGCGGGCACATTGCAGAGACCAAACGGCATTACAGTGAATTCAGACAAGCCGTCTGGTTTTACAAACGCGGTTTCAGAACAGTCATCGTCAGCTGTGGGCACCTGCCAGTAGCCAGAGCGGAGATCCAAGGAGGAAAAAAACTCTGCTCCTCGCAAACAGTCAAGTGCGTCGATACGTGGCAACGGGTATACATCCTTTCGGGTAATCTTGCCAAGTCTTCGATAATCAACGCAAAATCATATGGTGCCGTCCTTCCTTTAACTAGGAAGACTGGTGACGCCCAGCAAATACTAGAGGGCTGGATGGCACCGCCTTTGAGTATATCGTTCTCCTGCTCATTGATAACGCGTCTTTCAGTCGCCGACTCTCGTTAGGGACGCTGTCGATGGGTGCACGGCTCCCAGGGTCGATAGTGTGCGAAACAGTCGTTGCTCGGCAGTCAAAAGAGGAAGAGAAGCCTTGGTGGAAGTGAAAAAGTTCGTCGTGCTGAGTCGTCGTAAGGTCAATGACAATAGCTGGCGTAAAAGAACGCGGGAGTGACTCAGGCGATGCCTCGAGAGCGGCAACATAAGTGGAGTCGTCCATCGTGTCAAATATTGAAGATGAGACCAGTGACTCGGCTGTGCGAAGGCTTTCATGGTGGCATGAAGTAATCCGTTCCGCCGGTGGGTTTGACACGCACATGAGAGAGGCACCAGTTTCGAACTCGAGGATGGCGAAGAGCAGTGGTAGTGAACGACGGCGAAGTAAGAGTTCAGACACAGCGAAAAGTACTGCGCTGTCATTTACAGAGTCACAACAAATACTGACAAGAGCTGAAGACCAGGCAAGTATAACAGTGTCTTCTGAAACGGTGAATTTGCGACAAAGGTTCTTGTGGTCAGTGATATTATCGGTCGAAAACTGAGACAGCTCGATTTCGGCGCGGGCTCAGTGAATAATCGCATGATGTGTGGAGAGAAAGTTTCCAACCTAATATGAAGCCGCGTAAACATGATGGCAACACGATGAATTCTAGATATAAAGGACCTCCTGATTGACGACACGAGGGCTGCAGGCGCCAGATGGTTCGACGTGCTGCGCCTTGGCAGTCCGAAGAGACAGGCCAGAAAGCGGCGTCGCTTTTGCTAGGTTGCGGCAAATACGGGCATCTATCCCTGAAAGTGCAGCGCCAGTATCGACAAGCGCTAGCGTCAATGTTCCTTCTATTCCAAATTCAATAACGTTTTTCGGGGAAATGTCAAGCCTTGTACGTTTCGCTGCCACCGCAGTTCTCGCCTCCTGAACTGCGATTTTTAGTTTTCCTGGCGCAGAAGGCTACGGCAGACGGAGGTTAGGGGAAAGGGAGCAGCGGTGAGGAGATGGTGAACGGCGAGCACATAATGCTGTCTCCACGGCAGGAGCAGACTTAAAGTTGTCTTAATAACTGCGGCGTTGTTGGAAACGTGGCGCATATGGACGCACATTGTTGTGGACGTTCAGTTTAAGAAGGCGACAGTGAAGTGCCACGTGTACAGCACGGCCACAATGAAAACAAATTGGACGATTGTTGTCCGTGCGGCAATGGTCTTGAGGTCGGGCATACTGCAACAGCGTCCGGACTGGAGGGGATACGGGCGTGCGCAAAGCCGGGCCAAGGGGACCGTAGGTCTGTGGTGCAGGCCCCGTAGCGAGTTCGGCGTAAGTCAGGGGAACGGCAGACGGAACCTGCTGGAGAGCAGGCAAAATGTGATCCGTTACCTCCTCCTTGACAGATTGGAGAGCGGACGCCAATGAAGAACTCGAGTGACCGTGTGCATGTGGAATGAGAGAAAGCCGGCGAGCCACGTCTTCACGAACAAACTCCTTGAACTGTAGCGGCAGCGAGGTGTTATGCAGGCCAACGGTCAAGCTTGACATTGAAGTGGCCTGAGGAGGAGATCGGCGGGTGGCTATGCGTTGTTTGCGTAGTTCCTCGAAGCTTTCACAGTGACTGACAAGTTCGGAGACTGTCGCCGCATTTTTCGCCAACAGCATCTGGAAGGCGTCGTCTTCAATGCCTTTTAAGATATGCAGGATCTTCTCGGCATGAGCAATTATGACGTCAACGCGGTTAAAGATATCGACAACGTCTTCTATAAAACTAGGAAATGTCTCACCGCACTCTTGCGCACGACCACGCAAACATTGCTCGGCGCGAAGCTCTTGAACGGCGGGGCGCCCGAATACCTCCGCAACGTTAGTTTTGAAGGCCGGCCACTTTGGGAGATCACGTTCGCGGTTGCGCTGCCACACGCTGGCGACACCGCTCAAATAAAGCGACAAGTAATTCAGTTTTTTGTGTCGTCCCAGTGAGAGTGGATGCGCACCCGGTCGTAGTCAGCTAGCCAGTCTTCTACGTCATGGTCTTCGGTACCGCTGAAGCTGGGTGGGTCGCGCTGACGCAACGGGCCGGGGCAGACCATGGTAGTCAAAGAGGCAGCGGGTTGTGGCTATGATGGTCTTTCTTCCGGCATAATGCAGACCGGCTGGAGTGGCCGATTGCGAAGTTCCAGGATTCTTGTTGTACCCAGCAGCTCCCCCAATTCTAAAGGGGGTTTATTCGTGTCACAGAGCAGCGGCAACAAACGCAGCACCCACAGGTAGGGCGCAGCCAGAGAGCGAACTAGGTACGAGCCATGCGATGACGACGGGGCTTTTCAGCGTGCCGATCATCTTCGTCACACCTAGTGAAATCGCGCAACCCACTCTGGGGGCTCACCCATGAATCTGGCAGGCGAAAAAACGGCATCGAGGCGCTCGTCGAGGCGCTACTCAATGTAACCTTTGCGAAGGACAGGTGCACCTTTGACTAAGTCAATTGTCGAAATGGGCAGATGAAAACTGGTTTAAAATTAACACCTAGAAAACAGCCTGCATACTCTTCTCAAGAAAGAGGTGTCTAACACCAATGTCACACTTGGCGGTCAAGGGAGACTAACCCCTTTTGAGCAGCGAGCATAAATGGCTACGAATCATTTAAGACTGAAAGCGCATGTTTATTCTCTCTATAAAATGCCTGAACACGAAATGTCCTAAATTAGTGAACTTCTTAAATCCTTCCTCACACCCGACATGGGGTAGGGATTGAAAATGCCGCCTGAACTTGTAGAGCAGTCTTGTCGTCTCTCATATAAACAATGGCGCTATAATATGGCCTTCTGCAATTCCAAGCGCGCTAAATATCCTGGACCCTGTTGATCACATAGTTATCCCCCTCGCGTGTGCGGCTTTCAGGAAAAGCTCTTAGAATGCCTCTAATAGATCAAGCGAGTCCTCGCGTCGTGTACAGAGGCCATATTCTAGGTTCACATGTCATGTGAAAATAATTTCGAATCTTGAACCTCTTTGTTATACTAGTATAAACTATGGGTCCTGTGGCATACTCTTCAAAAATCGGTCCAGAGCGAGGGAGCCCTTCTCGCTGAGTGTGAGGAATCTCAGTGATGAAATGCGTTCGCAACTTTTAGAACACCATCTAATGGTTGCCGCGAAGCTGCCACAGCGGTGGCAGTGGCAGCTCGTGTAATGTGCGGTGTGTCTGATGCAGCAGTCGGTCTGCCTTTTTCGGAGTCCGGCATTCCGCATGTGCAAACAGGTATCTTTATGGTTGAAGCCTATGTACTAATAACGGCTGTGACACACATCAAACAATTATAGTCAGAAAATCCTATTATATTTACAGACTCTACAAATGTCGTCAAGGCTGTAGTGTAACTACAAACGCAAAAAAGTCCTGTAATGATTTGCTTTTAAACACTCCTATGCAGTGCTTGTCGTGTATTCGACGTATCTAATATGCTGGGATCCTGCGCACAGTGGCATCGAAAGTAATGCGCTCGCCGACGAAATCACCACATCCACGGCAACAAACGCTTTGCACTCTTCCCCAGTTGTTTCCGCGCATAGGTTTCAAACATTTTAGTGGGAAGAAATTAAGAGACTATTGGCCATACTTGTGCGACGAGCAAACCTCGAATAAGCTTCGTCTAATTAGGCTGCAGTTAAGCACGTCCCCATCAATAACAGAATCATGACAAGATGTATGTCCCTTTCTGTTGACTAAGACTGGGCCCGCATACGGTACACACAAATTCTTTCTGAGTGGTGATGCACCCGCTACATGTTGGAGATGTGCTTTAAGTCTGACCGTCATTGACGGCCTTGTGGAGTGACGGGAAGCAGAAAGTGAGAGGAAAATGTGGGCAATTTGCACAAGTAGTAAAGGCTGAGTCACAGCGGAGCTACTTCCGGCTTTTGCTAAGTATTGTTAGAATGAGCTACAGTATGGGAAGTTATACATGCCTCGGGTTGGTTCATACTAAGTGTTCCTAGATTTAGCTAAGACTTACGAGGTTATGCATGGCCTAAATATGCTGATACTGTGTCGCCAAGATTTGCTAAGTTTCGCCAAATTTGGCGAGGTTATACGCGGCGAGACCGGTAAGCCACACAAGCCCCAGCAAGTCACACACAGACAAGCCAGAGTACGTGCATCACAATTTATAATGTGCAGTGCTTAAGTAGCAGTCGTCATCGTCGTCGATCCCGTACTAGTTCTCGTTGTTCGAACGTCGTCCTGGTCGTCGTCGTTGGCGGTGGCGTGGGGGAGGCTTCGTGAAGCACTTGCAAGGCAGATCTCTTGTGTTCAACGTGCCACACCGAGCTCACCGTGAAGAGATTCACGTCAAACCAGAGCCGGTGACAGACGTGGCAACTGTGCCGGAACTCTATGCCGGGTATTCGTGCTGTAAGAGGCCCTTCGCACTCTCAATAGATTTGCGGGCATGGCGTTAGAAGCTCTCGGTAACGCGCAGGCTTCGAATCCATTCCCGGTGGCACAGGGCATTCACTCGGCAGCGTTCATTGTCCCTGGTCCGAAATTCTGGATCCTCGGCATGGCGACGGCCTCGGCGCAATGGGCAGGATCGGCTCTCCTTCGTCGATCGCAGTCCCGCAAAGCCGCGTGCCGTGCTTCCTTGTCGGTCACAGACGCAACAGCTGTGCGCAAATCTATGTCCAGAAATTCACGCTGGAATCGGCCCTTCGCACCCCCCGTGTCTCGGCGGGCTCGACGTTGCGAGTTGGTGACCAGAACCGGTAACGCACTCCCTCACCAGAGCAGGATTGGCCACCCTGGTGCAGTACTTGGTTGCAACCTCCAATATGAATATGACAATCGAACCCCGGCCCTCAGTCCCAAGCAGCTGCGAAGAAACTGACCACGGTGGTGGTCAGACCTCTGACGCACCCGAGGGTGCTAAGAATCTGTGGGTCCGGACAGGCTGCCATTGGAATCTGAACCTGGCAACGTTTAATGCTAGAACGTTATCTAGTGAAGAGAGTCTAGCAGTGCTATTGCATGAATTAGCGGGCAGTAAATGCGATATAACAGGGCTTATTGAGGTTAGGAGGACTAAAGAAGCATAAACAGTGCTAAAAAGAGGGCAAGTCTTGTGCTACCGGAGCTTATCGGAGAGACGAGAACTAGCAGTCAGATTCCTGATTAATAAGGTTAAAGCTGGTAACTAAAGGCATTCTATAGCATTAACGAGAGGGTGGCAGGTCTTGTTGTGAAACTTAAGAGGTTCAAATTGAAGATCGTACAGGTCTACACCCCTATATGCAGTCATGATGACCAGGAAGTCGAAAGCTTCCATGAAGACGTGGAATCGGCGATGGGTAAAGTCAAAACAAAATACACTATACTGATGGGCGCCTTCAAAGCCAGAGTAGGCAAGAAGCAGACTAGAGAGAAATCAGTGGAGGCATATGGCAGAGGGTCTAGTTATAGCAGGGGAGAGTACCTAGTAGAGTTTGCAGAACGGAATAATATGCGGATAATGAATACCTCCTTCTGCAAGCGGGATATCCGATAGTGGACGTGGAGGAGACCGAATGACGAGACAAGAAATGAAATAGACTTTGTACTCTGCTTTAGCCCTGGTATCATACAATATGTGGACGTACGCGGCAAGGTGCGCTGCAGTGACCATAGGATGGTACGAACTCGAATTCGCCTAGACTTGATGTGGGAAAGGAAGAAACTGGTACATAAGAAGCCGATCAATGAGTTAGCGGTAAGAGGGAAAATAGAGGAATTCTAGATCAAGCTACAGAAGAGATATTTGGCTTTAACTAAGGAAGAAGACCTTAGTGTTGAAGCAATGAATGACAATCTTATGGGCATCGTTAAGGAGTGTGTAATAGAAGTCCGTGATAACTTCGTTAGACAGGATGCCAGTAAGCTATCGCAGGAGACGAAATATCTGCTTAAGAAACGCCAATGTATGAAAGCCTCTACCCCCACAGCTACAATAGAACTGGCAGAACTTTCCAAGTTATTCAACAAGCGTAAGATACCTGGCATAAGGAAGTATAGCATGGATAGAATTGAACATGCTCACATAAACGGAGGAAGCCTAAAAGCAGTGAAGAAGAAACTAGGAATGGGCAAGAATTAGATGTATGCGTTAAGAGACAAAGCCAGCACTATCATTACTAATATGGATGAGATAGTTCAAGTGGCTGAGTAGTTCTCTAGAGATTTATACAGTACCAATGTCACCCACGACGATAATGGAAGAGGGAATAGTCTAGAGGAATTCGATATCCCACAACGCCGGAAGAAGTAAAGAAAGCCTTGGGAGCTATGCAAGTGGGAAAGGCAGCTGGGTAGGCTTAGGTAACAGCACATTTGTTGAAGGATGGTGGGCAGATTGTTCTAGAAAAGCTGGCCACCCTGTATACACAATACCTCATGACTTCGAACGCACCGGAATCTTGGAAGAACGCCATCATAATCTTAATCCATAAGAAAGGGACGTGAAAGATTTGAAAAATTATACACCGATCAGTTTACTGTCCGTTGCCTACAAAGTATTTACTAAGGTAATTGCAAATAGAATCAGGAACACCTTAGACTTCTGTAAACCAAAGGACCAGGCACGATTTCTTAAAGGCTACTCAACTATGGACCATAGTCACGCTATCAATCAGGTCACACAAAAACGGGCGGAATATAACCAACCATTATATATAGCTTTCATTGATCCCGAGAAAGCGTTTGATTCAGTTGAACCCTCAACAGTCACGGAGGCATCACGTAATCAGGGTGTAGACAAGCCCTATGTAAAAATACTGAAAGATATCTATTGCGGCTCGGCAGCAACCGTAGGCCTCCATAACGAAAGCAACAAAATCCCAATAAAGAAAGGCGTCAAGCAGTGAGATACGGTGTCTGCAAAGCTATTCATACCGTGCTTACAGGAGGTCTTCAGAGTCCTGGATTGGGAAGAATTGTGGGTAAGAGTTAAAGGAGAATACCTTAGTAACTTGCGATTCGCTGATGATATTGCCTTGTTTAGTAACTCGGGTGACCAATTGCAATGCATGCTCACTTACCGGGAGAAGCAAAGGAGAAGGGTGGGTCTAAAATTAACCTGCAGAAAACTAATGTTTAACAGTCTCGGAAGAGAACAGCAGTTTACGATAGGTTGCCAGGCACTGAAAGTGGTAAGGTATACATCCCGTTACGGCAGCCAGTGACCGCGGATCCGGATCATGAGACTGAAATGATCAGAAGAATAAAAATGGTGTGGGATGCGTTTGGCAGGCATTCTCAGATCATGAACAGTAGGTTTCCATTATCCCTCAAGAGAAAAGTGTATAGCAGCTGTGTCTCCCCAGTACTCTCATATAGGGCAGAAACCTGGAGGCGTGCGAAAAGGGCTGTAAATAAATTGAGGACAACGCAACGAGCTTTGGAACGAAGAATGATGGGTGTAGCGTTAAGGGGGATAAAAAGGAGCAGATTGGGTGAGGGTACAAACGCGAGTTAATGACACCTTAGTTGATATCAAGAAAAAGAAATAGGCATGTGCAGGACATATAATGAGGTGTGAAGATAACCGATGGTCATTAAGTGTTACGGTACTGGATTCCAAGAGAAGGCAAGCGTAGGAGGGGGCCGGCCGAAAGGTAGTTAGGTGGGCGGATGATATTAAGAAGTTTGCAGGGACAACATGGCCCCAATTAGTACATGAACGGGGTAGCTAGAGAAGATTGAGAGAGCTCGATGCTCTTCAATGGGCGTAGCCATGCTGCTGCTGATGATGATGACGTCTCGACTCCGCCCTACACGCGTGGGTAGCGATGAGGTTGCATGGCTCCGCGTTCACGCAGGTGGTTGCTAGGCAACGCGAAGGGGCGCAGAGCTTGGCGGAGTTTTTGGTAATGCTCGACCGCAGAACGAGAGCTTAAACAGCTCCACTGTAAAAAAAATACTTTCCTACAGCATGTCTGCAGCGTATCTCATTAGAACCAGCGGAGTTTCTTGGCACGAACCGAGTACTCAACAGCCAATCTTTTTTAAGTTATTTAAATCTCATTCTTACATTGCACACTATCTGTCGAAAACCTGCGTCGTACAGCCTCGAGGCTGCTGCTGCATTAGTTACATCTAGTATATCACGTGCCTCCACGCCCTTGTATTCAAGGGCCCTGAGACAGTAGCACTGTTGTCGTTTATCCTTAGCAGATAACGTTTGCAAACTACATGTTTTATGTTGATATTACACGTCACAACTCATTGTAATTATTTTACTGCGTATTTGTATTACGTAGATTACAGCGAATGTTTCTAGACCCCCCTACAGCCACGTCATATCGACCTCTGGTAATTCATAGATGCATTGCGATTTAACTACCACCGACTTCGCACTCTGACCATACTTGAACCTTGCGCCACAAAACATCAATACATCTGCACCAAATCTACAACTTGTAGATTGCCGCCGCATTCAGGAGCGAGTTGTCATACAATAGTCCTTATCGGTTTCCTCTTTTTGCAGCAACTGCGTGAGAGCATCTAAATGTTACAGGCTTTATGCGCTGCGCCTAAAGACAAAAAAGGTCAATGGCCGCTTACTGCGATCATTCAAATTTGCTGTGAATTGTTAGCAGTTGTGAGATAATAAAGAAAGACTGCGGGGAGACGAGGTAATTGTCTTTCCATATGTTTTCAGTCTTTGTAGTGACCGCTGGCCGCTCAGGCGATGTCATTGTGTGAGCTGCTGTCGTGGAAAGTGTGGTTTCTGCTGCCATGGCGCGTCACCTATCCGGTGAGGAAGCGGCCACGCTCTTTTTCCCCGTGCTCACTGCCCATCAACGTCGTCTCCAGTGAGGGATCCATCGTCGAGACCATGAAGTTGTGTCTTCCCGAAGGCGCAGTTCCGTACGCCTCAGCAGAACGAGTGCTCGCAGTCATGGTCGGAACGAGGCGCCTCGGCACGCGCAGAGCTCAGTCATCAGGGTGGGCACTGCTACAACCTTCCCCTCCGGTCAAACTGCCTTCTGTCAAGTTGACTGATGAGCTTTCATGACGCGGTGGCCAAGTACCGTTTGCCGCGTTGGTCGTTAAGACTCCATGCACTGTGCCGCCAAACAAGAACCTCGTTGGATTCCTAGCGCGGTCCGCCGGCTGAAGATTGCGCCTCACTAGTTGAGGCGGCAGGTCGTAGTCGCCGTCAATAATGCGCCGGGCACGCGAAATATTTATGGCACTTTCAATCCTGGTACACATGACCTCAACTGACATGCAGCGGACTACAGCCCTCAGTACGCGCACTTTCAGGCGTGTCAGCGATAACAGTTCGTCGAATTTGTCGCTATCTTCATCCAACTTCATCATGGTTCGCCGCAGCAAGGCTACTTCACGTGATTCGTCGCGCCACAAGTCCTCCGCAGCGGACCCGTTCGCTTCCAGCGAAGCACTGTCCACCTCACGTACGTATTCTCGCTCACCAGATTCGCGCCTCGGCACGACGTCAAGCCTAACGCTCCTTCGACCGAACATGTCGCCTCACCTGGCCGGCGTGTACTGCAACGGACTCGCAGCCGCGTGAATTCCCGAGAGCACTTCACTGCTGTCTCCGTGGGCCCCACCCATGGCGATCGTTGGATTCTGAGGTTATGCCATCCACACCGAAGCATACGGCTTTCTGACGCGCGCCTCTCCACTGCATGGCTTTAGATGATGATGATGATGACGATGATGATGGACCTCGGTCATGGCTCAAGGATCTGCGAGCTGGCGGTAGCTACAGGAAATTCTAACTTGAAAACGATAAAGGATTTTCCGGGAGCTAGCGGCTGCGCGTAGCTCGATATGCAGACATGTCGTCGTCGTTACGCTTACGTCATCCAACCCACCATTTTGTGTTAGAACTGATGGAAGCACCGTTCTTTATTACACATAAAAGTAGTTGGCCGGTTTATCCACGCTCTCGAGGTAGAATTTTCACCCACACTTAAGAAAAGACACAACAGTGTTAGTTGGAACACAGGGCGTCCAGCTTTTTCACACACTTTGTTTGCCTCCCATCAAGTAGACTATGACTGCTAAGTGAAGTGCATGCTCAATGCTGTCATCCTTCATGGAGCTGTCTTGGGTTCATGTATGTGGTAGAACACTTGTGCTCCCATCTGTAAATTCTGCGTAACTTCTAACGCGCTTGCTTGCGAAAGAAATCAATTTGTGCGTTATGTGCACTAATTCAGAACTGAGACTCCTAAAAATGCTAGTAAAAGACACCATATGAGTAGAGAATTGGCATAATTCAGCTATTCAACCCTCTCTGAACTAAATTATCGCTGCAGCAACAGTCTCTAAGTGCGATCTCCTCAAAAGCAACTGCATTGCGTTGCGCGCAACTTCGTTTTCGTCCGCTACAACACTGACTACAACCAAGGATTCAGGGTGGTAGCAATGCTGTACTTCTTGTAGCCCGTACAGCCTGGCGTCTACGCAAAATGCGAAGATTGTTTTCATTTGATGCCATCGCTACGTCCTGTATTGTTGTAGGGTCGCAAGATTGCAGCACATTAGTGTCCATAAATGCGAACCCTTCCCGAGAAAATGCAGAGGAACCGCATTTCTGGCTAAATGTCGGTTACCGCCAATACGTAAACAGTAAACATAGAAAATGTAGAAGCGTAAACGATACGTTTGCGGTCCCTATGCTTGTTTAAACACAACATCACTTGCGGGAACAACTTTTCACATTTTCGTCGTGTTAACCTCCGAAAGAACGTTATTGTTCGCCGGAATACGTTCTGCCTGCGTACGGTGTAGCTCCGCCGCTTAGACTCAGATGTCGCTGAATATTCGAGGAAACGGCCACGGCCAATGAATCTACGTCACATGTTTTTCGCAGAACCATAGCCGAACTTACTTTAGATGGTCGCAACAAATTCAAAGCAACACTTTGTTAAGGAGTATCGCCAAATACATGCCTCCTGGGTAAGTGTTCATGTAGAAGCAAGTAAGCAACTGTGTATATTTTGCACACTAGACTTTCGGCCTGGTTCTTCTTTTTTAGGTAGCTTCTGCTTATTATTTTCCAGGTTGTACTAGATTGCCAGGTTTTTAGAGCACCGCGGTACGTAAAATGCCCTGCATTGGAGGAAACTCAACATACGGACTCTAAACCCATATGGCCACAATGATGGGATCGTGTACTAATAGTGTGGCGCCAACCTGATCTCACGTATATATTTTATAAGTTCCGCAAAGAGAAACCATGTTTTCAAGTCCTAGGGGGCATGCCTCTTTCTTGGGGTTTCTTTTTCCTGCGATTCATTTTCTGTCATTTCTTCAGAAACTTCAGAACCAACATCTGATGTCGTCAGACATAGGAACGCACTGTAATTGTTCAAATATTTTATGATACGTGTGAGAAAAGGTTTATTGGCGGCTCCTAATGTAACGGCACAGCAACCGGGAACGGCGAAGCAGCCCGAAGCACTGTCCGAACGGACGCCAGCAATCAACAGCGCGAGCCGAGCCGAGCCGCGCGTTGGCGATGCGGCTGTGCCGCGAGGCGCGTCTTCTTCTTTACAATCTCCCCCCGGACAAAAAGCGCCATCCTGGCGCCTTAAGAATCGGGAGGCAGAGGGTCGTGGTAAGGCTTGAGACGCGAGACGTGGACAATGTCACGTGCACGCCGGCGCAAGTCTTCAGGTGGTGACAGGGGCTCAATGAGAAAATTCACCGGGAATGTTTGCTCCAAGACTCGGTAAGGCCCTTCGAATTTTGGGACGAGTTTCGAGGAAAGCCCCGGCGTTTGGAAAGGGACCGACAACCACACAAGAACGCCTGGAGCGTAGGTCGTGCTTGGATGCGTGTCGAGGCGGTTTTCTTTCTGGCGCTGCTGTTGCTCTGCCGTAAAGGAGCGCGCTAGCTGGCGGCATTCTTCGGCTTGCCGGGCGACGTCGGAAACAGGTAGACACTCGGAGGCGTCAGGACGGTATGGAAGGAGCGTGTCGATGGTATGCGTAGGCTCGCGGCCATACAGGAGGAAGAAAGGTGAAAATCCCGTAGTGGCCTGGATCGCGGTGTTGTACGCGAACGTGATGAATGGAAGGATGCGGTCCCAGTTACCATGATCAGATGCCACGTACATGGAGAGCATATCACCAAGTGTGCGGTTAAATCGCTCTGTGAGCCCGTTAGTCTGTGGATGGTATGCCGTGCTTGTCCGATGAATAATATGGCATTCCGAAAGCAAACTTTCGACGACTTCGGAGAAGAAGGCGCGACCTCGATCGCTGAGGAGTTCCCGAGGTGCGCCGTGTCGAAGCACGAAGCGATGTAAGACGAAAGAGGCTACATCCCGCGCTGTAGCACTTGATAAAGCAGCAGTTTCGGCGTAGCGTGTCAGATGATCAATAGCAACGACGATCCACCGATTGCCGTCTGGTGTCATAGGAAGCGGGCCGTATAGGTCGATGCCGACGCGATCGAAGGGTGTGGCAGGGCACGGGAGCGGCTGCAAGGCACCAGATGGGCGTAAAGGCGGCGATTTGCGGCGTTGACAGTCAAGGCAGCACCGAACAAACTTGTGTACAAAATTGTACATGCCGCGCCAGTAGTAGCGGTGGCGAATTCGTTCGTACGTCTTGAAGACTCCGGCATGGCCACACTGCGGATCGTTGTGGAAAGCGGCACATATTTGAGACCTTAAGCTGCGGGGAACCACCAGAAGCCACCGACGACCTTCAGGAGTGTAATTGCGTCAGTGCAGCAGCTGGTCACGAATGGCAAAATGAACTGCTTGGCGTCGGAGGGTTCGGGATACAGGGATGGTCGACGATCCAGAAAGATAGTCGAAAAGAGAAGCGACCCACGGGTCACGACGTTGTGCGGTTGCAAAGGAGTCCATGTCGAGAGATGACACGGAATGTGCGGAAGTTGTTGCGCAGGCCGAGTCTGGAGGTAAAGGTGAACGAGACAAGGCATCTGCGTCGGAGTGTGTGTGTCCACTGCGGTAGACGACGCGAATATCGTACTCCTGGATGCGTAGTGCCCAACGGGCTAGGCGGCCAGTGGGATCTTTCAAGTTGGCGAGCCAACAAAGCGCATGGTGATCTGTGACCAAGTCGAATGGGCGCCCGTACAGATATGGTCGGAACTTGCCAAGTGCCCATACTAAAGCCAAGCACTCTTTTTCGGTCACGCTGTAATTGGCCTCAGGCTTCGTCAGTGTGCGACTCGCATAGGCGACGACATATTCGGGGTAGCCCGCCTTTCGTTGGGCGAGTACGGCGCCGAGACCGACCCCGCTGGCATCTGTATGTACTTCAGTGGCAGCTGACGGGTCGAAATGGCGAAGAATAGGTGGGGAGATGAGAAGACGACGCAGCGTAGCAAAGGCGGAGTCACATGCAGGGGACCAGCAGGAGAGGGCGGCGTCACCGCGTAGAAGCTGAGTCAATGGCGCCATGATCGATGCGAAATTTCGAACAAAGCGCCGGAAATATGAGCATAGGCCCACGAAGCTTCGAAGTTCTTTGATGGTCTGAGGCTTCGGAAACTCAGCGACTGCTCGAAGTTTTGCAGGATCGGGTAGAACGCCGTGCTTGGACACAACGTGGCCTAAAATGGTGAGCTCTCGCGCGGCGAAGCGGCACTTCTTGAGGTTGAGTTGAAGGCCAGCGTTCGTTAGACAGGTCAAAACTTGTCTAAGGCGGAGCAGGTGAGTAGGAAAATCAGGCGAGAAAACCACGACATCGTCGAGGTAACACAGACATATAGACCACTTGAGGCCACGCAGGGTGTTGTCCATGAGTCGTTCAAAGGTGGCAGGGGCGTTACAAAGCCCGAAAGGCATCACTTTAAATTCATATAAACCGTCAGGCGTAATGAACGCGGTTTTCTGGCGATCGGCCGCAGCCATGGGGACCTGCCAGTACCCTGAACGCAAATCAAGGGACGAGAAAAATTCTGCGCCCTGAAGACTGTCGAGGGCGTCATCGATGCGCGGCAAAGGATAGACGTCTTTGCGCGTTACCTTATTTAACCGACGGTAGTCGACGCAAAAGCGAATAGACCCGTCCTTCTTGCGAACGAGAACGACAGGAGATGCCCAGGGACTGTGCGAAGGTTGAATAACATCACGGCGCAGCATATCTTCGACTTGGGAGGTATTGGCACCACGCTCTTCGGCAGAGACGCGATATGGTCGTTGACGTAACGGCTGATGTGAACCGGTGTCAATGTAGTGCTGCACTTCCGACGTGCGGCCCAGGTGAGGTTGTGAAACGTCGAATGAACTTCTAAATTTGTGCAGGAGATCAAGAAGGTCGGCGCGTTCGGCAGGTGTGAGGGTATCGGCGATGGCATGCGAGAACGCAACCCTGGACGTTTCCTCAAGCGCGGACATCGCAGATGCTTGGCCGGGGTCGACGTCAAAAGAGTCTCCAGGGACGTCAACCAAAGACGAAGAGTCGAGGAGTTCCACGAAGCCAAGGCATTCACCAACGAGCAACGTAATAGGCGCACAGAGGGGGTTGTAAAAGTAGATATTGCTGCAGCCGCCAGCCATGTCAAGCGTCGCGAAGGGTAGTGGGAGAGATTTACGGCTCATGAAGACGTCGGACGGCGTGAAGAGGACCGTTGCATCAGCGATGGCATCGCAAAAGACGGGGACGAGGGCGAAGGAGCCAGGTGGAATATCTTTGTCCTCGCGCACGGTAAGTTTAGAAGGGCGGTCGCAATCTTCGTCCAAGGGTGCGTCACAAGGGGAAAATTCAACTTCGGCGCGTGCGCAGTCGATCACGGCTTTATGACTGGATAAGAAGTCCCATCCGAGGATGACGTCATGCGAGCAGGTGGGAAGAACAATACACTCGACGATGTAATCAATGCCGTGAATAAGCACACGTACAGTACAGGCTGCGTGCGGAGTGACGGGCTGCGCGCTTGCCGTATGAAGCGACAGTCCAGAAAGCGGCGTGGTCACCTTGCGCAGCGAACGGCACAGTTTGGCGGCGATCACAGAAACGGCTGCGCCGGTATCCACAAGAGCGAATGCAGGAACACCTTCTACACAAATTTCGACCACGTTAGCAGGAGAGGCGCGAGGACTTTGACAGTTCGAATGGGGCGCAGTTCTTGCCTCTTGAACTGCGACGTTCAGTTTTCCTGGTCAGGTGGTGCGGGTCGCCGACGCATTGGGGAGAGCGAGCGTCGGCGAGGGGATGGCGAGCGACGCGAAGGAAATTCTGGGATGTCAGCACGAGCGTACGGTTGGGGGGAAGGAGCGGCGTATTGGCGAAATGGCTGGCTCCCGTACTGGAAGGGCCGCGAGGCGTCGCCGAACGCTTGAGGACGACGGCGGCAATATCGGGCGACGTGTCCGGGAGTGCAGCAAGAATAACAGATGGGTCGATTGTCAGGTGTCCGCCAAGGATTAGCTCGCGGAGCGGTCCAAGATGCTGCATGGGCTTCCGGTGGCAGCGGTTGGGACTGGGTCGTGAAAGACGCCGGTGGAGGCCTGCGTACTGCCTGGGCGTACGTAAGAGGTGCGGCCACAGGCAGGACTGGCTGCGCATAGGTGAGAGGCGTGGCGACAGGCTGCACTGCCCGCGTAGAGTTGAGATTCACAGCTGCAGGCGGCTGATGTGGTGCGGAAGGGACAACTTGGGCGACCTCTTCGGAAATTAGGGTGCGGAGCGTGTTTGGAAGACGGGAGGTGGGCTCCTGAGTGAAGGGGACTAAAGAAAGTTGGCGGGCAACTTCCTCACGCACAAAGTCCTTGACCCGCTGAAAGAATGAGGATGGGTCGTACATGTTGTCAAGGCTCGCCAACAAGTCGTCGCTTCCCAAAGGACGCCGAGTCGAAGCGCGTTGCTTCCTTAACTCATCGTAACTTTGGCACAGGCTGACAACTTCAGACACAGTGCGCGGATTCCTGGCTAGGAGCATCTGGAATGCGCCGTCATCGATGCCTTTCAGGATATGGCGAATTCGCTCAGCTTCGGGCATTGCGGCGTTGACTCGTTTACAAAGGTCCATGACGTCTTCTATGTAGCTTGTGAACGTTTCCGCCGTCTGCTGTGCTCGGGCGCGCAAGCGCTGTTCGGCACGGAGCTTGCGAACAGCGGGTCGGCCGAACACTTCCGTAAAGGTTGTCTTGAAGACTGACCATGTGGGCACGTCACTTTCGTGGTTGTGAAACCACAGTTGGGCAACACCAGCCAGATAAAAGATGACGTGAGTTAACTTTGCGGGATCATCCCACTTGTTGTGTGCGCTCACCCGTTAATACGACGCAAACCAGTCTTCTACGTCTTCGTCGTCTGCACCGCTGAAGACCTTGGGGTCCCGTTGTCGTGGAACGCCGGTGCAGGTGACGGACTGTGGCGTCGGTGCCGTTTGGGAGGAGCTGTCGGTCATGGCGGGTGGTAGCGTGCGTGATCTCAGCTCCAGGGTTACAAGCGACGGGGTGCGAGTCCCCGCACCTCCACCAATTGAGAAAAGGTTTATTGGCGGCTCCTAATGTAACGGCACAGCAACCGGGAACGGCGAGGCAGCCCGAAGCACTGTCCAAACGGACGCCAGCAATCAACAGCGCGAGCCGAGCCGAGCCGCGCGTTGGCGATGTGGCTGTGCCGCGAGGCGCGTCTTCTTCTTCACACGTGTTTCTTGTCCTCCGATAATTCACGCGCGGGAGAGTCTCTTTCTCGCTTCTCTTGAATTTTGTATCTTTGTTGTCGTGCTTCAATGTGATGATGATGATGAAGTCTCAGTTAATGGCACAAACCCATTGAGGGGGATAGGCCATGAATCGGGTGGTAATACGATTCAATAAATAAAATAAAATAAATTGGTTAATAAATAAATAACACGAAAAAAGAAAGGAAACCAAATAATCTAAGATGCAAAATAAACTATGAATACATGACATAAAGTATTGATCAATAGTATAGTAAGCCTTGCGTTGATAGGAATGTAAAAAAAAGGATATACTTAAACTTGAGTAAGGCAAATTATGAATAATAATAGTAAGATATAGATTGTGAATATTTGCTTTTACTTTTTGAATTTTCTCAGGTGCAGTAGAAATAAATCAATTCTTGAAACTAAAAACTATTAACAAGGCATTCTTTTTGTGCCACACAGAAAATTATAAATGTCTAGGCAAATGTTCCTGTGGCTATATCCCAAAACTGTTGCTCCAAGGGAGAGTATAACAGTGCTGCGTAAAGGTAATCCTAAATTTTGAAGTGGAATTTCTAGACATAGTTTTCGATTAGTAGAAAACTGCCGGCATGATAATAAAAAATGATCTATAGTTTCTGGTTCATTGCAGAGGTAGCATAGAGGGGATACCGCAAGACCACATCTATGCAAGAAAAATTAAGTGTTGGAATACGGCAACGCAGCCTGGTAAATGAAACTTCAAATTTCTGGTTAGGACACCATTGCCGGTTCCAAGAATGATATAAGTGTAAAAAATCTGAAGATTTTGCTAATGACAGCTTTTTTGTCCTCGCTAAAGGAAAATTGCCTATATCTGGCTGCAATAATGTGCGCAATTGCCGGCAGCACAAATAGCACAGGACCTGCTAAAGAAGCTCGTGCTAAGGAATCGGCTATTTCATTAATATGAATGTCTCGGTGACCAGGGACCCATACTATATGCAGTAAACTTAAGTGAGGTAGAGCTAATGAATAAAACGTGTTTCCGGTTGTCGACTTTGTAGACGCAGTAAGTGCGCTGCATACAGATAGAAATTCTGTGACGATAATAACACTTGTAATATGAATGGGTAATTTCTGCAAGGCAAGAACTATTGCCAATATCTTCCCTGCTTCCCGGTTCTCGTTTTTTTCTTCTTCCTTTGTTCAGCCCTGTTCTTGTTCTCTTTCTCCCTGATTTCTTTCTTTTTTCAACTTCTTTTCTGCTTTCTTTTTCTCTTTTTGTTTTCGAGAATGACTTTTTTTCTTACTCGATTGGTTTCATTAGTATATGACCTGTTTTGTTTTTTCTCTTTTGGACCTTCACATAATAAAGGATGCGTTGAATTCTTACTGTATATCATATTTTCCTTCAACCAGTGTAAAATATCGTTTATGTGGCCTTACCAGATAAAGTTCTTATATGTAAAAAGTATTTTCCAAATCACATGCCTCTGATTTGTAAAGTAATTTCGGATCCTGGGCGCAATTTGTTGTTATTGTTGCGGCCTCGACATATAGCTCATACCCGATAGGAGAATGGGCCATTCTAGAGGTAACGAAAAGTCTGTAGGACAAAACGGGCAGAAAAAAAGAACAACAAAGATGGGCGCAATTGAAGAAAAATGAAATTTTTAATATCCTTATTAAGAAAGGAAAGCAAATAAACAGCACTATGGTATGTAAACTGTTGTTGAGCCTCCAAGACATGACAGGCACCTACATTAACATTTGGGAAAGGAAGGCTAGCCTCAATGACGTCCTCTTTTAATGTATGCATACCTCTAGTAACGAAAGTGAAAGCAGTAGCGAAACAAATAGCGCATAAAATCACTTCTGCAGTGAGTGTTATAAACTATTCACCAACGTAGAACGGAAATTTTGTAGAATATGTTTCAGAGTACGAATGGTGGGCTGTTTCCGAATGACATATGCCAGTAGAAATGAAACTGAACACCGCCTGCCCTGCCAGACGTCATATGAACAAAATTTTAGGAAAGAGCCCATACGCAAAAATCATGAACCATTCCACTCTGTGAAGGCGGATGACCAATGAAGTTGCTTGATACAAGACACAGCGGTGACATTGAATTTTGAACAAAGGTGCGAACATTGTCCTGATCGACGGTCGTCGTGAAAGCAGGTATGCACGCACATTCTCACAACACCTTTGTTATCACTACATTCTATATCACTCACATTTTTTGTCACCTCTGGAGCATAGTCACCAGCTCGCTTGAGGGGTTGAGCCGAGTGGCTGACACAAGCGAGCTGTGGTAGATGGTGATATTGGTGATGCCGATGAAGATAATTTCATCCTGCCAATGAATGGCTAATACCCCTATAAGCAATGACAGGCAACGGAGCCAGCTCAGAAAGGAGACGACGACGAACGAGTGAGCAGCGCCACGAGCGCGTTCCCGCGGTTGTTCGCGGATGACGAAAAGGCCCTAGCCGCATGCAGCTTCGCGATAGTATTCAGATTGAGCGTTGAAGATTGCACTGATGGCGGAACTACAACCAGAATAAAGGTTTGCGGCCTGTGGTGCTCGTCCCCACCAAAAAATAGGGAGTCGCCAGTTCTTGACCTAATGGGAAACTAAAGCGGCGTCTTTGTCGCCATACAAATTGCGGAACATGCATGTCAATTCACATTGCAGGCGCGAGATACCATAAGCCATGTGCATGTTCGAACTGCACATGGCTTGGCATATGGCTTCGAACTGCATTCGAACTGCACGAATAAGCGCATGAAGTGCCGACTCCTCGAGCCCGCGTCTATGCATTTCGCCCGTCGGCACCTGGGACTGTGGGAATGAGCATCGTGTGTCGACTGCTCGAGCCCCCGACTAGGCATATCGCGCGACTGCACCTCGGTCTACACGAAAAAGTGCATCGAGTGTCGACTCCTCGAGCCCGCGTCTACGCATGTCGTGCGCCGGCACCTCGGACTGCCCTAATAAACGCATCGAGTATCGACTCCTCCTGCCAGCGCCCCAAAATTTCGCGCGTCGGAACCTCGGACTGCGCGAATAATCGTCGACTGTCGACTTCTCGAGCCCGCGTCTAGGCATATCGCGCGTCGGCACCTCGTGCTGCGCGAATAACCGCATCAAGTTCTGACTCCTCGAGCCCGCGTCTAGGAACTTTGCGAAGGCACCACGCGGACTGCGTGAATAAGCGTATGGAGTGTCGACTCATTGTGTACGCGTTTAGGCTTTCCGTGGAATGGCACCTCAGACACCGCGAATAAGCGCATCGAGTATCCAGCTCTCGAGCAAGTGTTTAGGCATTTCTCCAGTCGGCACACCGGACTGCGCGAATAAATGCATCGCGTGCCGACTCCTCGAGCTCGCATCGAGGCATTTCGCGCGCTCGCACCTCGATCTGCCCGCCTAAGCGCAACGAGTGGCGAATCCTGGAGCCCCCTACTAGGCATATTGTCACGTGGTAGTGACGGTGAAGAAAGTAGCAACACGGTGGAATACAAAACTAGTTTTATTGGGTGAACCTGTGCCCACAAAAACAGGCTAGACTTATAACACAACGATAGCGGCGAACACGGTCGGCGATCGTCGAAAATCTGATCAGTGGGTCAAGCGCGTCAGCTTTTGTAGAGCAGTCATCGAATGTTCAAGACTAATCGTTCGGACCCGCGTGCCTTCTACAAAGTTCTACACCATTCGCATCAGGTGATGAAATCAGATAACATAACGTTCGGCGACAACAGACAGCGGATAGAAGCATCGATAACTTTCCATAAACTTCGGATACATGCAGGCGCGTCCCACGCTGTGCGATTACATTTGTTAGGCGGTGAAACGTGGTTGCCCGATAAAGATAAGTACACGTGTCAATACCCCCCTCTTAGACAGCATCATCCCGATGCTACAAATGTAAGAGAGCGAAACACAAAAGGACACTTATTAAGCATAAGTAAGAAAGCAACGAAATGGAACAAACTCCAAAGGTCAGTTACGCGAAGCCCCAAAGTTCATTAACGCTGGCAGTACGGCTTCAGTCGCACAACGTTGACTATTTGTGGTCGTGAGTGGCGCCGCTGTGATAGCGAAATGCCGTCTGGCACGACCTCATAGTCCAGTGCGCCAATACATCGGATGATCTTGTATGGTCCGAAATAGCGACGCAAAAGCTTCTCGCTCAGTCCTCGTCGGCGAATGAGAGTCCAAATCCAAACACGGTCAGCGGGCTGGTACTCGACGAAGCGTCGTCGGAGGTTGTAGTATCGGCTGTCGCTCCTCTGCTGGTTCATGATTCGCAGGCGGGCGAGCTGTCGTGCTTCTTCGGCGCGTGGAGATAGGTAGCGATGTCAAGATTTTCCTTGTCAGTGACATGCGGCAGCATGGCGTCGAGCGTCGTCGTCGGGTTCCTGCCGTAAACCAGCTTTAATGGCGTTATCTGTATTGTTTTTTGCACCGCCGTGTTGTAAGCGAATGTTACGTACGGCAGGACCGCATCCCACGTCTTGTGCTCGGCGTCGACGTACATTGCTAGCATGTCAGCGAGGGTCTTGTTCAGGCGCTCCGTGAGACCATTCGTCTGTGGATAATAGGCAGTTGTCATCCTGTGACTTGTCTGGCTGTATTGCAGAATGGCTTGCGTGAGCTCTGCTGTAAAAGCCGTTCCTCTGTCGGTGATGATGACCTCTGGAGCACCATGTCACAGCAGGATGTTCTCGACGAAAAATTTCGCCACTTTGGCTACGCTGCCTTTCGATAGAGCTTTAGTTTCAGTGAAGCGGGTGAGATAGTCCGTCGCCACGACGATTCACTTATTTCCAGATGTTGATGTCGGAAACGGTCGGTAAGCTCGGTAAGGTCTTAAACGGCTGAAAAGGTCGGTAAGGAGGCTTGATCGGCTGTAGCAATCCCACTGGCCTTGTCGGTGGTGTCTTGCGTCGCTGACAGTCTCGGCATGTTTTGACGTGACGGGCGACATCGGCGGTTAGGTGCGGCCAGTAATACTTTTCTTGTATCCTCGATAGTGTCCGGGAGAAACCGAGGTGCCCAGCGGTCGGATCGTCATGTAGGGCGTGCAGTACTACTGGACGCAGCGCCGACGGAACAAGAAGGTAGTTGGCGCGGACTGGTTAGAAGTTCTTCTTAACGAGTAGGCTGTTCTGAAGCGTGAACGAAGATAATCCACGCCTAAATGCCCTAGGGACAACATCGGTGTGCCCTTCCAAATACTGGACTAGGGCTTTTAGCTCCGGGTCCCCTCGTTGTTGTTCGGCGAAGTCTTCCGCGCTTATTGTGCCAAGGAAGGCGTCGTCATCCTCGTCATCTTGTGGCGGCGGCTCAATGGGGGCGCGTGACAGGCAATCGGCATCTGAGTGTTTTCGTCCGGACTTGTATGTTACAGTAATGTCGTATTCTTGTAGTCTGAGGCTCAACCATACCAGCCGTTCTGGAGGGTCCTTTAAGTTAGCTAGCCAACACAACGCGTGATGGTCGCTGACCACTTTGAATGGCCTTCCATAGAGGTAAAGGCGAAATTTCGCAGCAGCCCAAACGATGGCGAGGCACTCCTTTTCGGTTGTAGAATAATTGCCTTCCGCTTTTAACAACGACCGGCTAGCGTAAGCTATCACGTGTTCATGTCCATCTTTTCTCTGGACTATGACGGCACCGAGGCCTAGGCCACTGGCGTCAGTGTGTATTTCGGTATCAGCGCGCTCGTCAAAGTGCGCAAGTACGGGTGTCGACTGCATGCGTCGTTTGAGCTCTTGAAATGCGTCGGCCTGCGGCGTTTCCAACTTGAACTCGACGTCACATTTAGTTAGCTTTGTCAGAGGCTCAGCGATGCGTGAGAAGTCCTTGACAAATCACCTGTAGTAGCAGGTGGTGATATTGTGCAGATATCATGTGCAGATAGTGTGCAGAACGGCGGTTTAGGCACACATGCCAAAAAATCTACGCACTGCCTTCTTGTCGATGGGCTGCGGGAACTTTGCAAAGGCAGCTGTCTTCTGCGGGTCGGGGCGGACTCCAGACTTGCTGATGACGTGGCCTAGGAACAGAAGCTCATCGTAAGCGAAGCGGCCCTTTTCTGGCTTAAGAGTAAGCCCTGATGACTTGATGGCCTCCAATACTGTTGCAAGCCGCCTAGGGTGATCGTCGAAATTTCCGGCGAAGACAACGACGTCATCCAAGTAAACGAGACAGGTCTGCCACTTCAATCCTGCTGAAACCGTGTCCATCGCGCGTTGTAACGTTGCAGGCGCCGAGCACAGTCCAAATGGCATGACCTTGAATTCGTAGAGGCCTTCTGGCGTGAAGAAGGCGGTCTTTTCGCGATCTCTTTCGTCGACTTCTATTTGGCAATAGCCAGACTTCAGGTCCATCGACGAGAAGTACTTAGCGTTGCAGAGCCTATCCAATGCATCGTCTATCCGTGGGAGGGGGTACACATCCTTCTTCGTGATCTTGTTCAGACGACGATAATCGACGCAAAAACGTAGGGTTCCGTCCTTTTTCTTCACCAAGACTACAGGAGATGCCCACGGGCTTTTCAAAGACTGGATGATGTCGTCGCGCAGCATTTTGTCCACTTGTTCTCTTATAGCTGCACGTTCTCGCGGCGAAACTCGGTAAGGGCTCTGGCGGAGTTGTGGAGCGCTCTCTTTGGTTATTATGCGATGCTTTGCAATTGGTGTTTGTCGAATCCTCGATGACGTCGAAAAGCAGTCTTTGAATTGTCGGAGAAGACTTCTGATCTGTTGCTGCTTACTCATAGGAAGACTTGGATTCACGTCGAAGTCTGGTTCGGGGACTATGCTCATCGGGGTAGATGCGGCTGAATCCGAGAGGACAAAGGCATTGCTGGTTTCCATCTTTTCCTCGATGTACGCGATCGTCGTGCCCTTGTTGATGTGCTTGAACTCCCGGCTGAAGTTTGTCAGCAGCACTTCGGTTTTCCCTCCATACAGTCGAGCGATCCCTCTTGCGACGCAAATTTCGCGGTCTAGCAGTAGACGTTGATGGCCTTCGATGACGCCTTCTACGTCAGCGGGTGTTCCGGTGCCGATCGAAGTAACAATGCTGGAGCGAGGCGGGATGCTCACATGATCTTCGAGCACACTCAAGGCGTTGTGACTACGAGGTCTCTCCGGCGGCATCGCTTTATCTTCCGGCAGCGTTATTGACTTCGACTTCAGGTTGATGATTGCACCGTGTTGGTCCAGGAAGTCCATACCAAGAATGACGTCTCGTGAACACTGTTGGAGGATAACGAAGGTGGCAGGGTAAATCGGGTCATGAATGTTTATTCTTGCCGTGCAGATTGCAGTCGGCGTGATGAGGTGTCCTCCAGCGGTCCGAATTTGAGGGCCTTCCCATGCAGTTTTAGCTTTCTCCAACTGCGTGGCGAAGGGTCCACTCATGATGGAGTAATCGGCTCCTGTGTCCACTAAAGCGGTGACTGCATGGTCGTCGAGAAGCACGTCGAGGTCGGTGGTTCCTTGTCTGGCATTGCAATTATCGTCGTCGTATTCTTTGCTTCCAGACTTCGTCGGGACGACGGCGTGTCGTTATGTCGTCGAGGTAGTTTCTTCGGTGTCTTCGTCGGCGGCGGAGGATCTTCGTCAGTTCGACGAACAGCAACCGCACCTCCAGCGGTTGCTGCTTTTAGTTTTCCGGATATGGGCTCGCTGACGGGCCCCGGGCTGGGCCGCTACCTGTCGGCGCTGCGGCGACAGGTAGCGGCCAGGTCGACGGCGAAAGGGATGGTCGTCGAGGGCTCCATTGAGTAGCGGCGAGGTAGTCGGCGATGTCACGAGGGCGTTCACCTTCCCGAGGGAGCGGTGCGTCGACGGCGAACCCTCGTAATCCCAGGTCGCGGTATGGGCATCGGCGGTATACATGGCCACCTTCGACGCAGTGGTAGCAGAGCGGGCGGTGGTCGGGGGCTCACGAAATGTCCGTCTTCCTCGCGTAGCTGCGCTGGGCGACGGATGGGCGTGCTGGCGGCAGCGGCGGTGGACGACGGAATTGCGGCGTTACAGGACCCTGGCGTTGTCGCGGAGGGGGACTTTGACGGCGGGCGACGGCGGCGTAGGTCATCGCTTCTGGCTGAGGTTGCGGTGATCGTGGTTACACCTCAGGGACTCCAAGCGATCGCTGAACCTCATCTTTGATGATTTCTGCGATTGGATCCACTTGGGACTGCGTCCTTGGGTGGAACTTCTGCAGCTCCTCCCGTACGACCGCTCTGATAGTCTAGCGTAGATCGTTGGTAGCCAGTGATTGAACCCCGGTGTAGTTTGTAGAGTTCGTGCGGCGCTCGAACTGCCGGTTTCGGATCTCGAGTGTCTTCTCAATGTTCGTCGCCTCACGAAGAAGATCTTCGGCAGTCTTCGGGGTGCTTCTTACCATTCCGGCGAAAAGTTCCTCCTTTACACCACGCATCAGTAGGCGGACTTCCTTTTCCTCGGCCATATCCGGGTCGGCGTGGCGGAACAAACGGCTCATTTCTTCCGTAAAGATGCCAACGTTCTCGTTTGGTAGCAGCACTCGGGCGTCCAGCACAGCTTCAGCCCTTTCCTGCGCACGACGCTGGTAAAGGTGCACGGGAAGCCGCTACGGAAAAGGTCCCACGTTGTCAAGGTCGATTCCCTGTTCTCAAACCAAGTTCAGGCGGCGTCTTCTAAGGTGAAATAGACATGCCGCAGCTTGTCATCGGAGTCCCAGTTGTTGAATGTCGCGATTCGTGCGTGGGTTTCCAGCGATGATTCCGGGTCTTCAGTCGATGCTCCATGGAAGGTTGGTGGGTCCCGAGGTTGTAGTAGGATAACGGGGGACGCTGGCGCACTCAACAGTGTAGACTGTAAATGTAATTGCGCTACGTAAAATTAAATGTTGAGGATTTAGGTTCCAAAATCAAGATCTTGTTATGAGGCACACGGTAATGGAAAACTGCAGATTTATTTTCAGCAGCTCGGGTTACTTAACGTGCACGGAATGCACAGTATACGCGCGTTTTCGCATTCTGTCCCCATTGGAATGCGATTGCTGCGGTTGTGATTGGTCCCATGACCTCGACCTCAGCAGAGCAACGCCAAAGCCACTGGGCTACTGCAGTGCGTTGCGTTCCGCGACTAGAAACAAGCATTAGCGTACGCAGTACTGCTTTTGAACCCCCTATAAATGTAAAAACAAAATTGTAGCAGTTTCCCCCCAATGCTGCATGAACCACTGCACGAACAACTGCACGAACCAAGGTTCGTAGTTTTATCGCCTGAATAAACTGCAGTAAACAATCGCTTACTCCGTAAATTAGCAAGCATGGGGCCACGCACGCACGTGTAAACATGAACAGATCTCACTCACACGCAGGGGCCGTAACAGTTCTATGGATAAGCCAAACATCACGCTTTTTGTAAATGGCAACCAAATACCTATTGTCGACAGCATTAGAGTCCTCGGACTCCACGTATCAGCGAACGGTAACAAAGGGGAAACAATCAGAATACTAGAAAACAGCGCACAACAAACAATGAGACTAATTAAGAGAATAGCTAATCGCCATTATGGGATGAAAGAACAATCTGGTACGACTAGTCCAGGCTTTTGTCATCAGCCGCATAGTATATGCAACCCCTTACCTAAATCTCCAAGTAGCAGAAAAGACAAAAATCGAAGACATCATTAGACGATCATTCAAACAAGCCAGAGGTTTGCCGATAAAACATCGAATGACAGGCTCCTAGCCTTAGGTGTCCACAACACGCTCGAAGAACTCATAGAAGCCCATATGATAGCTCAATATGAAAGACTCTCACAGACACCTACTGGCAGAGACATACTTAACAAACTTAGAGTAACATACGCATCACAGTATGGCATGCACTAAATTAGACATTCCCCACGACATAAGGAAGCAGCTTATTATCCCACCGCTACCCAAAAACATGCATTCCCAACACCACAGGGAAAGGCGGGAGGAAAGGGCAAGGGCTATACAGAGGAGATTCCAACGCTCTCAGGACGTGGTGTACGTCGACGCGGCAGAGTACACAACTAATCAGAATACGTGTATCGTTGCAGTGAACTCGGAAGGTGAGCGTAAGGTCAGCGGATCTATTAAAACCAACAGAGCCGAGGTGGCTGAGGAATCGGCCATTGCTCTCGCCATGGCTTCCACACTGGCCACGATAATAGTCAGTGATTCTAAAACTGCCATTTTAAATTACGCAAAGGGGTGCATTTCGCCGGAATCACAACGTATCCTGGCAAACTTCCGCGGTGAGCGGGTTGTCCATATCATCTGGGCGCCTGCGCACTCCTCCCCGGCATTGAGGCGGCCGACACCGTGGCTCGAGGACTCACAAGCCGAGCCACCGGGGCGCCGCGGCTGGGGCTGACAGGGGACCGGATGGTTGGCTACAGGGACATAACTAACGATTTTAGATGGGAAGGGTGCGTTTTTCCTCCCGCACACCCATCACTTAATAAGCAGCAGGCGGTGGCTTGGTGCCTCCTTCAAAGAAATACATATCCAAATCCGGTGACTTATAATCATTATTACACAGACCAATATTAGGCCAATTGTAAATTTTGTCAAGAAAGGGCGGACCTGGATCACATTATCTGGGCCTGCCCTCGGGCGCCCCGACAAGGCCAAAACATTCAGGATCGGAAGCAGTGGGAGACCGTGTTGCTCAACTCGGCCCCCGAAGACCAACTTTTGGCTGTCCAGCAGGCTGAGGATGCCGCTAGAGCTCAAGGGCTTCTGGCCGCCATCTAGGCGGGGTTGCCCCCCCCCCCCCCAACAATCTGCCGGCTATATAAATAAAAGTTATTTCTCTCTCTCTCGAAGAACAGTGAAATAGGTTGAACTTATAAATGTTTTGACATTAGAGACTTGTGCAGTGCTGAATTGAACTTTTACATGAGTTACATAATATTTTGGGGTCTCATTATGGTTCGAAGTTGCATTGCAGTGGCATGCATATGCACCTGCAGGCTACATATTGGATGTTTATTTAAGACTGTTTCGCTTGGTTGGCTATTGATTACAATTTAATAGTAATGAGAACTGTCTTCCTTTCATGGTGATTCTGTGCTGACAAATACATTTGAATTTTCCAGAAGACAACAAAGGGTGATGAAATGTTAACTTTTTGTTGCTAACCTGCCATGTCTTTTCGGCAAGTTTGCTATGGGTTCTTTCTTATATGTTGTCTTTTCACAGTATAGTCATCTTGAGAAGTAGCCGTAGTCGTGTGTACTTACAGCAAAAGTTCGGGACACATTTTGAAAAGCGGCTCGACACTGCCATCCGAGAGTCAAACGACTTACATGGATTAGTTATTTTACTCTATTTGCAAGAGTCGTGCACCACACACTAAGGGTAACTTGACACACTGCTGGAGTCATCAGACTCAGCAAGCATAGTTACCCGAATCCTTCACCAGTGGTTATGTGGCCCTTTATCTTGAGTCGTCTGACTCATGCAGAATAGTTAACGGACTCCCTCAGCACTAGTCGTGTAACCCTATTGAGAGAGTTAGGAGACTACTACAAGAGAGTGTGCATGACTATTGTGTGTGGAGTCACGTAACCACCTTGTATCGAGCACAGATAGTCTCGGGACTCTGCCGAAAGAGAGTTCGGGTGTCTCCCACAAAGTGTGTCGTATACGTGGCGAGTGCAGACTCTCTGAAAAGAGTGAGATACTCTTTTTTTTCTTAGTGTGTTGAGGTGTTCAGATATTGTTACTCCTAAGTATATAATTTTTTAACGGTAGTTAGCACAGTGGAACTTAGCCGATAATCGAAATTTAGGACGTGCTTAACCTTGTTTGTAACACGTAAAACAAGTTTTTTCTTTATTTGCTTGCATTTTTCTAGTTTAACACCGTTCTTCAACAGACGCATCACTGAACATTTTTTTATCCTTGTGGTAACATATTTCTCGATAAATTTAAAAGTCGTTGGCGAAATGTCGCACACTTATGTTTTCATTTATATCTGAACAAATATCGTTAATATAGGCGAGAAATAATACCGGGTCCAAGACAGACCATTGAGGAACGCCTGAAGTTACAAATAAACGATCGGACTGGTAGCCGTTTACGTCCACGTGCTGCGTCCTACCTCACAGATATAACCTGACACCTTCCGCTATGTTGTTATTTATTCCAAGCTCTTTCAATTTGATAGTTAATTCATTATGAGGAACCCTATCAAAAGCGTTTGAGAAATCAATGCATATTGCATCGACCTGTTTTCCGTTATCTATTGCTTTTGAAAAGTCGTGGATGGTTTCAACCAGCTGTGTGACAGTTGACAGTTTTTGCCGGAAGCCATGTTGGTACGAATGTAGTGCTTTCTTATTTTCTAGGCCCTTATGTATTGCTTTCGATATTATATGTTCGAGGAGTTTGCAGCAGACGCAGGTTAAAGAAATTGGTCGATAATATTCAATTTTCGGCTTGTCACCGGTTTTGTGTATCGGGATAAGGTTTGCAACAAGCCAATCGTCTGGGACCCGTTTTTGTTGAAAGGATGCATTAAAGCTAACTTCTAAGTATCTAGCAACCCATTCAGCGTATCTTCTCAAAAATGCATTTGGAATTCCATCCGGACCAACAGATTTTTGTTCTCTGATGTTTAGCAGCAGCGATAGTATTCCTATCTTAGATGTTAAATAAAGATTTCAAACATAGCTTAAAGTCAGAGGTGACTCGGAAGCCCCTCATCACAAGAACTTAAGGAGAGGGGAGCTCGGCTTCCCCTCGGCTGCACAAGTTAAGCCTTTTATTGCGAAATGAAATTAATGCAAAGATTTATGCTTGTAGTGCTAACTACGCATTAATTGGCAAACTTTTTGAATTAGCATTATTCCTCCTTCCTACACGCACGCAGGCGCGAAAGAGTAACCCATGCATGAACGGAAGCCTGCCAACTCCTCGAGTCCATGATTTCATGAGTTAAGCGTGTTTTGAGATTCTGAGTAAGCTAGAGTGAGTGTAAAACCGCCGACTATGCAATGAGCCTATGGATATAATAAGCGAGTCCCGCCTGAAACAGATTTTCTTGATTGCAAATCCTAGTGAGTCTGAACAGGTCAAATTTAGTGATGTTTTATCTTGACTGAACCAGAAAGTATCTATATATTTATTTACAATATCTGCCAGTCTCTACTGAGACCATAGCAGGAGGGCACTATATATATGCACATAAACAAAGAACACTGATAATGTTAAGTATCAATACAGGTATAACGTCAGTTTTGCACCTTAAAACATGAGCAATTTTTACTACAAAATGTATACACCAAACACAAGTACATGCGAGCTTTAAAAAAAAAGTAAGAAATGGCAATTGAGGTATTCTACGGTGCATACCCGACTACATACACAGGGCACAAGTACATGGTGGTTTGCACGATCAATAATAGCACTAGCAATTTTAACTTGCTAAACAATTTTTTGAATTTCTAATTCAAACTGAGACAGTGACTGTGTTAGTGTTGAGAGGCGATAACATATTCCATTCCCGGATAGCAACCGGAAAAAAGGAATATTTAAACACATTATTATTACATTTATATTCTACTAAGGTGTTTGTGTGTTTGTGCCTGGTAGGTCGTGTTTGTGAATAAGAAATGTAATTTGAAATGTGAATTTTGAAAGAATTATGCAGAAGTTGATAAAGAAATTGCAAACGTGCCTGTTTCGCTCGGGCTTCGAGCGTAAGGAGCCCAGAAATTGCTAGAAGGTTAGAGGGAGAGTCTTGACGTCTAAATTTGTTATGGATAAATCGAATGGCCTTCCTTTGTACTGTTTCTATTTTCTCTATGTTAGTTTTGGTGTGAGGGAACCATACAGTGTTTCCGTATTCGAGGATCGGCCTAACGAATGTTTTGTATGGTAGGAGTTCTGTTGACAAGGGTGCGAGTTGAAGTCATCCTCGAAGGAAAAATAACTTTTGCATAGCAGATGAGGTAATGTGGTGAATATGCTCGTCCCACCTTAGGTCTGACGTTATTGTTAAGCCTAGATATTTATATTTTTGTACTTTAGTCAAAACTGTACCATTTATGGTGTAGCAGAAGTCTGAGGGTTCTTTTTTCCTCGTTATGGTCATACATGCTGATTTTTTACATTGATTATCATCTGCCAGTCTGAGCACCATTTCGTACTACTAAGTGATTTGTTAAGGGAGTAGTGATCTTGATCATTTTTAATTTCTCTATAAATGATACAGTCGTCCGCGAATAACTTTATTTTACAGTCTATGTTAGAGGTTATATCATTAATATACACGAGAAATAACAAGGGCCCAAGCACGGAGCCCTGTGGTACTCCTGACGTAACTGATACTATATCTGATGTTGTATGTTCGAAAATAACAAACTGACACCTATTAAACAAAAACCCACGAACCCAAGCAACAATTTCTGTGTCTCCGATAATGCTATTCAGTTTATTCATTAGTTTGGTGTGACAAACACAATCAAACGCTTTATATATATATATATATATATATATATATATATATATATATATATATATATATATATATATATATATATTGTATATAATATATATGTATAATAATATATATATGTATAAAAACATGTATATATATATATACATATTTTTTTTGCCTTAGGGCTTCGTTTACTTTGCCGACCCATAATCACATTATGGTTCTTTTCAAATAGGATGCACAACATGTTTAAACATTATTCTTTAGGACTGTTTGATTTCTAAGCCGAAGTAGGTCACCACAGAAGCTGTGGTCGCTGAGTGTCGTAGGAACAGTGAAAGTAGTCAAAAATAGGTGTGCCATTATATGGTGATTAAATGAGTATTAGAGCGTGCTTGCCGATTTACATAGTTTGAGCCACCAGTCCGGTCCCAGCGTTCCCTGCTAGTTCGAAAGTTCCTACGTGATTGTCAGCCACTCCCTCTATCGGTACAACCTTGGCGTGCCACTGAATTCTTTCTCACCGATGCAGCCATTTCTCCCAGCGGAATCATGCAGGGTCGCCGCAAACGTCAGTAAAGCATAAAGTTTACCTACGAGGAGCTCACGCTATAGCATGCGTTAAGGTTTCATGAAATATAAAACTGATTTGATGCGTTCGAGCGTTGATGCACAAGCGAGGGGAGCATATATGCTGGCTTGTGCTGCCTGAAGCAACTCCAATCAAAGGCGATGGCAAGTGCTTGTCGGCTTATACGGTAGCGATTTCTTTGTGATGGAACTGTGGTTTCATCTGTCACCACGGGGCATGTCTCGCCGTTCCGGTACGTGCAACGATCATGCACGTTGCACATTCTCATTCTCCCGAGTTTAGGTGATAGTGCTGCAAGGCCAAATTTCTGTAGCGTCATTTTATACGGTAGCTTTCTTCAGAGACGCCATAGAGTTTTGCATATACAACCTTTGAAAATTAGTTCAGTGTATAAAAGACTTTCTTTTGAAGCCGTAGAAACAAGCCCATGCAATGAAACAAGGGGTTATTACTCGTACTCCCAACTAGGCGAATTGAAAAGGCTAACATAGTACGAATGGAGCTGTCAAACTGTGGGCAGCTGCAATAGGGAATCTGACAAAAAAATGCATTGGCAAAGTTTGCAACAGAGTCGGCGTGGCACGACAATGTAAGGCATGGCGGTATTTTGTGGACATCCTTCCTAATAAACAAGCTGTTCAATCTAAAGGCTTAAAACAGTTTATATGTGCGACCAGCTAGAATGAAGTGCAAAAAAAACAGCCTTAAATAGAGATTCAATAAAGAAACATTCACAAGTGTGTGTCAAAAGTCGCAGGTGTTTCCTTTTTTTGTTTATTCTCCTTTCAGCAACAAACAAGTCAGCTTACATCATGCAAAGGCAGGAAAAGAAATTAACCTCTTGTGCGGGCAGTCAGAAAGATAAAGCAACACTTAAGCTGACACAAAAGATGTATGTGCGCGCCGGCAATGCGACGCTTTCCCTATCCGCCGACTACGCAGGTCTTGCGGCACGCCCTGGCGCTGTCGAAGCGGTTTGTGCCAGCCAGGCACCGATGGCCAAGCTGGTTGGCCACAGGCACCGAGTGACAAAGTGCTCCACTTCGACCATCAGCCGTGGACACCGCGCTGGTGTCGGCGAAGTACGCGAAGCGTAGCTGTTCAGAACCGCACACGTCCGTTCGGGGCATGCGGCACGGCTTGAGCTCTGGGTCCGTTTCGATGCGCTGCTGGAGGTGGCGGACATTGACCCCGTCATGGTTGCAACGACGCGAACATTCACTGAACGACGTGAATACATCGCTGCCATTGACAGGACATCGCCCCGATGGGAATGACCACCGCTCACACTGCTTGTTGCCGTAGAACCACCATGTTTCCGGAACGTCTTGCCTGCAGCAAATAAAAAAAAAGACGTTTATGAGAGGCTGCACCTCTGGCTCTCGCGAGGTAAGCGAACGTCAGAGCAAGGATCATGGAGGTAAATGAAAAAACGGCCGTTGCTTAGCTTGGTTAAGCCTGGTGATTGCGAAGCAATAGTGTGTTATTCTCGGATCAGCTGGCAGTATGGCTGGTGGTAGTCTTGGGTTATGCTAGTGTTACGGCTTACAGTGAATCATCTAAGAGGAAGTCATCCGTCGAATCCGTGTATGCCGACAAACATTTCCCTCACCAGCGTGCCCATTACAAAATCTTCCAGTATCGATTGGCCGACGCAGCGGTAACACTCCATTTTCTCCGCGTCGTAAGATATGCCCACTCGGTGCTTGCAGTAGCGTTCGTTCACAGACGCTGTTGCCTTGCCTTGAGGGCGTCGCTGGGTCCGTGACAAGAGGTTGAGAGTCGAGCCATATATTTTTCTCTTTGGTGTGGATGTACAGTCGTCACAGACGCTGTTGCCTTGCCTTGAGGGCGTCGCTGGGTCCGTGACAAGAGGTTGAGAGTCGAGCCATATATTTTTCTCTTTGGTGTGGATGTACTTGCACCCCACGTGGTGTGGGCGGCGTTTCGGGAGTCTCCACCTATTATCACCTTCCGGTCAGCTGCTATGTTGAGCATCCGTTTGAAGAGTGTTAAGAATCTGTGCCTCTTGAATTTTGGACTACTGTATACGTTTAGAATGAATATACTACTATTTGTCTTTCTTGATGGTATAATTTCAATTAGTATGTTGTTTGTTTGTGACTCGTGTATCATGTTGTACAACCGTATGGTCTCTTCTGACTAGGGTGGTAAGGGCCTTGGTTTCTCCTACGGTATTGGCTATGGATTTGTACCCTGACAGTCTGGCGAGACCATTCGTTTCTTGTAGAATTATTACGTCTGGCTTATCTTTTATTTTTTGGTATTGATACAGATTCGATTTTTTTATTTCGGTAAATTCTGCAACTTTATTGCCACATGACATATCTGCCTTTTCTTTGCCTGGCCATGATTACGCTGTGATATTAGAGGCCGTCGGGCCTAGTATCGACGGGCTGAGCAGTAAGGAAGACTTGAGAGTTGCCTGGACTCCTATTTCCTTTGCAGGGGCTACAGCATCCATTCTTTCTTCTAACCTCAATATTCTTGCGTTTATATTCTCAAGATGTTGCTGTACGGGTTGTAGTTGTGCGATTATGCTGACCATGGCCGACTTAATTGATTCTTCCATCTAGCTCATGCGCTCTTCTATCTTTTGCTCAAGTCTGGGTTCAAATTCTTCTAGTCGTTCCTTTCTTATGCTTGCGGTTTTAGTTTTCTTGGGTTTGGTCCCATTGTTCTCAGTAATCTCTGCCGTTTTGAGTTTAAGTTGTGGAGTATCGCTGTTTTCTTCCATGTTCACATTCTCGCTCTCCATTGTGTTTGCTGAACTTTCGCTCTGTTTTCGTTTTTCAACTTGCGGTGTGTGAACTTCTTTTAATCTTTTATTCTCCTCACTCAATACTGCCATTTGTTGTTTCATTGCTGCAACGACTTGTTTTAGCTGTGCCAGCTCTTCCTATAATTTATGATTAGCTACAGCCTCCGCCTCCGCGCACTTCCTCTTGACCGCGCTTGCCCAGCTCAGCGTTGGTGTTGGCGTGGTGTCTCCAGGATTGAGGGGTTCCTTGGCCTTGGACCTGGCTCGCGCTCCTGGATCTAGATCTGCTCGACCTGGTTTTGGACCTCGACCGGCCTTTGCTCCTGCACCTGGATCTGCTACGCCCTTCTTTCGAAGGTTTCGAAGGGGTTCCGGCCAATTCTTTAGAATGCTTAGGCCATGCGGCTCATCTTGCGTCGTGTTGTTTGCTTGTTCTTTGTCTCTTTCTCGTTTAATTCTTTCCCAGCGATGTTTCTCCGCCAGGAACGTGATCTTGTATCTTGCCTTGCATTCTCGATCTACTGTAAGGTGATCCATGTAGCATAGCTGACACTTAGCCTTGCATTCATGGTTTTCGGGAAGGTCCGCCAACCCGCATCTTTGGCAAATCTTGTCGTCGGAGTTAGGTCACACGTCCGCTCTGTATCCTAATCGTCCACATGGGTAGCACATGCCCAGTTGTTTCTTGTACAACGTGCACCGCAACAAGGCAGCAGCCTATCTCACGTAGCTTGGGACCTTGTGTCCATCGAGCAGTACAATCATGTTTGTTGCGTTGCCCACTCTCTTGGCGGCGATTGCTGCACGATTTCTTAGAGTTATTACTTTCCTAACGATGTCTTGTGCGCTGTCTTCCAGAGCTATGCCTCGGATCACTCCTTTGGTTGTATTGTCCGGGGCCGCTTCGTAAGCGCTGGCTTAATATTCCTGCGTATTCGTCCTGAAGCAAAGGATCTTGTACTTGTCAGCGTGTTCTTCATTGGGAGTACTGATCCCTATTATGTTCTTTTGATAGCTGACACATATCGTGTCTTGCTCTCGTGCCTCTTTATTTAGGCTGGCTGCCGTGACGATGCTTTGGACAATGTGGGTTCTCGCGTATTCGGAGACTCAAAAACCCCCTTTTGGTCTTACTATACTCATGTAATCCTCCTTGGGTATAATTACAGCATTCTGCTCGCCTTGGTGATTTGTCGTAGACGACGCTCTATCTGTTTCTTGCCATGTCCCGTCGACTGGGGTGGCACGTGTTGTCGCTGTGGCGTTGATTCTTTGGCTTTACGTCGTATAACTGAACGCCAGCCTTTGCTATCCTCGTAGACTTCCTGCGTAACATCTTCTCCTTCGACTGATATTTCCATCTGGCTAAAATTCCTGCCCGCTAAACGCGCGGGAAGCCACGTCGCCAGAGATGCGGCGAAGCCGCCAACGGCTGCCGTGCAGGCGTAATTTGGTAAAAAAATCGGTCCTCCCACCTGAATTAGGTGTCAGAGCGATGGCGGTGATTTGCTGCGTCGATACGTGGTGGTTTTTCCGATGAGTTTGGCGATTTTCCGCCAAGACTCACTCGAGAAACACGGAGCCGACGTGGGGTGCGCCCGCTCACCGTTGTCTTCTTCTTTTGCTTGACTCCT
Organism: Dermacentor albipictus; assembly: GCF_038994185.2. Classification (NCBI taxonomy): domain Eukaryota; kingdom Metazoa; phylum Arthropoda; class Arachnida; order Ixodida; family Ixodidae; genus Dermacentor; species Dermacentor albipictus. The sequence goes on along the minus strand of NW_027225573.1, from coordinate 5,410,588 downwards.
TCTATTTGACCAGACGACGTTCTTTAACGTGTACCCGATACGCGGCGCACGAACGTATTTGCATTGTGCCCCTGTCAGCATTCGGCCTCCACGGCTGGGAGTCGAACATGCGACCTCATGCTCAGTCGAACCACGATATATGCAGAGTCACCACCGCGGGTCGTGAGAGAGGAAAGCAGATGTGAACGTTAAATTGCTAGGTGATACATACATCTTGTCGAAAACGGATATACAGGGCGTCCCAGCTAATTTTAGCCAGAGTTTAAAAATATGCCGATGTACCCTAAGACGACGCGACCAAATGCATGTTGCTGACTATTGTATTGATTAAGTCACACTATTTCTTGTATCTCCCTAAATTCCATAATTAGTCAAACTAATTAACCAAACTCAACGAAGTTAGGCAAAATATTCCAATTAGAAAGTTGTAAAGTGCTTTGCTAAACGTTCGATTAGACTGCAACTTTCTATCTATAAAGTATTAGTGTTGTTCCGCTTACTGTAGATGCCCGCGAAAAAAAAAATGCCACGTGACATGCCCGCTTGTGCGCCGTAATTTCAGCGCTGCCGAATGCTCCGCGTACAAACGAACATAGCATTTAGTCGGGTGTGCTGCCGCTGCGCCTGCTTATCACTATCATGAACCGCTCTAAGGGAAGCCTATAGGTGGCACAAATCGCACAACCAACGTCTGTGTCACTGCCCTGTCGCATTTTAAGCGGCAGCACGCCCTGCTAGAATATGTTCGTTTGTACGAGAAACGTTTGACAGCGCTGCAATCACGACGAGCAAGCGGGCATGTTCCCTGGTATTCTTTTTTTTTGTATTTCACGGGCATCTGCAGTAAGCGGTAAAACACTAATACCTAACAGATAGAAAGTTAGAAATTTTTTAATCTGACGTTTTGCAAAGCACTTTACAGCTTTCTGATTTGAATTTTTTGCTTAACTTAGTTGCTTCAGAAGTTGCTTAATTCATCTTGGTTAATTATTAAGCAGAATACAAAAAATACTGCCACTTACTCCATACAATATTCCGCAATGTGCACTTGCTCGCGTGACCTTAGAGCACATCGGCATATTTTTAAACTCTGGCTAAAGTTAGCTGGGACGCCCTGCATATCTCGTCGCGTGACCAATGCGAAAGGCGGAAATGGACGGCATGGAAACGCCTCAGAAATATTGGCCACTCCACGTAATGAACACCGGCGACCGATAGTATGACTACAACGCACCCGTGGCTGATATATAGACTACAATTATAACTATCTCGAGATAGCCGCACGCATTCGTATGGTACTGAGAAGGCATATGCTCGACGCTTACAAAATAAAAGTGTTGTCTTCAAGTTGACATTCGCCGGTATATTGTATAACTAGTTCACTTTGATATGAACTTATTTAAAAAAAGGAACAGCATTTGGCGCAGTAAAAACTGCATGAGAAGAGCAAGAAAAAGCGGGACACAAACAGTCGGTATTTTGGGAATAATTATTTCATTCTTTTTCTGGCCCAGGTTAACAAAAATCTCCCTGCCTTTCCCATCCCGTTTATCTCGCTCTTTCTCTCGAACAAGTTAAGCGCCGCGCTAAGAACGATTGGCGCAACGTTAGGAGACAGACAGAGAACGGTGTGGATCATAGAACAAATGGCGGAAGCTGATGTTCTAATAGACATTAACAGAAAAAAAAATGGAGTTGGGCAGGCCATGTAATGCGTAGGGCAGATAGCCGGTGGACCATTAGAGTAGGTACGGACACACTAGCGTCAAAACGCGCGCGGCACGCCGCCGGCGGCGCGCCGCGTGCCGCGAAACCTGCCGCGGAACCGGTTTGGTCTGCCGCGCAGAGGATGGGTCGAGGAGCCCTTTTCGGCGGCTTGCCGCGTGCCGCGAACCAATGAGAGGCGTCCGGGCTTTCTCCTAAGCGCCACCTCTTGGCTACTGCCGAAGTTAACTTCCAGCGGCGGCGGCGGAACCACGATCGACGACCGAGCGCTCCGAGCCAACCGCGACAAACAGCGCTAGTGCTTCGTCTGCGCGCCTTTTGCGCGCGCCGCCGTCGCAACAGCAGAGAACACACAATGACCAAAACGCTCATCGTCGTCAGAACATCGCCTTCTGCATCTGCCACTGCAGAAAATCAACGCGATCAGCGCGCTATCTGCTAACCGAGCAAGGAAAAAGCGCGCGACAACCGCGATATCGCGCCTATGCTCGCGCAGTTCGAGACAAGGCGAGATCAGCGCTGTCACGTGACTCCGCGGCGGCCGCCGCGCGCACAACCGATGTGGCCTCTCTGCCGCGCGGCGTTCTTGCCGCCGGCGGCGTGCCGCGCGCGTCTTGCCGCCAGTGTGTCCGTACCTTTAGAGTAACAAAATGGGTGTCAAGGGAAGGGAAGAGGTGTCGAGGACGGGAGAAAATGAGGCGTGGAGTGGATAAAATTAGGAAATCGACAAGCGCATGTTGGAATTAGCCAGCGCAAGGCAGGGGTAATTGGATATCGCTGGAAGATGCTTTCGCCCGGCACTGGACCTAAAAATAGGCTCGTGATGAACATTTCCTTCTGTAAAAAGGCTTCAAAAAAGGAGCTTCACGCGCTACAGTTCTTAAACGTTGCTCGAATAACCCCCGCCGTCGCGACCGATTTCATAGTTTAGCGTTAACCAAGCGCAGCGACCGCAGCCAAAAGGCGGCGCTGACCTTCCTATAGAAATACTAGAAATTTAGGCAGCGCCTTAAGTGAAGCAACATTTAAACCTGATGAATTTAGTCTTCGTGAGTATATTTACTTAACGCATGTGGTTTAGATGAAGCTGTGGCGCTTAGAAAGATATTTAAATCAATAAACTGAGCTCCATTTGTTGAGAGAGACTAAAGTTTTCGAATGCTGCATTGGTTTCGCTGCCTCGTTGCTGGGCTTCGATTACATCCCGAGAAAAAAACAAAATGCACTCTGACCTGGTACATTCTGAGAACACGGCACTTTGACGGCACTGCTTGGCTGGTTGCTCCTTCTCAATGCAGTGCTTCAGGCAGCTTTCTTTTGACGAAAACTTGTTGGGGCTGCGGTTGCACACCACGATCTTGTCTGATGAAGTGGACACACAGGCATTAATCGAGCCTTTGTAGTAAAATTCCAGCCGGCGGCTCTGGCAGTAAGCGAACAGCGGCGTTCCGCACGCGGATTTTGCCTGCACCTGCGTATAATGATTGCATTAGTCCTTTACTTGCGATAGCAAGTTATACTGAGTGTTTTGGCCAATCATGCCTCTTGTCCGAAGCCTCATGTATGTCATGTGTGCGTCCGAGATGTCCAATCACGCAAAATTTCACTTGCGACAACAAGATTTACGATAGCATTCGCACTAGTTCTTGACATCTTGTCTGAAGTTTCGAGGGCGCAGCAGCTATAATCACGCAAAAAATTCAGAGCCCTTCCACCCTGTGAAGAAGGAAGTCAAGCGAAGCTGGCGCTATGGTTGGTTTTGCCATGTTGGGGATTTGCTGTGTTGAATTTGACTGTTTTGAGTTTGGTATTGGACAAACAAAGATACATTTACTCAATGATCCCAGTTGTCATCATATATTTAGTGACCATTTTAATCATTTCCTTGTCATCACTATAGTACACGACAAGTGGTTGCACTTTCACTGTGTCAATGTGCCTCCCGAAGGATATAGGCCCATGCACGATCGGTGACGAGTGACGGGTATATGGTGGCATCGGTGAAACACTTGATGCTAAAACGCTCGAACATGAAGTAAGTATACACGCCCCATCGGGTCTGTTCCTATCGACATTGAAATCTCCTATGATGATGCTTTTGCTCACGTCGGTGCTCGACGCGTGCGAGTTGCTCTTCGGGAAGAGCTTCGCCGGCGCTCGATGTTGTCGGACTGAGTGCAGCGACAAGGGCGACCTCACGTTGTCGGCGCGCTCATTCGGGCTTCTGTGAGCGCAGACGCTCATCGTATTACCACTGTTCTTATCGAACGACATGCGTCCTGGCCATGCCGAGTCCAAAGTGCAACTGATAAAGGCAGTGTCGTGATCTCTACGTCACAAGGAAATGATACGGAACGACTGCTGGATGGAGACAATGGTGTTTTATTACAGCACGGCTACGCTAATCACGGCGTGCGCTCTAGTGCACCGCACAGTTGGCCGCCGAAGAGCGTGCGCTGTGGCGTTGCGCATTGTCGGGGCAGACACGGCACCCGTGGCCAGAAGTATACACAACTTGGGAAAGACGCATCGGCCGTGGAGAGGAGTATAAATTGTTGGTCTATGCCCACGGAGACGAGATCCGCATAAGCCTAGCCATAAGCAGCTTCGCTGCAATAATGGCGGTAAGGAGGTGGAGCTGCGCACTGAGATCTCAGAGGCAACAGCCACCGATCTCGGAGTGCATGCTGTATGGCGCCTAAATACGGCGCCTTACCATACTCAGCTGCGTCGCGCTAACGCACATTCGTCAACATGCATCTGATGAGGCAATTGATGAGCAAGAGCTCTCACGTGACATGACCACTTGCCGTGAGATATGATATTCAGATATCAGCTTCTTCCCGCAAGCCCTTTCAGTAGCAGGGATACTATACGAAGAGGTTTGAGTATTTTTTTTCTTTTCCTATGTTATATGGAATACCTGGGGAAAGAGGCACTGAGATTACAAATCTCCAAGCGGATTTTGATGGTATTCCTCACTTTTTAAAGAGTGTTATTCACCATAAAACGACAGCATTTAGGGCAAAAAAGAAGAAAAAAACAATTCACAGCAATGTGCTGCCAGCGCCTCAATGGCTATGGCGTTCTGCTGCAGAGCATAACGTTGTGGGTTCAACTGCGGGCCATAGCGGTCGAATTCTCACGGTTGTTGAATGTAAAAAGTCGCAGTTTTGCCGTAAAGGCGAAGCACTCAGAGCCATATAAAATAACCGGGCAAGTTCAAAAATTAAGGTTATTTATTTTGGAGAACGGATAACTTGCAGGAAACATTCGCTTACTAACTAAACAAGCATGGTGCCACGCGCGCACAGACAAACACGAACATATCTCACTCGATGGCCGCGGGCACTTGCTGTCACACCGCTGGCGAGATGAGGAGCGCCGGCAACGGTGAGCGCGCGTGCGTTCGCTTGGTGCAGCTGCTCGCTTCACTGTTGTGCACGGTCTCCCAAACTCGGGATTGCGTGACCTTCAACACTGGGCGCGCAGGTAGTTGGCATGCATGAAGCCACTAGTCATTTTCAGTCCTGGAACCCGCCGAAGAAGACCGCCCACACATAACGCCGGCCGCATATGCGATCAGCCGGGCCACCCATGCGCATCAAGCCATAGCCGGGTTAGAGGAGAGGCACGCTCTCCTCCGAATGCGCGTGCTCGATTACCTGCCGTCGAACAATGGATGCGCGGCTGCTCGTTATGCTCGCACTTTATTCGTCACTCATTGTGCCGTTTTGGGGCTTTGAAGCCCTTTAAGTGCTGATCGCTTATTTTAATGTCCTCCTGAGGCTTCACAATATTGAGGAGGACTTCAATCCGGTAAAGGGACCAAGACAGGCGATATACGAAAGACGACGTGCGAACGAGACTAGGGAGTAGCAGGCTAGCCTACCGATAGGTTCGAGTGTATCACTGAAGGCCATTGGAAAACAAGTCGAGCAAACGGTTGTGTTCGCAGGGACAACTTCGCAGTGAGAAACCCGTGGTTACGAGAAGCTAAGATAATATAAATAAATTCTTTTTTTTCATAAATGCTCTTTCACATTCGCTAACAACATTCGATAATAACTTGTCCAACGTCACGGTTGGCTGGCACCCACTCTTATGAACAATACTAGTGTAAAACGGCTTATGTGAATACAGGGCCTTAATTCACGAAACGTTTCGTTCGTAAGTGCTCTCTGCCATTTACTAGCCGCGTTCGTTAATGTTATACCCAGCATGATGATTGGCTGAATCTTTTCCTTACAAACAATTCTAGCGTAATACGTTTTTGTCAATCCGGGCACAGACCAAGAAGTGCAGCTAAGTCATGATTCTTACTTGGCTTTGTAATGTCATGGCCTCGCCGTCCGCGAAACCGCGCACACCTCCGGCAGCGTTTGTGCTTGTGCCTGCGGGACCTGCCGTCCCCAGTGGTCGCGCAGGCTCTCCTCTGCCGGCATCGTCAACGCCGGTTCCTGTTTGGTCCCACCCGAATGCACCTTCCAAAACCAGGTCTCCGCCTTGTTCCCCATCCTTATCTTTCTTCTCATCGAGGGCGACGCCCTCGTCCCGGCGTGTGCTCGGCCGGGTCGCGACTCTCGACGCTTTCGTAGCTTTTCTTTCGCCTTGGCGTTCTTCTTTGGACCACGACGCCGCTCTGCCTGACGCACTTCCCTGCTGTGCAGCTCTGCTGTAGGCGGCACTAGCACCAGCCACCGCTGGTGTCCGTTCGTCTCTGGGAAGTTAAAGAAACATTATGAAATATGGGCTCTGAACGCTGAGAGTGTGTTTGCCCTTTAACAAAATTTGCGAAACAGAATAAATAGTGCGGACGCACACGATGCGAATTCTGTGTCGCCGCACGGCCCTGCCAAAATCGTAGAGGTTCCAAACAAGCCTTACGAGGTGCGACTTCAAGTAAAAGGTGTGCATGTTGTTATTCGTTGTGCATTCATTGGGCAGTGATTATGTGATACAGTTCTCTTAAACTTTTTTGTAAAAACAAAGCCTACACTTTCCGCGGGCTCTTCATAATGTAGATAAAGTGACATTGAAGGAGCAAACGTTTCATCGCGGCTACAATGTACACCTGTGATAACCTAAATATTTCGCAAAAGGTGATACATCACAGCCTGCGTGACCGGGACAGCCTGTTTGGCTGCGCATTCGTACTGCTGTAGCACTCACGGGAGTTCGAAATGGGAAGTGCGTATCAGTAATTGGGAATTTGGCTAGACGGCTGCTCTATTCGGCCAGTCACTCACTTGACAAGCTTGACATGCGCGCTATACGACCAACGCAACTGAGAAAAACCTAGCATCGAGTACGAAAACACACACGAGTGTTCCCACGTGACTGTGTATAAGACAGGCTGCCTTATTTACAAGGCTGGGCCGGTTATTACGCACGGATTCATTTAGCTGGAATATTATACCTTTCTCAGCATCTACCATGACCGGCCGATCCGAGTGATAACGTAGGCGGAGCATCGCTGGGACAATTCAGGAATCACGAAAAAGAAATAGCATTGGAACATAATGGTGAGTCAGTTACATCCTTGCAGCCCTGATTTGGCACTCTTCGACTCTGCCCGATTCCCTCACAGCTGATGGAGATGTGCCCACATTATTTTTACCGATGCAGTGGCGTTGACTTAGTAAGCGACAACGATATACCCTTTGGCACCGTGCACCAGGCCGGAGTACGCGTCCGACGACATGGCCGCCAGGATGAGCACGAACGCGGCGGCAAAGCAGAGCGTGGCGAGCACGCAGTGCGGCTGCCTGGTGAACCGCTTCCAGCCCTCGGCGTTTACACCCTCTTCCTGTGGGGGACGTTCGAGGCAAATGCGCTGCAAGGCTGACGCGCTGGCTGTGGCGCACTTCTTGAGGTGTTTGATCCTTACGTCCCCGCTCTCCTCCTCGTCGTTATCGTAGTTGAGGAAGTAATGTCGGATCTCCTCGGGCATCCAGTACGGAGCCACGCTGTTCATTTCGCAGGTGCTGCTGTTCCGACGGCCGCCGGTCGGGGACGGCGAGTGACGACGCTTCAAGCCCCTGGAACGGGAGGCACAAAGGACGGAAGTTAGCCTGCTACGATCAGTTCCTTTAAGCTTTAGCTTGGGGGTTCCTATCCAAATACACGGGAAAACAGAAAGTTTTTTTCTTCTCGGCAATCACTGCACCAAATATTTTTTTTTCCATGGCGGTGAAATGTGAAAACACCCGCGTACTTAGATTTAGGTGCACGTTAAAGAGCTTCAGGTGGTCCAAATTTCCGGAGTCCCCCACTACGGTGTGCCTCATGATCTGAAAGTGGTTTTGGCAAAAAGACTTAACAATTTAGTAGCGCAAAAATTACTGGCGGCTACTCCACTGCACTGGAAACAATATACACTAGGGTTTCTTCGAGTAACACAATTGCTCTTTTTTGAAGTCTTGGTGCTTGATAGTTGGGACGCCCTGTATAATTCACCCAGTAACTGAAATGAGGCCAAGCGGGATTCACTCGAAATCAGAATCAACAGCTGTATGCGCAGCAGCGCTTATTGTCGGACTCACAGAAAAAGAGACACAGAGAGAGAGAGGGATGTTGCAGTTTTTCCAGAAAGGCGAAGCAATATTAATGATAGCGAAGTATAAAACAACTTCCCGAGGGAAGCTTACACAACCGAGAGACGCCAGATTCTAGGTGATGCGAGCGGACGCGGGCTGTGAAATTCAACTGTCTGCTACTATGAGGTCTTGTATATACTGATCGAAATAAGGCGGTCACTTCAGTGAACAATTCGTTGAGGTGACACGAAGTTTCTTCATAGGCAACTGTTATTAAAGGTTATATATATATATATATATATATATATATATATATATATATATATGTATATATATATATATATATATATATATATATATATATATATATATATATATATATGTATATATATATATATATATATATATATATATATATATATATATATATATATATATATATATATATGGGCTTCGGAAAGCCGGTCGGACCTCGGGGCGCCCCCTCCCCCAGAAAAGTTCAACGTTTCCGCCTATGTATTCAGCATCAGATTGCCGTCCCAGGCGCGAATTTAGCTTTTGTTCTTAGTGTTTACGTCAGCAAAATAAACTGGAATCACACAGACTCGCTCGCATAATATATTTTTTGCTCAGGGCTCACTCCGATTAAGGCTCAACAAAATGCAACTCAGCTGCATGGCTCTCGAGTTCATGTGCAAGCGCCGCGTAAAAATATTAAGAGGTTTCGTTCTTGTCTTCCTGGCGGTAAATTATCCAGCGGCGATGGTAAGTTTGCAGAAATACGAAATGCCACTCAAGAAGCGAAAATGTTATCAGAGCTGAATTTCCGTGAGTGCATGCCAGCCGTGGGGGCTCAGTAAATAGTGCTGTTTTCGTCAAGCAGGAGGATCAAGTCTTTCATTTATGCCGCAGTGATTGCATATCGGCAGTGGGTAAAGTAAAAACTTTAGTAGTAGTTGCTACACTTCGCTGGTACTTAAATGACCCTACATTAATGCACTGAAAGTCGAAGCGAATACCTTTCCAGAGATAAATGCGTTTGTTAACAGCGTGAAGCTGACCATGATTGCTTACAATGCATGCCTTTGGAAGGGGAGCTAGATGGAAGATGAATGTATGTATACTGAGTGCTGTCATGTTTCCAATAAGTTTCTAGCGGTGTTTTTCAGGCCGAATGTTTGAGGCTGGCTACGGGGATATTAAAACAGAGAATTCTTAGGAATTCATGAATATGCGTATGCTAAGCAACTACGTGTTAAGCTATTCAACCATTCTACTGTGCTTATTCTTGAAAATAAGCACAACAGCTCGACGTTGTAGAGGCTGAGCTAAAACTCTTAAGCTGAATGCTTAATGTAAATAAAGTCACTCGACTCTTGCTTCCGTGCGGGATCTTAAAGGGGCCCTGAAGCGATTTTGACGATTTTGTACAAGCGTACTGAGTCGCTAGCGTAGGTTCTTCGGACCATTAAGTGGCACACTTAGGCGCTCCACGTAAAGCGTTCAATTTATTGTGAGCTTTTAAAAATGCGCATCGCTACCAATCACAGCGGCGCCGTGCCCCTGTGTTTTTAGCGGCCCCCTCCCAACTGACGTAGTTATACCAGTTGAGGTCAGTTGGGCCAGCTATCTGACTGACTAACCATCCAGGTCGCGTCATCGATAATTTTTAAAACTTTAAGGTGATCAAATGTTCCTAATAGTTGGAATGTTGCTTAACTTGTTTCTATTAAAAGGATTTAACAAAGAGAATATACAAGGACAATTTCTCACTACTCTCAACCACTTCCGGCACACAGCAAGTTTCGCCTTCTTGTGTCAGAACGTCCTCCATTTTGACGCAAGTTGCGCGATCAGTGCTGGTCTCGCGCTTTCTGTTTCACGAGCACCAAGCATCGCCCTTGTTATGTTGTGGGCTGCAAATCTAGTGAACGGAGACATGTCAAGCTCCGACATCGTGTCCCTCTGCAGGGCAACATGCGAGCGATGTAGCTGCAACACATCTGGCTGTTGGTATCCGATTGGCCCCAGCATCTACGCGTTTGCGGCCGTCACTTGAAGCCGAAGGATTACTACTACAATAGAGATTGTTGGTGCGTTCGGTATTCGGGTAAATGAAAGCGCAAGCGGATTGGACCTGGGCGTTTTACCCGATTAGCGGAGGCGCTAACGTGAACGGGTTAAACGCCCAGCTCGCCTGCGGTTACCGGAATACCGGACACACTCGATGCTGCGACAGCACGCTCGCAACGCACGCTGCTTGGATAGCTCTCACGGGGGATCGACGGCCAGGCGGCTAGCGGAGATGTTGGAGAGGCTTCGCGTGCTGGCTCCAACACAACTCGAAGTAGACGACAAGACAGCACATCACGAAGCAGGGCCAGTGAAAGCGGTGCTTAGCCCCAATCACTCGCCGAATGAGTTGTGGATGAAAAGAATGGCCAGACAGGCGAGTAACTTGTAATTGTCTGTAGCTTTCTTAGTACGAGACGCTTTGCTTACATTGTAGCGCTAATGTTTTACTGTAGCCGTACCCTACGAGTCTACAAAATGTCTCTACAATGTTTCACGGACCCTTTAAGAATAAAATAAACAAGGTTTGTTTGTGTTGTAGACGAGCTCTACCTAAATTACCAACATGTTTTCTTCTGCATCTTGATGTTTCCTTTGTCACATGTCAGCAAACGCTATCACTGCCTGAAAATCCTCAAACTGAAATTTTTAGCCAGTTTAATTAGAGCAAGAAATGGTAATTTCAAGGTGTCTACTTCGGATAAATGAGTGCGCTTACCGCTGATGATCAGTGAAAAAACAGTGACCTCAAAGTGACGTGAAAAAGTCGCAGTCACTCCTCCCGTTTTCGTTGCCGCTTTCAATGGCTACAGCTTCAATAGCTGTGGCTACGGCTAACATCAACAGCCATTTATGACTTCAGTACGGTAGAAGTTGTCTTCGAGGCATATCTGTGCTAGATATCGGTATATCTGTGCCAGCCCATTTCAAAACTTAAGACTTTAAACCCACTACGCATATGGTCCGAGTGGCTTTTCTGCACTTCAACAATATGAATCGCGTTTTCCTCATTTAACCTCACATCGTCACCGCACCCTCCTCGCGCTCCCCTCAACATCTGCCCTCCTCCACCTCACCCTCATATTCTTCTAGAAGGCGATCCTCCTTCACCCTCATCTCACCACGTGATGGTGACGGCAGATGAGGGTGAGGAAGGCACCCGTGGGGGTGCCCGTGTCTGAGTGTGATACGTTGGACATTACCGGGTTAAGCAACAGTACCTTGGATGCAGCTTGTCGTCGGAACTGCTCTCAGTCGACGTTGTTGACGAGGATTCACTCTTGTCGGATTTGGGTGCGCCTCTGGGACTTACGATGACCAAACTACCAGCCAACGCCACGTCCTGTGCCACCTCGTAAGACTGCTGGCGGACGTCGGACGCCGGTTCACCTGCCCTTTCGTCCACCTGGAACCGCAAAGTCTTTGCGGAGTGTCTTCTGGGCAGGCTGAAGAATCCTGGTTGAGTCTTCTTGAGGATGCCAGGAGGTGGCCGCCGCCCTACAGGAAGCCTAGACAAGAACGCCGAGACTTGCGGCAGCGATTCCGGCTGCGATGATCGGTGAGACATTGACGCCATTGCTCGCCGAATGGGCTAGGCTGATCTTTGTCTTCCTTCTCTTCCAATTCGCCGTTTATGGCAGGAGTGGCGCGTGATGATGATTTATGCGTGAATCGGCCAAAGCGGCGCGCACTCGCAAAGCTGCACTCCCCATGGGACTCCCCCATGGTCTCGCGAAGAATCGCAAATGAACACAACTTCAGGACCTAGGCCGACGTAACCTAGCTGAACACGAAAATATAACCAAATCAATGAGAACACATGCGAAGTGCTGTTGAAGGAAGTACTTCCTTTCGGGTGGCGACTTGAGGTCAGTTGGTCTAAGTTCCTCACGTAAAACAAGAGCAAAGCCCCGAAATTCGGGAAGAGAAATATGATTGCTTGAAGAAAATATTTCTGCACTTCACATCTGTTGGAACGGGGAGTGAACGGCGCACGGTTTCTTCTGAATGTTATGTTCCTTAAATGAGTCTTCTAAAGCGACATTTTTGAGAATAATGGGTCGAATTCAGTCAGTCAAGAACTTTATTGAGGTCCTGAGGGGTCTAAGCCGTTGGAGATCGCACGCGGCGAGCTCCTTGGGCCGAAACCGTAGGCGACGCCCAAGTCGGGACGGGAACGTGGTGACGCTCCGCCAGTTCTTGGGCCCTCTGGACGGCCTTGAATTGCAGTTTGAGGTCCGGGCTTTTGAGGGCTTCTTCCCATTCGCGCTCACTGGAGAGAGGGCCCTCTGGTAACGCGGTACATTGCCAAAGCATGTGCGAGAGTGAGCAGTAGGGTTCTGGGCAGTCTGGGCAATTTGCCGGGATTTCTGAATTGTAGTGGCTTAATAGGCCTCGTGACGGATACGAGGCCGTTTGCAGCATTCGAAACGCGGCCGCCCGCGCGCGCTCGAGTTTGGCGTGCGGGAGCGGGTATTTCATTCTGCCTTTTCGATAGTGCGAGGTGATTTCTTGATATGTGAGTAGCGGGTCATTGAACTGAATGTCCAGCCCCTCGGAGGCCGTGGGACCGTCGCGGCGGGCAAGTTCTCGCGCACGGTCATGGGCCGTTTCATTGAGGTTGGGTTTTTGCGGGTGGATGTCCTTCCCCATGTGAGCGGGGAACCAGGAGAGGCACCGTTTGCACTCGTTTGAGCTCGCTAGTAATATATGCGCTACCTCTTTCGGTACATTGCCGCTTTCGTAAGCCCGAATTGCAGCACGCGAATCCGTGAGGACATGGGTAAATGTGGGGTCTGCCATGGCGATGGCTACGGCTATCTGTTCGGCTTTAGCGCTAGTGGTCGATTTAACCGATGCCGATGACCGTAACGTTCCGTTGCCGTCCACAACTGCTATCGCGAAAGTTGATGTATTGCCGTACTGGGCCGCGTCAACAAATGCGGTGGCTTCACGATCCGCGTCTTATTATTTGTAATTGCTCTTTCGTCATTGGCAGGCTAGCGTGGTTAATAATATATCGAGCATTACAACTGGCTGGAATGTACTCTTGTGAACAAAGTTTGCATAAGAACTCTTTTTTTATGTACGTGGGAATATGGGCCAAAAACTTTCCACTCGACTAAACCATCTTAGGGGAAGCCATCTCACTGCGGAACGTAACTATAAGTGGGAACGCAAAAATCTCAGGCTCGTCGCTCAGGGCACGCGCATTTTCTTGATGTTAGGTTTTCGCGATGATTTCGTAATGATAGGCGTCGTGGGCCGCCGTAGTTGGTGCCTATACGGACTCGTGTACAATATACTTTTACTTGCTAGTTTGGAAGCTTCACGTGTTCATGCCTTTTAAAGCGAAGCTTTCTTTCCCTCTTCCTTCGAGAGAGATTTGGAGACTAAAAAAAAAGCTTGAGAACAAGTTAAGGACCGCGCAAAGAGCGATGGAACGAAGATTGCTAGGCATAACGTTAAGAGACAGAAAGAGAGCGGTTTGTATCAGAGAGCAAATGGGTATAGACGATATTCTAATTGACATCAAGAGGAAAAAATGGAGCTGGGCAGGTCATGTAATGCTCCGGTTAATTAACCGTTGGACCATTAGGGTTACAGAATGGGCACCAAGAGAAGGCAAACGCAGTCGAGAACGGCAGAAGACTAGGTGGAGCGATGAAATTAGGAAGTTCGCGGGCGCTAGTTGGAATCGGTTGGCGCACGACAGGGGTAATTGGAGATCGCAGGAAGAGACCATCCTGCAGTGGGCCTAAAATAGGCAGATAATAATAATAATAATAATGATGATGATGGCGATAATAATAATAATAATAATAATAATAATATATGATGATGATGATGATGTGGGCTGCTGCGGCTGCTGCTGGCTCGCACATCGCGTCGGGGGTGGTTCAGACCGAGCAGCCACCCTCAGTGGAGCCCTGGGATAAGGGCGTCGACCCTGCGCAGATGGGGAAGAAGACCGTGAAGAAGGCCGACCACATCTGCCACCGCTAATTTCTAACCAATTAGAGCAAATAAAGTTTTCTTCTTCCTCCTAGGAGCCCGTATATAGATGACAGGCGTGACTCAGAGAGGAAAGGCGACAAGAGAAACTCGTTTTCACCCCACCGCGTCGAATGGGCACAATGCCCTCTGGAGCGCACTGGCGGTCGCCAATTAGCCGATCGACAGCTGTAATTATCCGTGACTCCCCTCAAAAGCTTTGCAGCAACTGCAACGCTTCCCTTTCTACTAACGTGCGAGGCCAGAGGGGACGCAGATAGAATTGCAGAGAGAAGAGGAAAATAAGGAGAGAAGAAGAAGGAGAGGGAGGAGAAGAGGCAGTTTTCATACAAGAGAGGGGGGAGAGGTGACGTGCGAAATGCAAGGAAACTCCACTAGTATACAACAACGGTTGCGGGGAAACAGGATAAGCTTACGTTCAAGGTACGGTTCAGAACGTTGCAGCTATTTCTGAAAAATAAAAGCCATGCAAATATGTCAAGCGCGCAACTTACGCAGGGCGTGCAGAAGCAGCGCCGCATTAATTAAAGCACCCCGCAGGGTCCAGGAGACACTACGGAAGCGATCGACCATCAAATCAACACTTCTGTGCCCGTCGCGTTAGCTTTGCGGCTATGACGTTGCTAGAGGTCGTGGATTTGATCCCAATCGCGGCAGCCGCATTTCGACCGGGGCGAAATAGAAAACGCACGTGCACATAGATTTTGGGACACGTTACAGAAGGTCACGGCGTCGAAATAAATCCGGAGACCGTCACTACGGCTTCGCTCATAATCCGAGTGGGGTTTTGGCACGTACAGCCCCATAATCCAATCCAAGTGTAATACTTCTGCCACAATGCCATGTGCCATGTGAGGCAATGACACCACTCAACCCTCTCAGAGGTTATAAAATATGGCGCACAACAACGCCTCAAGTAAACACCTCTCCCTGTGTGTTCTGTGTACTACGCAGACAAACAGCAGTGGTGCACGCAAGGCAACGTTTAACACCAACTCACCACTCTCGTGTTAGCCTATAAACGTTGAAAAAATTAAGCTTTAGCCTTCAACATCACCGCTAATTATCGTCAATCAAAGCATCTAGCACGGAAAGCTTCGCTTACATCGATTTCCCCAGTGCGTGGGACCTGCATAATTTTTAATGCTAATGCGTAAAAATATAGATAGAAAAAAGTACATGTCCGAAGGGGTGCGTGGATTGCTTTTGAGAGAGGGAGTTTACGAGAGCAGACTGGGCGCATTGGTACGTTACGAGAGAGCAATAGCGCAAAACGAAGAAGAGGAGGGAGGAGTCAAGACACACAAACGCTGACCCAGAAAGAGTCAAGGGGTTCACGAGAGGTTAAGCTGTTAAAGCTTCCTATAGTGTATGTATGTGCACCAGATTAGATCAAAAGATACTTTGATGAACTTCTTTTTTTGCCTTGCTGCGTACAGTTTCGGTTGCACCATTACGGCTCTCATCACCTTTCGCCGTGCCCTTGCTTAATCAATGTAAGGTAGGCAGTCGAACATGCCGACATATCATCGTCTAGCAACCTTTCGTTTTGCAAGCATCTGAAAAATGCAATCGCCTTTTAGAATCTCTTCCAGACATAATCTACAAACACCCGTGTACTTAGAATTAGGTGCACGTTAAAGAAACCCAGGTGGTCGAAATTTTCGGAGTCCTCAACTACGGCGTGCCTCATAATCAGAAAGTGGTTTTGTCACGTAAAACCCCATAATGTAATTTTTAATTTAACTCCTGCGGGGACGGTAGAGTATCCATCTCCCGTGCAAGAGGACCGTGATTCAAGTCCCGGTGCCACGCAATTCTCTACCGGAAAATACAAAAAAAACCGTGTGTCGAGAAAATTGCACAAACAGGCCTGGAGTGCGTCCTGATCCCAGTGACCAGAACCGGTAACGCACTCTCTCACCAGAGCAGGATTGGCCACCCTGGTGCAGTACTTGGCCACAACCTCCTATATGAATACAACAATCAAACCCCGGCCCTCAGTCCCCAGCAGCTGCGAAGCAACTGACCACGGCGTCGATCAGAACTGTGACGCTGCAGAGGGTGCTAAGAATACCTGGCTCCGGACAGGCCGCCATTGGAATCTGAACCTGGCAACGTTTAACGTTAGAACACTATCTAGTGAGGCGAGTCTAGCAGTGTTATTGGAGGAATTAGAGGGTAGTAAATGGGATATAATAGGGCTCAGTGAGGTTAGGAGGACAAAAGAAGCATATACAGTGCTAAAAAGCGGGCATGTGCTGTGTTACCGGGGCTTAGCGGAGAGGCGAGTACTAGGAGTCGGATTCCTGATTAATAAGGAAATAGCTGGTAACATACAGGAATTCTATAGCATTAAGGAGAGGGTGGCAGGTCTTGTTGTGAACCTAATAAGAGGTACAGATAGAAGGTGGTGCAAGTCTATGCCCCTACATGCAGTCATGATGACCAGGAAGTCGAAAGCTTTTATGAATACGTGGAATCGGCGATGGGTAAAGTCAAGACAAAATACACTATAGTGATGGGCGACTTCAATGCCAGGGTAGGCAAGAAGCAGGCTGGAGACAAGGAGGTGGGGGAATATGGCATAGGCACTTGGAATAGCAGGGGAGAATTATTAGTAGAGTTTGCAGAACAGAATAATATGCGGATAATG
Source organism: Dermacentor albipictus (assembly GCF_038994185.2). Taxonomy (NCBI): domain Eukaryota; kingdom Metazoa; phylum Arthropoda; class Arachnida; order Ixodida; family Ixodidae; genus Dermacentor; species Dermacentor albipictus. Next base: position 5,393,581 of record NW_027225573.1, on the reverse strand, counting down.
AATACCTTTTTCCGCAAGCGGGTTAGTCGAAAGTGGACGTGGAGGAGCCCGAATGGTGAGACTAGAAATGAAATCGACTTCATACTCTGCGCGAACCCTGGCATCATACAAGATGTAGGCGTGCTCGGCAAGGTACGCTGCAGTGACCATAGGATGGTAAGAACTCGAATCAGCCTAGACTTGAGGAGGGAACGGAAGAAACTGGTACACAAAAAGCCATTCAATGAGTTAGTGGTAAGAGGGAAACTAGAGGAATTCCGGATCAAGCTACAGAACAGGTATTCGGCTTTAACTCAGGAAGAGGACCTTAGTGTTGAAGCAATGAACGACAATCCCATGGGCATCATTAAGGAGTGCGCAATAGAAGTCGGTGGTAACGCCGTTAGACAGGAAATCAGTAAGCTATCGGAGGAGACGAAAGATCTGATCAAGAAACGCCAATGTATGAAAGCCTCTAACCCTACAGCTAGAATAGAACTGGCAGAACTTTCTAAGGTAATCAATAAGCGTAAGACAGCGGACATCAGGAACTATAATATGGACAGAATTGAACAGGCTCTCAGGAACGGAGGAAGCCTAAAAACAGTGAAGAAGAAACTAGGAATAGGCAAGAATCAGATGTGTGCGTTAAGAGACAAAGCCGGCAATATCGTTACTAATATGGATGAGATAGTTCAAGTGGCTGAGGAGTTCTATAGAGATTTATACATTACCAGTTTCAACCACGACGATAGTGGAAGAGAGAATAGCCTAGAGGAATTCAAAATCCCATAGGTAACGCCAGAAGTAAAGAAAGCCTTAGGAGCTATGCAAAGGGGGAAGGCAGCTGGGGAGGATCAGGTAACAGCAGATTTGTTGAAGGATGGTTGTCAGATTGTTCTAGAGAAACTGGCCACCCTGTATACGAAATGCCTCATAACCTCGAGCGTACCGGAATCTTGGAAGAATGCTAACATAATCCTAATCCATAAGAAAAGGGACGCCAAAGACTTGAAAAGTTATAGACCGATCAGCTTACTGTCCGTTGCCTACAAAGTATTTACTAAGGTAATCGCAACTAGAATCAGGAACACCTTAGACTTCTGTCAACCAAAGGACCAGGCAGGATTCCGTAAAGGCTACTCAACAATAGACCATATTCACACTATCAATCAAGTGTTAGAGAAATGTGCAGAATATAACGAACCCTTATATATAGCTTTCATTGATTACGAGAAACCGTTTGATTCAGTCGAAATCTCAGCAGTCATGGAGGCATTACAGAATCAGGGTGTAGATGAGCCATATGTAAAAATACTGGAAGATATCTATAGCAGCTCCTCAGCCACCGTAGTCCTCCACAAAGAAAGCAACAAAATCCCTATAAAGAAAGGCGTCAGACAGGGAGATATGATATCTCCAACGCTATTCACAGCATGTGTACAGGAGGTATTCAGAGGCCTGGAGAGGGAAGAATTGGGGATAAAAGTTAACGGAGAATACCTTAGTAACTTGCGATTCGCTGATGATATTGCCTTGCTTAGTAACTCAGGGGACCAATTGCAATGCATGCTCATGGACCTGGAGAGGCAAAGCAGAAGAGTGGGTCTAAAAATAATCTGTAGAAAACTAAAGTAATGTTTTACAGTCTCGGAAGAGAACAGCAATTCACAATAGGTAGCGAAGCACTGGAAGTGGTAAGGGATTACATCTGCTTAGGGCAGGTAGTGATCACGGATCCGGATCATGAGACTGAAATAACCAGAAGAATAAGAATGGGCTGGGGTGCGTTTGGCAGGCATTCTCAAATCATGAACAGCAGGCTGCCACTATCCCTCAAAAGGAAAGTGTATAACAGCTGTGTGTTACCAGTACTCACATACGGGGCAGAAACCTGGAGGCTTACGAAAAGGTTTCTGCTGAAATTGAGGACGACGCAATGAGCTATGGAAAGAAGAATGATGGGTGTAATGTTAAGGGATAAGAAAAGAGCAGATTGGGTGAGGCAACAAACGCGGGTAAACGACATCTTAGTTGAAATCAAGAAAAAGAAATGGGCATGGGCCGGACATGTAATGAGGAGGGAAGATAACCGATGGTCACTAAGGGTTACGGACTGGATTCCTAGGGAAGGGAAGCGTAGCAGGGGGCGGCAGAAAGTTAGGTGGGCGGATGACATTAAGACGTTTGCAGGGACAGCATGGCCACAATTAGTACATGACCGGGGTAGTTGGAGAAGTATGGGAAAGGCCTTTGCCCCGCAGTGGGCGTAACTAGGCTGATGATGATGATGATGAACCTGTCCAAGCTTTGACACTTGCTTGACAAGAAGTCTACAGCACCATCAATATGCCGGCTGCTTTTAACTGCACGAAACAAAACTATTGAAACGATAGAAACAATGTTAACATCATTTTATCATTCGAGTATTCAGATTGGTAACCTCTAAATGCGGAGTAAGTTGAGAAGTTGTTTGCGTAATTAACAAAGCGAGGCGTTAATTAGGTTTTCAGTAATGGTTCTTACGTGGCTAAACAAAATGAGCAGTTTGAAGCCCGTCTACGAGATTATGCAGCCAAGCGAAAAAAAATTCGACTAAACATGCTTGTGTAAAAGCCATGCGAACAAAAATTTTCTAAGTAAACACTCTCGGAAGACGTAACTGACGCAGAAAAAGTACATCTGTAAAGTCACAGAAAAAACAGCACTTCATGACGGGACACAAAGGAGGAACCACACACAAACTGCGCTAACTTTAAGCGCCGTTCTTTATGGGATAATAAAGCAACTAGCCTGTCAGTCATTCCTTCCAAACCTGTAAAGTCAACCTGACCACATCTAGTCTTTTGCGATGCTGTCATCAACAGTGTGGCCCCGTGAACATGTTCCCCATGGCCACATGATCGCGTTCCCTTTTTATTCATGCTGCTTTCTCGAAGGCAAGCATTCTAATGATTTACCCACGTATTCACAAACGCACCTCGACTCTCCCCTCCACTCGAAATGCTCCTTGAGGGCGGTTTTTCATTTCACAAATCGCCCTCCACTTGAAACGCGCCTGAGTGAAGGAAAGCTCGAGCGCTTTACTCGAGAATCTCAAGGTAGCCTCGCAGCTACCTTGAATCGCTCCTCGAGTGAAGTTAGTGCGTAAACATGGCTGCCTTGCGATCTGTCGCTCGTCTCGTCAGCATTTTCCGATGGACGCCAGTTGCCTCCGTAGCTTTTCTTGGGTTAACCATGCTGCGCATTTTCAAGGGCTTCGTTTTAGGGACCGTTGCAGTCCTCTAGAGCGCTTCGGCACCGGAATTATTCCACTGCAGCACCGAGACAGATCGGCCGTCCTGTCAAGAAGACTGCGAGGTAGTGCAGTGATTGTCGTCTTACTCCGTGCATGCGCCAGTTGATGACCTGCACACTGGTATTCTTTGTGCCAGTGTTCCAAACCTACTATCGGCGTCAGTGCATTCACGTGTTTCTTGCGGCTCATCGTAGAAAGCCGATCAGTTCAAGCACGGCGCGATACATAACTGCGGCGGACTTCGAACTTGCAAAAAGAAAACAGCTACGAAGATTCCTGTCACCAGTGCGTGTATTGCCTGTGTGCGTGTGTCGCTTGCGCGAGCGCCGGCCGTCGCCCCGTCGGCGCTGTTTGTACTCGGGCAGATCGTCACGGCCTACGATAATCCAAGGACGGCGAAACACACCGCAGCCAAGCGAGCATCTTTGTAAACGAGCAGGTGCGTTCACTTTAATTTTTGCGAATTTCTTTAATTTGATGCGGCTAGTTGCGCTAAGGAAAATAAGAAATGGACTGTAATTTCGCGCGGACCATGTGCAGTTGGTGCAATTTAAAGTCATAAGCAATAATTACGTAATCCTTGCTTCAAACCATTCAGTTTAATTAGCTTGTCATCCCTATGAAGATCCAAGCTCAACGAGGAAGTCACCAACCGTGAAATCGCATTCAGAATTATACGTGCACGTATACACAGGTTAATGTAATGTTTTGTTCGAATAAAAGAGACAGAATAACAATACACAGAGTTGAGTTTTGTGCATCACATAATTTTTTATTCCGATAAATAAAGGTGTAGCGGTGTAGTGACAGCACCTAATACAGACAGTGCTAGCAAGTGGTAGCAGGTATATCTCGCACACATTTATTGCGAACATCCCAGCTCTCTACAGGGTTCTTTAAGTAAGTGTTGGATCGCTGTTGTCGGTCTTGCTGAGCAAGCGGTAGACCAGCGGAAAAATGTTTCTTTGTAAATAAAAATAAATAAAAAAAGTATGAGCTACTTAATGTAAAAAAAAATCGCGCTCTAGAACACAAACTTCTTAAACTAATGTATTATTATGAAATGTAAACTAAAGAAAACGAATACAGTATACCTAAGCTAGTTTCATGGACCTTCTTTAACATCGTTGTATGTTTATTTCCAACCCCTTCTTTTTGCAGGAATCAGGTTGCCAACACACGCACGAAGAGCAACTGCCTTTCCAACTGTGTTGTGTGTGCTGCGCTTGCACTGGTGTGCAAGTGGAGGAGAGGTCCAGCTAATGTCCTGCTGCACTATAATAGCCATCGAAATATTCTGCTTAAGACATCTATCATTTTTCTGATATCCTACCAGCTCAAACGTCACCACTAAAAGCAGTTTGACTGCATGTATTTAGTTTCATAGACACGTTGTAGCTGAAATTGTATTTTTCATCCAGATGGCCTTTCTTCAGCCATACTTATTAAGTCAGTATGTACCCCTTAATAATTTCTGGTCAGTTCAAGTGCCAATTTTTTTCTACAACAACAAATTAACATTATTCTCGCCTTTTTGTACTTTGATAGTATGCAATACAGCGTGAACTCTGATCCTACAAACAGAAGCTGTAATGAAGGAGAAGAAGGGGGTTGACCGAGGGGTGCGATTTTTAATGATCATATCATGAGAAGCCAACAAGCAAAGTCACCAAAGACAACATAAGGGAAATTACTTGTACTTACTAATTGAATTAAAGAAATAATAAATTAATGGCAAGGAAAGTGGATGAAAAAACAACTTAGGTTGGAAATGATGTAGTTCTAGAAGTAGAAGTAGTAGTTAGTTCTAGTAGTAAAATATAAATACACAAGAAAGTGGATGGGAAAACAGTGCCGCATCGGCATCGCACGCCTATGGCAAGTTTTCTCAACCACTTTCATTGCCATTAATTTGTCATTGCTTTAATTCAATTAGTAAGTAGAAGTAATTTCTCCTCTGTTGTCTTTGGTGTCTTCGCTTGTTTGTTTCCAAGGATATAAACAAAAGGAGTAGTACTGCTGACAAACGTATTCTAGAATAAAACACCATCTCTCTTCAAGACAGTAGTCTGTCGGGTGTAGCCACCCGACGGCATGCAGTGGTAAATTCTTGTAGAATATATGCTGTTTCTACCCTGCTTCTAGCTTTAGCTTAAGATAAATTATGACGGCCCGAACAATGAGTTTCTTTCATTGGATGCGGATGACAGTTGGCTTCAATGGGGCTTGCAGAACTTCAGCAATTTACCGAGGTACAACACCCAGGGTAGCAGCGTTTCTTGTGGGATCCAAAAATAGGCCAAATGGTGATGCAGACTGTCACAATGACAATGCTGAAAAATACAGTATAGAGCGCATTACTACCGCTTTTCTGAAAAGCTGAGATCAACCATCAAAACTAAGGCATATTTTTAATCTACACTTGCTCATGCTAAAGTAGCTTCAGCATGCCACAAAATACTGAAGTGCTGGCTACAAATACTACGAAAGTGTTGCTTCACAAATTGTGCGCAGCAAAAAGATCCTGTCGCAGCTGCAAGGCACCACGGGTAACTGATGACCTCGCCGATCATATTCAAGCAATTTAAAACAAAAATTATATGACAGCTGAAGGGGAATAAAAAATTAATTTGATTTCATTGACATGGCTGTTTCATGTTTGTGGTTCTAAATAACAGGGTGTCCATTTCACCATTTTGTGAATGTGGGGACACGTAACATGAATATTTTTACAAAGTTTATGAAAACAAGCACAGACTAATTACCGGGTAGGCTAGTCAAGTACTTCTTCAGCACCTAGCTTCTTTCAGGGAAGCGAGCTGTTGCAATTCCAACAGGCAGGCACCATATCTATCGATGCTTTCAGGTCTGCAAGAAGCCTTACTGTGCAGCACAGGCGTTGATTTTTTCATCAGCCGGTCCTTCCAAAGCCCACATCCGGCACCAGAATGCCAAAACTTTTAAGTAGACAGGGCGCTCACGCGCTAAGTAAATTCAGTATACATGAGCAATGGAAATGAAAAAAACGTAGCACAACTAAAAATATGTCGGCATTGCGTGAACCTGAATGCCCAGTTTATGGAACGTGCATCAGCTGCTACCACATAGCACACTGAACGAGTTAGAACGAAAAAACAAATGTCGGTGATGAAGTATTGACAAGTGAATTTTCGGAAGATTAAAACATTGCGTAGCGTATATGTGAAGTGAGGAAGCACAGGAAATGCAGGCACCAGTGTTGGTTCGTTTACCATATGTGCTACAAGTTGAGCAAGCCGACTGACCACCACGGCTTCTAAAACAAATACAGGACTCAAAAGACGCTTGTTTTTTTTTTTATACCTGCCGTAGCTACGCATTCTGCCACATGTGTACTATAACTGCTTCTCCTCTACCGAAAGATTTCATACGCGATACTGTAATGATCGTTGGATGCAGGCGCCGATCCGTACCTTCTACATTATCGTTTAAAAAAGCGAAACCAACAACAAATTGTCGTGCCGAATCTTCCACAAGTTCCCATTAGCAAAAAAAAAATAAATAAATAATATATGTTTTGGACAAGCTTATGCTGCCTCGAATCTTCCACAAGTTCCCATTAACAAAGAAATAAATAAATAAATAATATATGTTTTGGACAAGCTTATGCTGCCTCGAATATGTTTCGGGTACTAATTAATGCCCGCAGCATGAGCAACTGGAGTCAATCATGCTTGTGTACATCGGAAACGGCTTGTCAACAGCGCAGCGGCAACCTGAAGAAAACCGCATTGACATACTGTGCTTCCATGAAAGAATGGCTCACTCACCCATATTTTCTGTCCTGTTGTTGCTTTCAGCAAACTCACAGTACCACTCGGTCTTGAAGGTAAACAAAGCTGCCCATCGGCCGTTCCATCTATGGCCTCAGAAGTCATTCAGGCTCGGTCACCATAGGCACAAGGACAAAATCACCCATCATAACCGCGATTATCAACCGCAACGTCAGTCACCAATAAAACACTAGGAAAAAAAAGAGCAGTGGACAAATGCCGGCACAAATTATCTTGGTTCTCAGCCATGCGCCATGCTCTCAGCTGTTGGGATGCGATTGTTGCCAGACCTCAAACACAGCTCCCGCTTGCTCTATCAGTCGAACGCTCACAGTGGCAGCGTTGCCGAGCTAAAGTTGTACATTGCGCCGTGTAGTTGTTTGATTAGGAAGACGAATGAACTGAAACACATATTTGTCTTAAATAATGGGACTTTTAATAAGCACATTGCAGAATAGTGTCGATATCAGACGCTTTTCTCGGTCGATACACTTCACTTGAGTCGAGGGCGCATTTTCAAGGCGTTCCTTGGCGGAGGAAAGGTGAAGTAGTGTTAATGAAACGCAACGGAGCCTTGAGTGAAGGAAGCCTCGTCGCCTCGACTTGGCTGAGTCGAGGAGGAGCTTCAACTGAAGGCGTGTTTAAGAATACGGGGGTCAAGGTAGCTGCGAGGCTACCTTGAGATTCTCGAGTAAAGCACTCGAGCTTTCCTTCACTCAAGGCGCGTTTCAAGTGGAGGGCGATTTGTGAAATGAAAAACCACCCTCAAGGAGCCTTTCGAGTGGAGGGTCAAGTCGAGGTGCGTTTGTGAATACGGGAGTGAGGCGGCGATATTGATGGCTGAGGCGTTTTTTTTTCTTTTATTCCTTTTTTTTTACAACGAAGTCGTTAAGAGTAAGCTTTAACTCGGGCCCAACTCCGACGCGCCCTATTCAAATAGATGTAAAATGCGGAAACGCTTTTCTGAGATAAACCATGGGCCGATCTTATTGAAATTTGCTGGATTCGGGAGAGAAAGGTAAATTATAGTGACTATTGGAAACAGAACTATTTAGGGCTTCAATTCCGGTAAAAGATTTTCAAAAATTCGAAAGTGCGAAAAATACAGACACGAAGTTTACAAATTAATAACTCCGCATCAAGAACTGTTATCGCGCTCCTGTAAACAGCATCCTTTAGACAATTCAAAGCGGACAAATCCAATATGCCGATTTATATCCTACGTGAAGTCGTTACGTTGTCAACAAGGGTTGTGGAAAAGCTGTATTTCCACATTACTACATTTTTTTGTTGAAGGATGGTGGGCAGATATTTCTAGAGAAACTGGCCACCCTATATACGCAATGCCTCATGACCTCGAGTGTACTGGAATCTTGGAAGAACACTAACATAATCCTAATCCGTAAGAAAGGGGATGCCAAAGACGTTAAAAATTATAGACCGATCAGCTTACTGTCAGTTGCCTAGAAACTATTTACTAAGGTAATCGCAAATAGAATCAGGAACACTTTAGACTTCTGTCAAGCAAAGGGCCAGGCAGGATTCCGTAAAGGCTACTCAACAATATACATTCACCCTATCAATCAGGTGATAGAGAAATGTGCGGAATATAACCAACCCTTATATATAGCTTTTATTGATTACGAGAAAGCGTTTGATTCTGTCGAAACCTCAGCAGTCATGGAGGCATTGCGGAATCAGGGTGTAGACGTGCCGTATGCGAAAATACTGAAATGTATCTATAGCGGCTCCACAGCCACCGTAGTCCTCCATAAAGAAAGCAACAAAATCCCAATAAAGAAAGGCGTCAGGCAGGGAGATACGACCTCTCCAATGCTATTCACAGCGTGTTTACAGGAGGTATTCAGAGACCTTGATTGGGAAGAAATGGGGATAAAAGCTAATGGTGAATACCTTACTAAGTTGTGATTCGCTGATGATATTGCCTTGCTTAGTAACTCAGGGGAGCAATGGCAATGCATGCTCACTGACCTGGAGAGGCAAAGCAGAAGAGTGGGTCCAAAAATTAATCTGCGGAAAACTAAAGTAATGTTTAACAGTCTCGGAAGAGAATCGCA